>NW_022170819.1:21272549-21374916 GCF_008802855.1 Photinus pyralis
TGCTGTCTTCTGCCCGAGCATGTGAATACCTTAAACAAATTACAGACAGCTATGGTTTTAGACAAATTACGTCTAAACCGACGCGGGTCACGGCAACGTCGGGCACGCTAATTGATCATATCTACGTCACAAATGATCTGGTCGTATTAAATGAAGGTGTTGAAGTATATATTGTACAGGGATATCATAGGTATAAACAAAATAGATTTTTCAAATTGCGCAGCTCAGATCAATTGGGAACATTTAACTTGCCTTGAAAACATTGACGAGAAGGTGCAGTATCTCAATGCTTGTATCACAACATTATTTAATGAATTTGCTCCTATTAAAAAAATAAAAATCACTAAAAAGAAGATGCCTTGGATAACACCAAATATTAAGTACATGATGCGACTGAGGGATAATGCACTCTCCAAATTCAAGCAATCACTGAAAAATGTACACTGTCACTCTTCCTTTTCGGAAGGGAAATGGTTGCACTATAAGCAATTGCGTAATTTTGTAACCGCTTCTATACGGAGAGAGAAAAAGGCATACGTAAAATTCCAATTAAAAAATACTAACGACTCCCAAAAACTTTGGAGCGTCTTAAAAGAGTTAGACGTTCATTCAAAACGATGCTCAGATGATATACCTGTTGAACTGTCTGACCCAAATCTAATCAACCAACACTTCATTTCAACCCCACCTGCAGTCACTGATACGGACACTCTTGACTTTTACTTAAACAACGTTCACAACTCTACTACTCAAACTTTTTTCTACTGTCACAGATACGGATGTGAATAACACTGTCTATAGTTTGAAATGTAATGCAATGGGTGTTGATTCAATTTCGTTAACTATGCTTCGGATTTGTCTGCCTTTCTGTTGTAGAGCTATTACTGACATAATTAACACGTCTTTAAAAATTGTCACTTTCCCCTCCCTAGGGAAACTTGCAATTGTTCACCCTATCTGTAAAAAGTATCCTCCTGAAAACCTGTCTCATTTAAGACCCATTAGTATCCTAACTGTGTTATCAAAAGTAACTAAGAAGATTATATATGTACAATTGTCCGCTTATATACGTGCAAAGCACATATTACCGTTACATCAATTTGGTTTCCGCAGCCATCACTCTACTGCGACCACTCTAATTGATATAGTGGACGAAGTCCTAGCAGCAACCGATCGCTCTCGCATGCTCTCAATCGATTTTTCCAAAGCATTTGACTGTATTAACCATGAACTTTTGGTAGCCAAGTTGCATTATCTTGGACTGTCTTCTACCGCGACTAATTGGTTTAAAAGCGACTTACAAAATCGAATGCAGATGGTAAGAACTTTGAGGGATGGAAGCTACAGTGACTCTAACTGTTTACCTGTTAACATGGGGGTTCCTCAAGGATCTATCCTCGGACCGCTTCTTTTCTGTTTATATGTTTTCGATATGGATACGTCTTTAAACGGTTCCTACATCCACAGTTACGCGGTCGATACATACTTAATCTATCCTGTCCATCGAAACAATCTAAATTACTCTCTGAGAAACTTTAATGAGCAGTTAAATCGGTTCGAGAGATGGTCTGAGAAACATTCCCTAAAGATAAATCCTTCCAAATCTTCTCTGATGCTATTGGGAACACCAAAATCTGTTACTGCATTGTGGGAAGATGTGGACCAAAAATTATATCTGAAAGATTCCCCGCTTCAATTAGTTAGGGAATCTCGTAGTTTAGGAGTAGCAGTGGATTGTCACTTAAACTTTTCCCTCCACGTCAATAAACTGATTCAAATTGCTTACGCAAAGCTTAAATGTATATATCGTTTCAAATACGTTCTTCCACCAAAGGTCAAGTGGCAGCTTGTAGATTCTTTAATACTGTCAACTTTAGATTATTGTGACACTGTCTATGGTCCGTGTCTAACTAGTGCAAATAAGACTCGCCTGCAAAAAATCCAAAACTCTTGTGTCAGGTATGCGTTTAACATTAAGAAATATGAACATATTTCCCATATTTATCAAGCACATAAAATTTTGAACATGGGCGAAGGACGTCATTTACATCTTGCATGTCTGGTTCACAAAATATTAGTATCTGGTGAACCTTTATATTTGTATAATAAGTTAAAATTTCGAAGTAGTATTCACGATCGTAATCTCCGTAACCCATTCTTTCTTGACATACCAAAGCACCATAAAACTCAGTTTCATGGTGCATTTACTTATTTTGCACCACTCATTTACAATAACGTTCCGAACTTTCTTAAATTATTAAGTCCCAACGGTTTCAAAAAACACCTTAGAGTACTTCTTTATCACTGAATCATATATATTTTTTTTTTTAATTTTTTATTTTTTTTTTATTTATATATTTATTTTTTCTTTTTTGCTTTACTTGTATGCTTACTTGTTCTCACCTGGGCTATCATACCATATTAATTATCATAAATTGTTTTAAATACTCCATCATGTTTTTGTACTTTTTTCTGTATCAAGGTTGGGATTAATAGCAGCCTTTGGCTGACACCCCGCCTAAATAAAGCCGTTATTATTATTATTATTATTATTAAAGTATCGATGTAAACACAATTCTCAACGTATACAATAGTATGATCCGCTCTGTAAATTAGGGTAGTTTAAGTTCGACATCCTTTGATGTAAATTTGTCTTACCACAAAGAACCTTGAACACTGTAAGGGTAGTTAGTACAGAAACGTGAGAATTTCAGATATTTGCTTAATAAACGACCAGAGAACCGCTAACTCTAAAGTTGGTGAACAATCATTGCTGAGATGCATGTAATTATTTCTTACTTTGTTCGTAAGTTTGTTAAAAAATAACAGTGTTTCTATGAACTAAATATAAAATAACAGGCTGTTAGTGTAAAAGTTTCTAAGAGGGTGGCAAGGGAACCTATTGAAAAATTTCCATTAACGACCCCTAATTCGAGATATAAACTAAGATTCATTGTCGCAAATTTGGAACGGAAAGTAATTACCGAGCCAAGGGTTTAATTAATGAATGAACAAGCGCTAAAAATCGGCCAATGATCTCCTCCAAGCGTAGTGCAGTGAATATATAAATCTTATATAAACAGGGAAAGAGAACAGAATTCGTACGAAAGAAAATGTCAATCCATCCGGTACAGAAGGACCAAGTTTCCAATTTTAATTACTGGTGAGCGTGATGAATTGGCCGCGCCAGATTGAATTAACAATAATAATAAATTACGAAAACTTCAAGTTCGAAATGTATATATAGAGGACAGAGGGTGGAGATAATAAATAATATTTATTGCGTCATATTTTTCCTAAGGGGTATCGCTATATTTCTTTTGTGAGTTTTTCACCTATTCTATTCCATACAACCGTGCGTACAGGCCGAAAGTTAATCACATTTCGTGCAATTGAAGTGAAGCTTCTCCTTTTTCACGATTTTACACCCGAAGAGTGCGTTGGGAAA
This sequence comes from Photinus pyralis, assembly GCF_008802855.1. Taxonomy (NCBI): domain Eukaryota; kingdom Metazoa; phylum Arthropoda; class Insecta; order Coleoptera; family Lampyridae; genus Photinus; species Photinus pyralis. Next base: position 21,275,998 of record NW_022170819.1, read on the forward strand.
AATTAATTCTCGTTCATACGAGTCAGTAGAATTGTAAACGAAGGTAATTTGAGGAAACGGATAAGCGGCACTAGCCGGCTTCGAAAACTTCAAGGGAAACGTCTCTCAGGAGATCTGAAAACATGTTTGAAGTTAATGCAAGTCGGCTTGAGAGGTAACTTAAAAGGACAAATGCATTTGGCAGTATTTAATAGGAAATTGCACAAGCGTCGACGTACTGAATTTAGTGATCCTTGAAAATTCTGTGAAAATCTAAAAAATCAATATGGAGGAGTTTTGTATTCGTGTTGCATTATTTGTGGTAGACGTTAAGAGTCATCTTAAATCAATTTCTTCATCCTTTTCAGTTATTATTTCAACGTTTGGAAAAGTGGCCATTATACTCTATCAAAATAGCACGAATTAGGTAAAATTAGGTTAAAACAGTGCTTTATGGATGCCAAAATCTTTCCCGCCCTTTAAGCTTGAGGATTTCCATTTTCAACATTCGGTGAATATGAAATAACGTTTTATTAGTATCATAAATTTTCCCAAAAAAGTAATAACGTAAGGGAAAGTATATTTACGTTTATACATTTGCAATATTTATACGTTGTTATGCGATCTCTTTTCGTTTCAGGCCGTAAAACAAAATCATGCCCACTTAATACGTTTGGTTAAATTGAACGTCCGCATTATCTTTTTATTTTAGCAAATTTGCAAGTATGATTCTTATTTTGTATTCGTCGTACATTTTAAATTCAATTTAAATGATGCGCAGACTTTCGGAATACGAAATAATAGAATTTCTATCGTGGTAATAGGTAGTTTACGAAAAAAATTCGTTTTCCTTTTTGTTGTATTTTGTAAATAATATTACCAACCAATTGTGCGCTTACAGAAATTTAATTATCTCTCCGAAGCCGAACGATAGACACACAAAGAGGAGATAATAATGCCGTTTTTATAGATAAAAGATAGATTAAAAAAAAGTTATAAATACAGGCGTCGGTAGTTCGGTACAAATCCGGTTAGCTTATAATTGCAACATTCGGCCTAAAGGCTCAGACTGGGAACATAAGTTTTCGGTTATTGGTAAACCCTTTTTTTATTTGGTTCGCATTTATATGTTGATTTTTAATTTTATCACTTGAGTTGTCCATTGTAACGGTAGCTCCCAGTACAATCCTGTAGAATGTTAAGACTTTGTATAATATACCACGTTAGTTAGTTGTTATGTTAGTTATGTAGTTATATAGTTTAGGATAATTTCGTTAACTTTTCGAAATGTATTAAGAATTTCATATTTTTGGTTCTTACTCCATCCCTGTGTAGGAACGGGGAAATATTATTGACACTCTATGGCGAATCGCGGCGAAAAATAATTCAGATTCAAAGAATTTCTTTCTACCACCTCTGCGTATTCAAGGGTCCGTTACTCTACAATTGTAGATGCGCACTACATGCTGTAAGAGTACACTAAGTCATTAATCAAAAGCATCATTCTATACGTTTTTATATTTCTTCATTTGGATTTTTATTAGGGGTTGGTTGAGTTTATTGAAAGTTTGGTCGGGCCACATACAAGAGGACAGTACTGAGCTACGCCTTTTGGGCTGTGAACCGAGGTCAGCTTATACAGGGTGAGTTTTTTTCATTTCCACTATAGGGATATCGTAAACCATAAGAAATACAAAGTCGGTTAAATGAGCAAAGTTATGCAGAATTTTATGCTGATTAACTATCATTTTGATAATTTCTTGTAGCTCTACAAATAGCGAAGTAATGGCCAAAAAACGGAAACATGCCATTTTTGAAAATGCACTGGCTTTCGTTTATTTTCAAAGATATCAAAAAATACTTTCAACAAACTCTTAGTGATTTTTCTCAGCTTTCTGGTGGTACTAAAATAAAATTTATATGACATTAGTCTAATGTGACGGCGTGAGGGATGCGATGATTTTACTCCCGTGCAAAAACAAACAGTCATACCGTGAAATAAGAAGTATATATTCTCAAAACTTAATTATTTATATATACACATAAAAGGAAAAAATTTGACTTTTTTGCCTTCCTCGGCCTTTTCGATTTTTTTGTAACCTTCTTCCGCCTTTTTGGTATCTATGGTTTCGTCGAACTCCTCTTTTTCTACTGCTTCAGTTTTTGTGTATACATATCATCTGTCTCGATTAATTCGGTGTCTTCCTCCACCGAGAAATTTTCATGTGGAATAAGAAAACGTGCTATTCCGTCAGTTTATATTCTGCGCTAATAGAAATGGTTTCGAAACACTTTCCCTTACTAAGAATTAACGTCCCCATAAACTGAATAATATTATTCCGTGTTGTTCAGTTTCGTGTCGATTGTAATCTGTCCTCCCGTTTTAACCGTCGAATAATGTCGGCAACAAACGTTGGTTCTATCATTAGGACATTAACGTAAAATGCAAACTTCGCAAAAGTGATTCCATTGTACGTGAACTGCATCGGAAACGAGAAAATTTTATTACAAAGCACGGATCTCTGATAGTTACTTGATGGTATTACATTCTGGAAGCGACGTCATTTAAATGGTTGAATGGTCTATCGAAATTGCATTTCAAGTACCGAGTGATTCAAACGTATTTCTATATTTGCAGTAAGCCGCGATCGACAGTTTTTCTGTTACCTTTACGTGATGCTTGTAATCGGTTTCACTCCGCTGGGAAATTTGTTTTTTGAAAAATTTACTTTGGTACTTTGCATATCCATCCACCAAGCGCAAACAGGAAATGGTACAGATTATGTGCATGAATCTGTAAATAAAATATGTATTGATCAGTGCATTCCAAATTATATAGGTATTTCATGCTAAAACTGTCAATACAGAATACAATTCTCATGCTTGTCGAGAAACAGACATGAAAAGCTAATATTTTTATATCAAGCATTCGCGTAAAAAGTTTTCGTTGCCTGCCGAAGAAGTTGGAGTATTCTTTTTCAATAAAATGTAAGCAAGGTGTTCAATGCGGAGAAATTAGACATTCATGGCTAGGCCTTCCACAGCCGCACACAACTTTCGGGTTACATTTTTATTGAATGCTGGTTAAAACTCGTATTTCTGATTTCAAAAGACGGCTTACTAACGGAATTGCGCTAAACTAATTAAGGGTTGTTGTAATAATTTGCCCGAGAATTTGCCAATGATGGTTCGATGTGTAGTAGTTGCAATAATGTCACTTTGGAAGTGTGTCCTCCTATTATGCACACTAAATAGAAAATTCTCCACAGTGATCTACGTCAATCCATATTCACAAAGTTGCAGACAAAACTGCTTTTTACTATAACATACGCTTAGACGACCTTGCGAACTAATATGCTTCCTTTACTGACCCCACTTCCTTATTCGAGGAATAAAACGGGATTAAATTGGAGCTTTTTCGGCCCTAATGGCGGACGCGTGATTCACCTTCCACTTTTCGCACTCATCATCCTATGCCTCAAGCCGATTTTTATTGTTCCATCGTTCTCCTTTGCGAATAATGCATCCCACATCGATCATTCAATTCCGCTAGATATCATACGAAATGACTTTCTTATGCCATAAATTCTAACGTTCACTTTTGAATTCGTTTCCATTTTGCTTTGTCCTTTACAAACTGCCACACATATGTATTTTCAAATCATAACCTCGGTGGTCTGTTCGTCTGGGGGTTTATAATTTTAATGAAATATGTATTATTACATATTCCCGTTTTTCGCTACAGTCACCCTTTCGATAGGTACATTTTACAATTAACTATATTAGATGTAATAATAATAGTGTCTTTTCGCAATTTTCTCGACCTGCCTGTTACGATTCTTCATCGACCTTAAAACGGCCAAGAATAACAAGGAGATCTCGGAGTTTTGAACCCCCAAGGAGAAACACAGAAATAGTTCAATGCACCTATGCCAAAATTATGGACATACTCTAACATATTGTAATAGACCTTATGCGTGCGTAAAATTTGGGGGACCCCACAATACTACAAGGGATGCTAAGTTTATCAAGGAATTCCTACCCTAACCAGGACGTGATACTTCAAAAATTGCTTGATTAATTCAAGAACTTATTTAACCAGCTTCTTCAACAAAGTAGTAAAATTCTAAACATGCCTCATATAAACTTCCTGTTTTTGATATGGAGCACTTGGTCCTTCTGTTTAATTTGATATTAAACTACGGCACAGCGTTAACAGCGGCGGAACGGTCAACTCGTGCGCCACCAAAGGATGCTGCAACCTTGCCCCTGGTCCAGTTCGGGATTTTAATGGTTTGACGGATCGGCCTCGGAAGCCTTGGGCAAACTCAAACGGAGTAAACGGCAGCTCCAGGAAATTCTAAAGGGCAAGCGACGGCCGGCTACGGGAGAATAAAACAAATTTAAAGCTCACAGCAATTTCCCTAAGCGGATACGAAATCAACAAAACACAAATTAGCGGGATCTACGGGAAAGCAAATGCAGGATAAAGAAACAATATCCGGGGGGCCTCCTTATGATTAGTAGAATAGAAACCTTGCAATCAAACGGAGCGGTAGAATGCAATAAAAAGCAAAAGATTTAGATACGGTGCGGTAAACTTAATGTAAAAGCAAAAATTAAGCGGTATGAATGCAAAATAAATTTACGGAAAAGCTCAAACTTCAGTACAAAACGTAGCTTACGAAGGTGAAAAAGACAAAGATCGATGATTTAAAATATACCGGTGCTGTTGCCAAAGTAAATTTACGGAAAAGCTAAAAAATTACGGTATTTACGAACGTAACTTGAAAACCCGCGGACCAATCGGGCACATATTCGGTCAACTAATAGAATACTGTATAATTTTGAACCAAATCGGCAAAGTAGTTTGACGATTTGATCCAACCGAACGGCATTCTTTCAGACATGTATTCCGATTGATGCTGTTTATTTTTAATTTTCGATATTGTTAATAGTTTTTTCGGAAAAAATTTAAAAGTGAAGTCAAGTCAAGTTAAGTAGTTTTTGACCGATTTGTTTTTGAACAATTTTCGTTTATCTCAACTCTGCGGGTGGGAGGTACAAATCGTTGAAGTTAATTTGCTACAACATTTTTACTTCCTCTGATGAACGATCAAGTTCGGTAGAATTTCCCACGCGTCCGTGGACCGGTCCAAAGACTTCGGTAAATAGTTCGATCGGTAGTAGCGACGGGCGGTGCGTATAAAGGGCAGTGACGAGCTTATGACTCGCGTTTTTACAATACGATCTATTCACAGCGGACTGTAAAGGGAACCCGAAGCCGATTTAATTTATCTCCTGAAACTTCTGCTTTCGAAATGGAACTATATGATTGTACCTGTCGCAGTAAACTTGATCTCTGCGAGGGAAAAAGTTCCCTAATATTTTTATAATTGTTCAAAGGTTCTATATACGAATTCCACTATATTTGCACGATGCACGTCAAATGACTAAGTATACGCTACTTTTGATTTTCCGAATTCGATTATTTATAACTATTCCAATTTGAACTAATGAATAGTTCGGATCTTTAACTTGATCTCACAGAAGCTTCAAAGCACACTTATTTTGACGTGATCTCTACGACGGCTCAAAACCAAATCAATTTTTCCGTGCTCTTACAATTTTACAATGAGCTATCTATTAAAATTTTTCTCTGCGCACCAGCCAACTAAATAAAAACTGCTTAATGCATTTCGAAATTTTGGAATCCCAGCGCTCTAAAGAGACCACCCTACTTAACACTGAATATTGCGAAAAATGCGGTCCGTGGAAGATACGACAAACAATCCTTCTCTACTTTTATGTAAATGGCGTACTAAATTGGCGGTCGATGCGGTAAAAGCGATGGAAAATGTGAACCATGGAAGATGATACACAAGCAATTCTTTCCTATTCCGGTGTAAAAGACGGTCCATGCCAAATCTGCGGTGGATACGAAAAAGGCGACCTATGTGAGAGTGACGGATGTCACAAAAAATGTGATCCATAGGAGATGTGTAAGCAACCCTTCCCTATTCCGATGTAAAAGGCAGTCGACAGGAAAAGGGTGGAAAATCCGTTTTGTGTTCATTGAAAATACTTATGCTGGAATTGTCAAATTAAAAATGAAAATACCGATCTGAAGTTATGATTTTTGAATATTAAAATGAAGTGAGAACGAAAAAATTAACTATCTAGATTCCCCCCCCCCCCTCACATTTTAATCCACTGAAATTAAAGCATCTATCTTAAAATCAAATGCTATAATGCAAACAGATTTCTGCTTCATAACGACTCGCCTTGTACAAAATTCTGCAATTTGGGGTGGGCTAATAGCTATGAACTCGTACGATATTGCTCAAAGTTATTTAATTGACTTCTCGCTTCCACGATGTCATAAAAATCTGGGACTCGCCTCAAACATCATGATAATTAAGCGCGCTTCAAATGACACGTTAGCTGCAACACTTCTACTTAGCTACCGGTAATTATCCTTACTTAATTGGCCGAGTTGAAATTCCTAAATTCAGAAGTTCAGTAATAGATACCAATTATTTCTTGAGGATTTCGAGTCGAGACGATTGTAAGGATGCGTTATCATCGTTCACTTCTGTGCCTGTGCACGTTTTATCTAGTTTTCACTTAGCCTTGCAAAAATAAAATCGGGGACGACTAATGAATAAACGGAAATGTAATATTCATTTTCCCTAATCTTCCAAAATGACCAGAGCTTTCGGATGCTGCGAAAATAATTTAAGTATCCCCACGGGAACGGTTACAAAACAATGGATTATACACGATATCTTGTTTTTACTATCAGCGGTTGAGGTACGGCGCAACAAATTAAATCAATTAATTCTACACTCTATTACCAACTCCTCGAAGATAAATAAATATGTCCAGAAGTTACGGTTGTTAGTAATGAAGCTTCCGATTGAGTTCATTTATATACAGTGTGTTCCTTACTTATGTCTGGTAGATTTCATGGCGCAAAACGAGTGCTTCGTTACACACTTACCTCCCTATTGTTTACACTGGTATACCACCACCCCTAACTGGTGGCTAAACCATTATACAATAATGCCTAACAATGCAATGCAAATTTTATTCAATTTGAACGTCTTATCAAATAAAATAAAGATTCGTTTCGGGTATCCATCTGGGTTATCTTGAAGTGCTACCAAAAGAATTTTCTTTCGAAGGTGTCTGTGTATTGCAGAAGTGGCGGTATTTAGAAAAGTAAATGTTGTTTTGTCTCACAATTTAAATCAAGAAAAGGTACGTAAAATGTCCCCTTGTACCTAACCTACCAAATTCCTGAGGTCGATGTTTGTTCATTCTACGATTTTTTATGTAAATTGCCTAAGGGGTTAATTTTTGAATTTCTACTGAATAATACCAATTTTCCCTTAGGGAGTTTCCTCTCAATGTGTGTTGCAAATTAGCATACTTGATAGTCAATCAATCGTATTATCGAGCTGACTTTACATTACCATAAAATGTGCCTAATAAAATGAACGCGGTAAATTAAAATTCTGATGGTGTGTTTACTTATCCGGGACAAGATTTTTAATTTCAATTTCTTAATCAACTGTTACGTTAATGTTACTTTCTGTTTCTCCCACGCGCGGATTTAGTGTTTTTTTGATACCCGAATAACGTAGGTATACCTACCTAAGTAATTACGGCGAAGTCTTGCAAGTCATTCATTAATGTTTCGTTTTGTTTTAGGTATGTACGACTATACGGTTTCTGGCATCCTGGCGCTTCCTACTTACTACTTGTGGTAAGTGTAACTACTAATGACAATTTTAGTATTCCAATTATGCATAGATGTACTTTTCCAAAATCGAATCTTAGTGTAGGTAGCCGAGTTCAATGAAATGCTTTCAGTTTACACATTTTGGCATAAGGCAGACGTAAATAAACTGGGAGGTACTTTTTCATTCAAGAATCCTTTTTTTATCCTGATTGAAAACGTGTCTAAGATGGTAACAGCACTAGCTGTCGAATGCTAGTTTGATTGCATCTTGAACTATTTACCTGCTAGGATTTGATAGTATGAATGGCGAGTCATTAGCAAAATTCTTTCGTTTGTTCACCGTGCGTGTTTTTGACTTTTGAGTAACACAAATTTGTAGGCGTTGAGACATGTCCTAATCGAGTGTCCAAGGAATCTTTCACAATTCTATCGTTCGATCTGATTCGGACATGATTTTGGTGGTAACGCTTTTTTCGACGATTAAAAGTCGCTTGACGTAATCAAAGTAGTCGACGTGGACAATGGAGAATTCGCATTTTTTTTGTATATCGGATCGGCTTTTAAGTTAAATAAAAGTCAGGCCTTCACGTACGCAACGTCGATGTCTACTAAAGATACATCAGGCAGCAGTCGATTCTATCACGTATATTGAATGGCTTCCATGTTCGTACTCTTCCCATGCAAATCACTGGAAACCACTTTCATAAAAGTTTAGAAACATCCCTCTTTTTTAACCGGGATTTTCGTATCAATCACTTTACAGCTTCAGCTTGCTTTATATTTTCTTACGATGTACAGTCTCTTGTAAAAGTAATGTCCCTCGGATACCTACCACTGTAGCATAGGCAACCAACATCCCAGCCGCCTAGTCCAAGTTGGATTTGCGGGTGTGCGAGGTAGCTATCTAATGCGGTTCATTTTCAGCAGATATTCCCATTTAGCCAAACTAAATACTAGTTAGTAGAATAAAAGTGAATGCCATCGATTTATTAGCTCAAAGGATCTGCGCTGCATATCCTTGGCTTGGTGCAGTAAACATTTTTACATTTCTTACAATTGGTTTGGTGCGTTTTAAATTTGCAAATAGTTTAGCTAGAGACTATTAAGACAAAATAATGGCTTTTCACTTTTTAATTTTTTGAGTAGGTTTTCTTCTAACGAAATAAAGGTGATATTCTTGTCCTTTAATGACACTGAAATTCCAGTGTCATTAATAATTACTTGCGAGTAGGTCTCCTCATGGAATGCGATTAATTGCCCTACAAGTGCACTGTGCAACAATACCTTTCTTTTGTAACTAGCATCAGAAATTAAATGATATGCATTTGTGATACTTGGTCGTGGTTGATTTAATATCGAATTTAGTTTAGGAGAGCTTTTACGTTGCATATTTTTGAGTAGGTAGGCATATTATAAGGATATTTAGTCCAGGTTATAGGTATATTTTTTGACAAAAAAATTAGTTACCAGTTAAACCGGCTTTTTCATGCAGGTGACATGATTAGAAATTAGGGAAAAATAATTAAAACAGCTGAATTTTTCCGCGGGTGTCATCCCGGGGTTTGAAAGGAGTGGGAGGTGGTAGTTACAAAAGGAACGGCATTGTCGGGCTTCCAGTGCAGATAATCGCATTCCATTAGGAGGCCCGAGTAATTAATAATGAGACATCAATTTCAATGTCAGTATAAAACGACAAAATCATCACATTTATTTTGTTAGAAGAAAATTACTCGAAAAAATTAAAAGTAAAAGGTCATTATTTTAGCTAAACTATTTCCAAATTTAAAACGCACCAAACCAATTGAAAGAAATGTAAAAATTTCTATTGTATTAAACCAAGGATAGATTAAAGCAGCGCAGATCTTTTGAGCTAATAAATGCCATTCATTTTCATTCTACTAACTTATTTTTAGTTTGGCAAAGTGGGAATACCTGCTGAAAACGAACCGCATTAGATACCTACCTACCTCCCACACCCGCAAATCCAACTTGAACTAGTCGGCTGGGATGTTGGTTGCCTATGCTACAGTGGTAGGTATCCGAGGGACATTACTTTTACAAGAGACTGTACATGTGCTGCGGACCCCTTTCAGCTCGCCTTTCAGTAACCCTCTTCTTGTCTATTGCAAACAGCTGCTGTCGACTGCTACCACCGCTTATCCGCAAGGATGCCTCCTTTTTTACCGCCATTTGAAATAGTTCGTCTAAGGTCTTCTGCGACGGATCCTCCTCTACCAGTCTGTCTAGCACCTTGCCATCCACCATCCCTGTCACAAACTTATCTTTTAAAACCATGGTTAAGTCGGCTCCAAATTTGCAGTTTACTGCCAGCTTCTTTACCCGCGCGAACCAATCGTTAATCTGCTCTCCTTCACTTTGCTGCATCTTGTAGAAAATTCTTCGTTCGTTGAAAATTGATATCGCTTTTGAATACTGTTGTGCCAACAATTTACAAATTTCGGCAAAAGTTTTTGTATCGGGTTTATCTGGATAACATAAATCGCGCAAGGTCGTATACACCGAACTACTCAACGCTGTAATTAACACCGGAACTTGCTTCGCTTCCGCAATAGAATTTGCCTTAAAAAATTGAACGATCCGTTCTTTAAAAATAACGAAATCTTCGTTACAGTCAAAAACTGGCATGGTTCCGACAACCGCCATTGCCACTGCCTTCTTAACCTCAACTACTGTTACTTTACTTGAAAAATTTTGCTCTACCCAAACCCTTTAAATGAATTGCTATATTTACCTCGTCGCCAGTGTTATGTATGCCGAAATGGCAGGGTGTAAATAAAAGGCATAAATCAATGTTTCGTTTATTCTTCACACGCCTTGTTACGTACTCGTCGAAAGTCGGGTTGGGAGAGAGCGATTTTGCTTGTCAACGGTCCGTACATGTTATCGTTCTTTTATACCGGATGCGTCAACATAACACTTAGTAATTCCTGAAAATTGAAACGGCGCGATCCCGTCAATAACGTATTTTAACGAAGCACTAGTACGATTTCTAATATAGCATTGTATTTCATAAACACCGTTTTAAATTTCCCTCTCAAGTTTCTTATTGGTTTTGAGGTTACAGCGGTAAACTTCAATATATTCAAATGCCAAATTAAGCAGAGATCCACACCCTGGTATAATGTGAAAGTTGAAGTAATAAGTACACCAGAATTCGACCAATTTCGCCCCTCCATCGTTCTCAACTTCTGAGCCCTCTTCCCTTCCCATTTTTATTGAAACTCACACAGACTTTTCCACGCCTTTACTATCCTTTACCTTCACATCTTCATTTGTCGTGTCGCTTTTTATGTGTTTAAGTTTTTCTGAAGTTCCCCTCTTAAGCTTTTCTTCGTGTGCACTCCAAGCGTCTGTCAATACTGCTGGAGTTAACTCTTAAATCTGTCCCAGATGCCTTCAAGCTTCCTTCAATTTCGTAACAAAGTTTCTTCTCACTTGCACTACTCAAGTTTTTAGGCTCTCCTGGTTATTTTCCATCAAGATCAAATCATCTTCTACCCTATTCGACTATCTCTAGAGTACTAGAGTTCTTGTAAAGTTTTGCTCTTTAAATCTCTTTAAAGTTCATTTCAATTTCCCTCAAATGTATTGTTCCTGTTTTAATTTTCTTCAAATTCGTACTCATATATCCTTCAATTCATCACTCCCTCATAAATGAAGCTCAAGCTCCTACGGAATCCTTCTCATTTTCTTCTTACCTTCTCTTCCTGTTCACCACAAGCTTCTTAAAGTCCTCGAATATTCTTAATTCTAAACTATCTGCCTGTTGCCACGAAATTTTCTCTCTGAATGTTTAACAATATCTCTTTAATATACTGGCGTGCTGAATTAACTCGTCCTCGATCGATTGTTGTGTAGAAATTTAGTAATTTTTGCTTTCTAAAGTAATTTTCTTGAGTTAACCTTAACATTTATTTTTAGGAAGTACCATCTACACCGGCAATTCGTGTCGATAATAATTTTAGTTTTTCTTTCTAACGTAGGTTAGATTATCGTTTGTGGTTAAGTGTTGATTATAATTTCAGTATTCGAGTTGCTCGACGTGTCAAACATTAGACTTGTCCCACACTTAAATGCTGTGCTGTATACGCTGTCTGTTTTTGTTTTATCCGATTGCAGATTATTGGCAGACGGTACCCTTCTGAATTCAGACTGTGGCCAAGATTCAAAGGTAACATTTTAATTTCGTCGTACTCCGTGAGATGACGTTTGTGCATACCGGTTTTCGACATAGTCAAGGTATAATTAATATTTTTATTTGGATAGTCATACAGCTTCGTTAGTTGTTGGGGAACCCTATTTAGACATTTACCTTTTTGACTACGAGTTGGCAAATTCGGTTGAATTTAAATTTGTTATTGAGCCACATTATAATATTTTGTTAGATTTCGAGACCAGTTATTATTTTTGGTATTGATTTTGACCAGCCAAGTCACTATAATTATTGCTTATCCCCTTAACTTTTTTCACTCTTCAGCATTATCAAGGATATTTTAGTCTACCTTGTTCCCTCTCCGAGGGTATTTTCTCTCTTTTTAGATTTACTCCAAGGTTAAGTGGCGCCTATCTGGTTTACTTATTTATTTTTGCTGTGTTTTGCCTACCCATAGAAGAGAACCCAATAACCACTCCGACCCATCTCAAATAAATGAAATAAATAAATGAATAAATAAATAAATAGTAGTAAGATAGTAATATTCGAGTACGAAAACAGAGAATAAACAGGAAGAACCTAAACAGAAGATCCAAAACGAAACAAGTTAAAAAGTAATCGTAAACGATTTACATAAAGCGCATTTCCACTTGTATTCATTTCCCATTTGTAAGATGCAACTTCTGTTAAAATCGTAAAAATCCGCCCACAAATATGAAAGATTGAAGATTGCACATGGGCAATCCATTGTTGACGTGCTACTTCAATTTCAGTTTATGCGAAGAATTTCATTTCAATGCTTTTCTAAATAAGAAAGTTGGCACTGCGCATTCGCAAAATAAAATTTTGAAACTAGCGCTAGATTTTCCTTTTTTCCAAGTGCCTATGTATCACATTTCATTTAAATTCTTCCATAAATAAAAAAAGTTGGCACTGCGCATGCGCAAAACCAAATTTTGAAATTGGCGTTTGATTTTCCTTTATTCCAAGTGCCTATGTATCAAATTTCATTAAAATACTTTTATAAGTAAAAAAGTTTGCAATTCGGCTTATAAATGGTCGAGATGCGAAAAGGGCACTGTGAATTTTGAATCGATTCGATTCAACTTTTGGCATTGCGTATTATATGGCTAAATCTATGCCCATATTGAATTTCATGCATTTCAGTTCATAACTAACGGAGATGTAAAAGCGATCGAACATTTCTAAACAAAGTTATGGTTCACACGGACAGATAGATGGACAGACAGACAAAGGAACAGACGGAGAGACCAACCGGTAGGCGACAGATAGCAATGCAAAATTATAAACGATCTCTAGGATCGTTAATAAACGGCAAAAGTGTAAAATTATGGAACATGTAAAAAACGGTTTTTTTTTTTTACAATAACTTTTTTTGTAAGCGGTACAGAAAAAATTCCTTCCTTGGTACAAGACTCGACACCATAACGAACCAAATAGCGAAAAAAGTAGAACAATAGCTCTTAAGATAAAAAACTAGTACCGTCGCAAAGTTAGCGGACGGACGGACGGACGGACAAAGTGGCCACAATAGCGCATTTTTTTATATTTTTGTGGAAATGCGCTAAAAAGAGGAGCCCTAAAAGGAATATTCAACGTTAATTGGTTATTGTGTCATCCGAAAAATACCCTTACCCCAAATTTGGGTTAAACACTTGTAAATATATCCGCAAGAAGTAGTACACAAAACGAACTTTCAGAGGAAACGGGATAACTGCCAAATTAATCTCTTAACAGTGGAGTAAAAATGGCGATTAGTTTACAAGTGAAACGAGCAACGAAGCAATTCTCCACAGGGACAGGATTAAAATAATTTCATCTGTATTTGAAAAATAAGAAGCCCGAACTTTGTGTTTCTTATTTAATCTTTTTCTCACCAACTATAACAGATAGGAAGATAATTAACAGATATGACTAAGTCTTTCCGTTTACCCTTTCTGATTTTACCGAAACTCCTATCCCGAGTGAGATAAAAAAATCCGATCTCTGATCTGATCTAGTGCATTTAAGTGCCATCTGGTCCTTTTGCGATAAGAAAATAATATTATCGGACCTAATTTAATTAATGCAAGTGTCTTTTACGCCGTTAGAAGAGATAACAAAAAGGCAGCTGTAGGTTTCTTTTGCGCATTAATTGAGGCGTAAGTGGGGACGCGCGTCGGCGTTTTGTTAATGTATTGAAATTGACTGAAGTTGGAGTCTGATGTATTAATAGTAGTGGCTTACCTTAAATATCAAAGATAAGGAAGAAAGAAAACTGGCTGTTGAAGTCACAACGGCTTAAAGAGCTTGTGCATCTTTGTACGCCAATTTTGCCAATATTGTTATTTCTGTTTGTTTAAAAACACAGTTTCGTCTATATTGGATTAATCGGTGCAGAAGCCGTTGACGTTAAAGTTTTGTGAGAAGGTGATATAACCTGTCCGCTGTCGTTTAAAAAGCAGTTCAGGTATAACCAGACCTTGTTAGAAGGTTCTTTTTGTAATAAAGTCAAAGTGTCACCCGTTTGACCTGCCATCGCATTGAAGCTTTCGGCGAGTGCTAAGTACGTCGGAATATCGCACGACCATTAACCAGATTAAGGGATTATTATTTAAAGTCGAGCACCTGCGTACGGGGTAAATGTAACGCGCTTGTATTTTACCCTCAAATGTCTTGCTTTTATCATTTTATTTACACCGTTTTCGACAAAAATCTCTCGTCTCTCATCGCCTCCACTAATGTCAATGGCGTATGTGTGTCTCTTTCAACAAACGCATGCTTATTCGACAGCAGCAATGCTCTAAAAAGAACTCAAAATGACAAATTATTTTGGACGGCTGACTTTATTTCCTTACGCATCACTAAATAGGACAAATTTTTCAAGTTTAAAGCACTAGACCGGATCAATAAAGCGAGTTAAGTGAGTGTGATCCACCTACATCTCAAATTAGTTAAATTTAGCAGAAGACATAGAAAACTTTTATATTTACTTTCAAATTCTTATTTGAAAATGGTTCGACAAAAGAACGACCGAGTTTAGACGAACCGTGAACGTCACAGCGGCCAATGCAAAATGCATGAAGTCATTTAGACTTGCTTGTGTAATACAATAAATACACATCGCTTGAGCGATTCGGCTTGAAAACTTTGCGGGTGATTTATACGGAAAGTTTATATATGCAGAGGAGGAGGTTTGTAACCGTTCTCCGAGGCAAAAAAACGACCGTGATGATTTAATACGCGGGGATGAAATTGTGAATTATGCGTGTGTCAATCAAAACTGTGTTTCCTGCACGCAACTTATAAATCGATTGCGTTCTAAAAATACTCCTATAGCCGTCATTTAAAATTTAAAGGGGATGGTTTTTGATGATGCACTATAACGTGAGGTTGACATGTTGCGGTTACGGATTTAAGTGACGTGAAACTGTCAATTACTGTTATACTACATTTAAACCGTAAGTTCTTGTTTAACTTGTCAATCCACATAAGATTGTGTTGGAGCGCAAATGGATCAATCGCTATTCGAACGTTCGAAGTACGTCGTACGTCTCCTTCTATTCCAAATAAACCTAGGCAATTATGAATTTGTTTGTTTGGTACAGCCGGAACCTACGTTCAATTTTTCAAAAACTGACGGATGAAGGGGAAAGTTGGTTGGTTCACCAGTGGCTATGTGCTGCAAGTTGCTCTTTGACAGTGCTTGAAAAAGTTAGCGTCCTCTTGGTGTGGTTAAGCTAGACACTCACAATACGTATTTCGCATTATAGTCACCATCTGCGATGAAGCGGTACCCGAGCGTTTTTTTTAAAACAAAGCAAACTGGTCTTCTTTGCTTGTAGGCGGAAGTTGTGTTTCCCAAAATACTGGAAACAGCGAGAAAACGAGGTTTCTATTGGTTTCGGGACGGTTTAAGAGAGTGTACATTTGTTTACGCGAATTTTTTTCGGGCAGTCAGCCTGTTTATGTGAAAACGTAATGGTGGGTCTCCAAATAAAATGTGCAAAAGCAAGTTAACCAAAGTGGCGTGAGAAGTTTAACCAGCGTTTGCCATTTACGGAAAGTCATGCAGAGTTTGGGAAAGCAAGCCAGGGAGCATTTTGTTAAGGTTCATTTCTTATTAAAAGTTAAAAGTAATCTTATTCATCAAGCCAGTAGTGTTTGTCGTCAAGATCAGTGTTATCAAGAACAAGTGAGGTGCAAAACCTGTCAGCGTTTGTGTGTGAGGTAAGTGCGTCGAATATCGCAAACCTTTTACGACCAGATTGCTTGGATTATTAAATACTAAGTCATTTTATGATTTCTTATTTGAACTGTCACCCGCCTGTGTGCGGGGTAACAAGCCCAAACAAACTTTGTAAGCTCTTTCATGGGTTTTGTTTTAATTTTTTTTGTCTTTCGGGATAAGTTTTGTGTAATTGTAATCATTTGTGTATGTGTGTGTTTATTCGAATCCATCGTACGACCTGAGTAGAGTTTTCATGTCAAATTTTTCTTTTGGTGTTCAAAATTATATGTTAGATATTAATGAATATTTGTGTAATTAATTCTTTGGGATTTTCAGAGGTTGATCGAGGCTACTGGATCTCCCAAATTATTAATGTCTCCTCATTGAGATTATTCATTGTGACAGGAGACGGACGTCTACGAGGAAAATAATTACAAGTTTCAATTTTGATTTGAGCTAGCTGGACGGGGGTGTTGTGGGTGGCGTAGTAACCACATGCAGTTGCATACAGCATATGTGCCAAATTTGGTTCAATTCGATGCAACAGTTTTGTGATAATATGAAAAGACGTAAAAAATGTACAATTTTTTGTTTGCTACAAAATTTTTTTTATAATGATTATTGAATAATCTGTCGGTTTCAGTGCAAGTACTCTGTAGTGACTAGTCAGGCAAAAAAGTTATAGATCTTTAATTTGATTTTTTAAATAGAACACCTTGTATATTTTAATCCAAAAGGAATTAAATTCTCATTTCAAAAATATAACAAACCAATACCGATGATGATTAAAAGTTTCAAAAAATTTAATAAAAATTAGAAAAATTTCAAATAATTCAACAAAAATTTCTTAAACCTTTTTTGAATCTTTTAAAATCGATCTTGAATTTTTTGAACTCTTTTAGTGTTGTATTTTTGAAAAAGAATTTTTAATGAGCCATCGATTTCATTTAAATACAGAAGGGAATAATCTGTCGGTTTCAGTGCAAGTACTCTGTAGTCAGGCAACAAAGTTATAGAACACTAACTTGATTTTTTAAATAGAACACCTTGTATATTTTAATCCAAAAAGGAGAGCAAATTAAATTCTATTTTTAAAAATATAACAAACCAATAACAATGATCTTTAAATAAGTTTCAAAAAATGTAATAAAAATTAGAAAAATTTCAATTAATAAAAAATAATTTCTTTCACTTTTTTTGAACCTTTTTAAGTCGAAATCGAATTTTTTGAATTTTTTTAGTGTTTTGTTTTTGAAAAAAAGATGTTTAATGTGCTATCTATTTCATTTAAATACAGAGGAGAATAATCTGTCGGTTTCAGTACAAGTTACAAGTACTCTGTAGCACAGATTTAGTATATTTAAATCTGTGCCTGTAGTCAAGCAACAAAGTTGTAGATCTTTAGTTTGATTTTTTAAATAGAACACCTTGTATATTTTAATCCAAAAGGAGAGCAAATTAAATTCTCTTTTCAAAAATATAACAAACCAATAACGATGGTGAAGTTTAAAAAATGTAATAAAAATTAGAAAAACCTCAAATAATTCAAAAGAAAATTTCTTAAACCTTTTTTTAATCTTTTTAAATCAATATTGAATTTTTTGAATTCTTTTAGTGTTGTATTTTTGAAAAAAAAATTTTAATGTGCTATCTATACAGAATACACACAGAATATACAGCGGGTGTTCTATTTGAAAAATGATATTAGACTCAATACCTTTTTTGCTTGACCCCGTATACTTATTTTGAGGATAATTCGACAATAATATAAAGAAAAGAATAATCATTTTTCTGTATTTCCTTTAACTAAGAAGGTCATATTGAAATTGATTAGTTTTTTTATTTTTCCCTGCATCTCTTGATTTTATCAAGTTTGATCAAAAAAGAGTACATAACGCCTATATTTCTCTTTTCAAAATGGAACGAGACTTAAAAGGGGACGACAGAAAATGGTGAAAAGGGTCTAAAGACGGGAAGAAGGGGTAAAGAAAACAGAGAAGGCGCAAAACAATTTTAAATAATGAGGCATAAAATGAGATTGGAGATTAAAGCACGCGTTTCTGGGTCGTGGGAGAAAGAGATAAAAAATAATTACAAGGAAAGCTTGAAGACGGCGCGAGTAAGGCAAGGTAGAGACACACAGGACTAAGTCTTGAAGAAGCTGTAAAAGAGAGAAGTAAAATGAACTGTTTTGAAAGCATGAAAAATGCACCGAAGAAAGAACGTGGAAACTGTGGTGCGTGGGGAAGGGAGAGAATAATATGCAAAAGATGCATGAAGGTGTAAAGAAGAGCGAATGAGGTTTAAAGAAGACGTAGGGAGTAGGGAGATTATTCGCAAGTTAGTAACAAGCTCTGACTGGGTTCAGCCCGTAATTACTACAAAAATCTCTCCAGACAAATCCCTACTTGTCACTTATACAGAGAGGTTCAAATTCGTGGCTCACCATTGGAATGTTCGTAACGGCGAGAGATACGGTATAGGTTAAATGGGACAAAGTTGCCCCTTTTTGTGACAAAAAAACGCATTTGAAAACTTTTAAAAATCTTTTAATTTAACAGAGAAAATCTGAAAATGTCACATTTCGTTTTTATGATCCCTAGACTACGCGGTACGAAATGGTTCCATAAAAAATAAGAAAGTAGTACCCTGTAGCTTCTACATATAGCGTGCTATGAAAATGCTAATAACAGATTAAGATTCTCCGAAAAAAAGTGCCCATAGAAGGTGCTGGGAATCTCCATTTCCCACCGTATAACGACATTTTAAAGTTTCCAGTGATATCTTAGTTATTTTCAAAGATTTTTCGAAAATTTTAAATGCGTCTTTTTATTCACAAGAATGGGAAACTTTACCGCCAATTAACCTACACTGTACCTCTCACCGTTACGGAGATCCCAAAGGTGAGTCACGAATTGGAACCACCCTGTAGTTATTGCAAATGTAACCGGCTTGTTTTTCGGCAGTCGGTCTTTACCTGTCGTGTTTTTTGTGGAAGAAGTCTCTCTTCTACAATCTTCTTTAACTGTTCTTCTCCTTTTTTCACTGTTAACAAGCCATCTTGCACTCTTTCCAAGATGTCGTCCTTCGTGACGAAATTATGGAGTTTCTTTTCGTTTTCCTTGTGTTCCTTGATTTCCAATTGTAGGAATGTGCTTTATTATTTTGATTTGTTTCATCTTTAATAATTTAAAGTTATAATAAGTAAGTATACTCGAATTAGAGTAAAAACAAGCGATGCTCACTTTTCCGCACAAATGCCAACAAATATCGTTCTTTTTAAATTTCTTGCCCTGTCTATTCTATTAAATAGAACTTAGACCATCCAGAGGGTTGACTAAGAATGCCTTCCACCACCATCGGTGACGATTTAGAGCACCTACCTATTAGCGATAAAAACCAAAATTAAGGCCATAAGTGTTTAGAGAGCTTAATGAACACAAGGGGGTGACTACCCTAATCTAAATGAATGAACTAAGGGTACACTTCTCAATAAATTTGACACTACTGATTACGATTGCGGAATTATACCTACATAGCATTAAAACTTCAGGGATTTTTAAGAGACACCCTTAAATGCCGTCTACCCTCCCCACGCTTGCAGTGCTTCTATTAAAAGCTACTCCCGAAAGAAACGACGAATGTATCGCTAGAGGCAAATTCAGATGTTCCCCAATAACGTCAATATCGAACTCTAAGTGCGTTGTAATCCTATTATGAGGGTTGTTCCTAATGTAATAAGATTTAACAAGTGATACACAGATGCGAATTCCGGGCGAGCTTCAGAGTTAGGAACTTTAGTTTTGTCACATGTGTCTTATTGTACCTATACCAACATTGTCGCGGTAACTGATGATTTTGTTGCTGAGAAAAATTTGTCAATCAATTTCGGCGTTGTCAGAAAAAAAGTAATGGAAAACGGACAAAAACATCGTAGAAAGCGCAACGAGATTTCTACAGGAATCAACAGGTTTTACACCTAACATAAAACTGGGAGGTTATCTGAGTTTCATCTAAAATTATACTCCCTTATTTTGTCGGAGAAGCTAAGCATTCTCATTTGAAATGGCCTTATCACGAGCGATTCATTAAGATCTGAAGTGTGTCGTCATCTAATATCGCAACGGCTGTTTATTTAGGGACACGAATGTAGAGTAGCCGCGCTTTATCTCTCGAAGAATGCGAAATCTTGTCAAATCCGAGTGGATACGTGAGGGGGATTTAATTCGGGTTTCGCGTGGAATAATTTTCCATTGTAATGGAAAAGCTTCAAAGAGTATATAACTGGACGGTGTTTAATAAATATTTATAATTCGAATTAGTAACAGAAATTAACTGATAATGGTAGCTAAAGGACATTTTCGGAATTACTAAGCAGGGCTTTTCTTTTTTTGTTGGCGTTTTGTACTTGGCCATACAAATTGAAATTTTATATTAAAAATACGATTTCGGGTGAAATTTAATTAAAAAAATCACTAAAGTCACTAAAATGAGACTACTTGACTCGGAAATTAAAGTTGATTTTCGAGTAGATGACGTAAGTAAAAATATATATAGTAGCAATGGCTCGGCTTTAGAAGAGGTAGTATACAGGGCGAGTCAATTTTTTGTAGCCATTGATATTTGAAACATATTATTATTATTATTTTCACAATCTCCGTTTTAAACACTCAAATGCGTGCGAAACAAAGGCCTTTAAAACACACGTGCTTTAAAGTTGCTAAGTAATGAAATTTCAACTATGACTTTTGAATCTGTCATCTGGATGAAATAAAAAATCCTCTTAGGTCGCTTTCTGTAAATGTAGAACATTTCTTTCGCTTGTACCTATCCTTTGGTTGAAGCTTTCACAAACACGCCTAATTTAGGGTATGCTTCCAAATCTGTTCCACTTTTTAATCGCAGCATTGTTTGAAGTTTTGAATGAATGTACCAAAAGATAGAAGATTTAAATACCTTTGACATTTCCTTCATATATGCCAGCATTATCGATGCATTTAAGATTTTATTTGTAAGTAACTTCCTATTCATCCATGGAAACAACTTTTCATATTCTTTATAATAGGCTTTACTGGATTTGGATTTTACACCTACCAACGTTTGTTTAGATTTTACAGCAAGCGATTTAATGGACGGTGTATTATCTTTTTCAACGGAAATCGTTTTATTCACAAAGACGATGATTTTTATAAGCAAACGTCAAGTGACATTTCCATGGCAATCGTGAAATTACGAACACCCAGTCCCCTTAATTGGACATGTATTCGGGTATAACGTCAATATGATTTCCTTGTATTTCCTATTTTTAAATTATACTGCAGGTATAATAAAAAAAAAACTATAAGATACACGTGTATAATTGGTCTTTAAAGCACTTGCAACGTTAAAGGCACTCCGCTTCGCTTCGTGCCATTAAATTCGTTGCGGGTGCTTTAAATATTTGATTATACACTTGTATCTTAGTATACTATTATGGTGCCATGCACCGGTTGCAATACAGGGCCGAAACTTCCCTTCGTTTAAAAAAGTTTTGAAGTTCTGAACAAAAACTGTACCAAAATATATGAATTATTGTTTGCCGTCGGCTAGCTTATGTTTTGCACTTCAATAAATTATATTCTGAGGAGTTGCTAAAAAGTAAAAATTTTGCTTTTTTAGTTAAGAGGGTATTAAAAAACTAATCATATTCCTCCTAAATCCTAAGCTAGAAATCAATTTTGGACCGCTATTGACGCGGGGTGAACCTTATCACCATTTATTGATTAATAACTTTCCTGGTTTCGATGGAAAAATGGAAAAAGCAATCAGAAAAGTGTCATATAACATTGAAATTAATTGTTCCGGTTACTAACTCAGTCGGTTCGCTCTTTTTCGAAAATATCTTCTCAATAGAAAAAATAGTATAAGAAACTTGTTTCATAAGACGCCCCATCGCACTCGTTCATTAGAAAACTCACCGCAAGCGGCTCGTTTTCTTATCTTGAACTCGTGCGTTAAACGCGCCACTTATGAAACTTGTTTCTTAATATACTATTATCTGGCTTACGTTGGTTTGCTTAAGGGATCTCCCCCAGTTGAAATAGCTACGATAAATTAAAAAAAAGGTATCCTGGTAATTTGCACTGTCTAATTTAATAGCGACAGAAATGATTGACTTTTGATATATTGAACGAACAACAGACACAGAAAATATTGGGGCACTTAAGTCATCTCCTTAATTACAGTAATTTTATTTTATTTTTATTTTATTGAATATTTTATGAATTAATTAAACTAAATTTAAGTGGTTGGATAATTTGTACTGCAAAAGCGGCTTATTTTAGTTGATGTTGACCTTATAAATCGCTTTTAAATGTTTGTTTTGGCATTTTAGGTTTTTTTAAATGTGTGGGATTGATTAATTGATTAATTGTAATATTAGTACCACCAAAATAAACGTAAATTTTAATCTAAATGGGGTACCAATTTTCTTTATTGTGATTTCACTATAACTGGATATTCGCGCAAGTTTTTCTATACTTTGTGTTTTTCCGAACGCCAAATTTAATTACTTGGGGCTCAGAAAGCCGCTAATAAATTCCGCTTTGTTTGGGCTGACGAGATTGACTACCCAAGACCAGACTCTTACTAGCACCATGGCTCAAACGCGAATCTATCGGTACATTCACAGATGTTTATTTTTCGAAGAAGAAGAAGAAAACTTACTAAGGTCATTCCGTTTATAATGTCCATATATCTTTAAAAATCCCATGATAAAAGGGGATATCTTATCGCGAAACTCACATAATCTCAAGGAAGACAAGAAGTCAATTCAATGGGTTATATCAAAACGTCATATTTGATTCTACCCGGGCTTCTGCTCCTTGAGAACGTTAAAACATCGGTGGTGCCGTGGAACCTCGGTAGTACACGGAAGGGTGGTAGATTGGAGTTCCCCACTGGAAACTGAAAGGTAACGAGTGCTTTCAAAGATCACACGCAATGACATTTATATAAACAAAATGAAAGAAACTTTTTGAAGAATATGAAGAGGCATTACACAACTCCAAGGGCCTATGATTAGTCGCCTCTTACGACACGCAGTGCCTTTTGCGGTAGGGTTATTCTACAAGTAGTGACACTACTCCCGCCCCTACACGGGGTAATTGTACAATACTAATAACTGATGTTAAAATAGAGGAAAAAGCTCTAACGAAAACCTGAAAAAACCTATAACCCTAATCCTAATCATAGGAATTAATTGAGAATAAACACAGTAAATGAGTAAAATAAAATGTGTATGATAGCACTTCTGGTCCCAAAACTTGGTCCAAACACCTGTTAAAAATCGCTACAGAAATTATTAATCCAAATGGCAAAATTTTTACTGGATACTTCTTCGATTTACCAGAAAGGCCGTATATTTTCCCGAATCCTCATGAAGTGGTATATGCCAATAGCCAGCAGCGGTCGATGGGACTAAAATACTCTGGACTGTCGAAACGTTTCAAAACTTGTTCTAAATTTGGTGGTGAATTTTCTATCTTCTTCGATTCGTTAACCTGGTCTATCGGGTTCACAAAAGGTGAAGAGAACAATATTATTTTCTATCATCCTTTGGATTTCCTTATCTACAGCCTCTCTTTTCGAAAAAGGGATTGGTTAACTTTTATTTAAAAAACGGTGTGTCTTCTTTGATCTTTAATCTACATACGAAGTTCTTTACTAATCCTGGCTTAGTTGAAAAAATGTCTTCATATTGCTCTACTAATTCTTCAATAACTTCTTGCTCTTCAGTATTTTCATTGGCTTGTTGTATTTGGACGTTTATTTTTACTTGTTTATCTTGGAAAAGTATATAGTAGTCACCGTCGTCATCTTGGAAATGTACCTCACTTCGTTCTTCTCATTCATGAAATCCATTCCCAAAATAGCGGTCGATTCCAAATTTTTCACCACTAGAAACTGGTCGTGCTAGCCATCTTGGATTTGTACTGTGAGAAGCGGTTGGTTGACTTACTGTACCTAACTCCACTCACTGGTAATATGATAACACTTTAGTTTCTTCCCTTAATCAGTTCAAAAACTTCTTCAGAAACCACGCTGACTAATAACAGTTCTTGTTCCACCCCCTCCAGCTTTCCTAAAATAATGGGGTTACCTTGTTTTAAATTTTGAATTAATTGATTTAAATTTTCTTGAGTCCCTTCAAATGGATTAGTTACTATTCCTTTCTCCTCTTCTTTAGGTAATTCTTCGCGTTTATGTTTAAAATCAGGTTGGTCGACATTTTGTGTTTGCTCCTTGGTTCTTGTAACTGTCTAAGGGAGCTCCTGGAGCTTAGTAGTTTTGCGGCTGTGGAGACTCAGATTTTGTATATCGCCATAATTTCTATTCGTCATCTGCAATTGTTAAATCTGTTATAACCTCCCCGGGTCTAATTTACATGTCTTTTTGTCTCTTGTCTTTCGTTGTTCTCTTGATTCTTGATTTGTATTAACGCTATAGTCTCTCAGACTTGTCGACCAGTTCGCTTATTGTCCTGACCGTAGATCCTACCAAAACGTCTTCAACGTCTCTGGGGATATGACGGGATATTGCATTGACTAACTGGGATTCCTTAACATGTGGCTGCAGATGGTTGGTTTTGTTCACCTAGTATCAAAAATGATCACTGTAGCGCCCAAATTTTGCATGGTACAGTCCTGGTATGGCAAGTCGCAGTCTAATCTTCCCTTGCACCTCTTCTGACCAATATTGCTTGATAAAATCTTCTTTAAACATTTCCCATGAAGTCCACCTCCTTCTATTTAACTCGCCCCATGCCTTGGCGTTGCCTCCCACCATTTCCTTAGCATAAGATGATTTTTTCGCTTCGTTGGGTTCAACATTCCTCAAATAATTCTCTAACAAAACTGACGGGGCGAACTGTCTGGATATTCCCGTCAAAGTTGGTAGATGAGCGGTCTTGTACAGGGTGCGGCAGGGAAACTTGCTGATCTGAATGTGGCGCCAATGAGCGACGCGTGGTCAGAATAGGATAGGGAGAGCCCCATTCGAAAGACGGCGCCCTGAATTTTTGTGACAGCTTAAGTCAGTTGTCATCATGCGTTGGACAAAGGTGGAGCGTGCGTTCGCCATCGAGGCCTACTTTTCCAACGGCCTTTCGGTGATCGCCACCCAACGTGCCTTCCGAACTCAATTTAATATTCATCCCGCGGGTCCCGTTCCTGGCCGGCAATCAATCATTTCGTGGGTGCGTGCATTCAGGCAAAGTGGCAGTGTGGTAAAAAAAAGGGCCTGGAGGTCGACGGACTGCCAGAACCCCAGAAAATGTTGAGATTTTTTTCTATGGGGATATCTCAAATCCATTGTTTACAATGACAAACCACGGACCCTGCAACACCTGAAGGACAACATTCGCCAAGCCATCGCCAATATTCCCGTCGATATGCTCGAAAGAGTGGAGCGAAACTTCCATACGCGGGTCGATCAGTGTATCGCTAATGGGGCCGCCATTTTCCTGATGTCATTTTTAAAACGAATTAAAAGAAAAATTCAGGATTTGTACAATACGTTAAAAAAGAATTAAATCAACATGTGAAATACTTTTTCTTTTATTGACTTTTCAAATCAGCAAGTTTCCCTGCCGCACCCTGTATATAATCGACGTGGTGTTTCAATGATGAGAAAATTTCATTGGAACTTTTCCACTTGGGCAGAGCCTTCCAAAAAACTATTGGATATTATGGACACTAACTGTCGTTTGGAGCTGACTATTTTTATTAAGCTCAGATTTTTTTCCGAACGCCTAATGTTGTTACTTGGGGCTCAGAGGGCCACTAAAAAATTAAGCTGAGTTTGATCTGAACAGACCGACTACCCTTTATAGTCTCTCTGGTTGACTACTCTAACTAGAATGAATAATTTTCTGCACACCCCTTCTTTCTACACTAAGCTGGCTTAAAACATGGCAGAAAGCAATTCGCCAAATCTAAGGTGGTCCACAAAAAACTTCTTAGAGGAACTTAACTCGCAGGGTAAGATATGAAACCTTATATTACCTCTTTTTATCACGTAAACCGATACCATTTCCCGACAATGGGGCGCCAAATGTGATAAAGCCCGCTGAACTCCAATCGCAGAAATAAAAACTTAAACGTGACGTACGAATATTTGTTTGGTTGAATAAATGACTGAAACCTTGACTGCATTTAAGCTTTAGAATTAATTTTTCCGTATATAACCAAAACAATTTACGTAAAAATGACTGAAAACTCCGGTTCTGCAGATGAACACATTTACCATTTGGACACCTACATAAATGATACGATATCTTCCTCCTTCCACAAAATAAACGTATGTATAATCAAATTTTAAATAAAGGATTCGAAAGGTTCATTTTCGAATTATTTGCATCTATAAAAACATGCAATCTATCTATATCTCCAATATAATATTTTATTTACGCTGTCGAATAACGTCGCATTATTCCACAGTAACTTTTGCTATTTATGACGCCCTAAATTACTGTTGCTATAAAATCGGTATACGAAACACAAAATTGCATACGCATAGCACTACTGCTTGCATGCAACGAAACACACAATTTGGTCTCTAATATAGGTACCCCCATAATTATCACTACTCTTTAAAGGTCTTTTGGAATGTATCTGAACCTCCTTGTGTTGTATTCTTTTCCAAGGTATTTTTGGACCTTTTCTCTGGGCTTATTTAGACGCACCTTCTTGACGGAGTCCCATTTTAAAAGTTGAATAATGTAATGAACCAATCAGATCAAAGGCGCGAAATGAATTTTTGAATTATATATCAAGTATGCAAAATAATGCATTTTGATAGTAGCTCAGAGTCATTATAAAATGTCAACACATTCTAGGATACGTAAGTGCTCGTAATTATTCTTGCATAATATCTTACCGTTTACACTTTCAGATATTGTGTTTGAGAGGTGGATAGTATCCCATTGTTTCTCGAATTGTCTGTAGAATAATGTTTGACCTTCCTATTTACTGGCTCTCTTGCTTGGTGTTGGCGTACGTATTTGCAGATATGATCGGTAGAGCCGACGAGTTTGAACAAGATCTGTTTATAATTGTTGCACCTACGAGCGCTGCAATAGCAATCACACTGTTAGGACAGGATACTACTGTAATAGCCCTTTCGATGTTAGCATGCGGAATACTTGCGTTTTTAGCGCTTTTAGGT
Source organism: Photinus pyralis (assembly GCF_008802855.1). NCBI lineage: Eukaryota > Metazoa > Arthropoda > Insecta > Coleoptera > Lampyridae > Photinus > Photinus pyralis. Next base: position 21,303,334 of record NW_022170819.1, read on the forward strand.
GACCTAAGATAGGATGTTCTAGTGTAATTAGGATACATATAGTAGTTTTCGTCTATTCGCATTTTGTCAAGTAGTTAACTCATTCATATTAATAATAATAACAATAATAATAATAATGCCTTTATTGAGCTACACCTTACACGAAAAAAAAATTTGTTTTTATTACCAACTACTCACTACTCAAAGGGCGGAGTTCAGATTGTAATAAAAATTATTACTCCCTGCTCTTCCACTCAACCCAAAATTGAAAGTTTAAATGATGATACCATTAAAAAAAATAAAAAAAAAAAAAACAACGTAACTATACTACCTACTTACGGAAAGAAAAAGAAAGTAACTATACTACTGATGATCTTAAGAAAAGACGAAGAGAAAAAAAAAAGAAAACACACATTTGAACTACAGATAACAATTGCAACTACAGATAACAATTGCAACATCACCTGGCTACTGTGCTTGCTTTTGTTGTATGAACATCTTGCAGTTCCTCTTAAACTGTTTTAAAGAAAGTGATTTGAGATTTAGAGGGAGTGGGTTATAACTCTTGTAGATGTTGTAACTAAAGCATCTTTGAAATAAAGCTGTTTGATGGAGTGGCGGACTTACTAAACCCCTAAATCTCAAATTTAAATTATGTACGTCGGTTCTATAGGTTATTTTATCATGGAGGTACGCCGGTGTCTTATTTAGGATGATAGAATGGTAAAGCACAAGACTATGATGCAGTCGCCTATTTTTCATATTGAGCCAATTTAAATATTTCAATTTATACGTGATTCTATCATATTTCCTTATGCCGAAAATTAATCGCATACAACCATTCTGCAACTTTTGAATGCGCCGTTCATCATTAGTATCTAGACAAGTATTATAAAGTATATCACAGTAATTCAACTTAGAAAGGACTAGAGATTCACAAAGAAGAGTTTTTATGTTTGTATTTAAAGAGTGTCTAATAGAGTAAATCTTTTTAAGATTGCCGTAGGCTTTTTGGAGACAAATAGAAATATGGTTTTTAAAACGCAATTTATTATCAAGATTAAGACCTAAATTAGTTACAACATCTTTAAAAGTAATCGCTTCATTCCTAATATTAATATTGATTTGAGACATTAGCATTTCCCGCTGATTTGCGCCGCTGAACAATATTGCAATAGATTTGCTTGAATTTAAATGTAGAGAGTGAGATTGAAATGTGTTTTGCAAAGCATCTAGGTCTGCGTTTATGCGTTTACAAGCGTTACCTACATCTGCAGCTGGAAATGAATAGTAGATCTGCGTATCATCAGCATAAGAATGTAATGTGGTATATTGAAGACAATTTACTATGGTGCATGTGTAAATAAGAAACAATAATGGTCCAAGAATGGACCCTTGTGGTACTCCCCGGGTGACATTTTTAAAAGTCGATATTTTACCTGAGATTTTAACTGCTTGTTTCCTGTTGGAAAGATAACTGTCAATCAAGGCTATGGCTCCCGGACTGAAACGTACGTAATGTAAAATAGCTAGAAGCATGGCGTGATCTAACGTATCAAATGCTTTAGAGAGATCTAGCAAAACAAGAATAGTTGCTTTCCCCTGGTCCAGTGCGGAAATTATATCATCTACAATTTTCAAAAGAGCAGTGCAACAACTGTGCATAGATCTGAATCCAGATTGGACATCCGGGATTAATTTATTTAAGGACAAATGAGTTCTAATTTGTTTTTCAATTACTTTTTCTAAGATTTTCGATAAAGTTGGTAGAATACTGATTGGACGAAAATCATTTAGATTAGATGGAGATAATTTCTTAGCTACAGTGATAATATAAGCAAGTTTCCATTGTGCCGGAAATAGCGAATTTCTTAAGCAAAAGTTGATCATGTGTACTATAAACTTAAGTAGATACGGTACACAAAGTTTGATAATTCTTAAATTAATACCATCTACTCCAGTGGCTGTAGATTTCATAGCGTTAATAACCTTAAGCACTTCGTCTTCAGTAGTTGGTTGGAAAATAAGAACAGAACTTGCTGGGTGTTTTGTATTATTTAGGTAAAACTGTAGTTGTAACTGATTGTTAAATTTGCGATTAGGTACAGCATTTAAAAAATGTTCATTAAAGTCGTTAGGGTTTGACAGATCTTCCGGTATTTCCGTTTGTTCACGTTTTGAATGTGTTAGTTTTAGTATATCCTGCCACAGAATTTTAAAATTAGTTGTGTTGTATGGGTGATCAAAGTACGCCTTCTTTTCACGTCGAATCGCACTGTTGGTCTCATTACGTAGCTGTTTGTAAAATTCCCAATTCCGATCTAACCTAGTTCTTTTAAATTTAGACAAAGCCGAGTCACGTAAATGCATCATTTGTTTAATAGTATCAGTTAACCACGGAGAGAATGATTTTATAATACGAGATGATTTGAATGGCGCATGTATGTCGAGTAAAGTAGTTATATTTTCTTCAAAAAAAGTTACCTTCCCTTCAATTGTGGATATGTCATAAATGTTTCGCCAAGGAATAGATTGTAGATGATATGTAAATTGTAAATAGTTAAATTCGTTAAAACTCCGGTGTGTAATAATTTTAGAAGACTTGTTGAAAGTTATGGTAAGAACACAATAAGTCAGTAAGTGGTCAGTTACTTTGTCCAGATTTATTACCCCAGATTGCGCGACTATTTCCCTGCAGTTGGTGAGAATTAAATCTAATATCGTTGCAGAATTTTGGGTAATGCGGGTAGGCTCATTTATAAGTTGACATATGTTTAGACCTTCAAGAATAGAATTGAATTCATATGAAGCAGTGCTACTTTGGCTTAAGTCGATATTAAAGTCTCCTAAACAAAACACCGACTCATACTCAGTTAACATAAGACTTAGAATATATTCAAATTCATCCAAAAAGGTAGTAAATGAGGAATTAGGAGATCTATAAATCACACCAAATATGAACACTTTATTATGAATTTTAACGGCTATCCAAAGTTGTTCAATTTTATCATTTGTTTGGAGTACGTCGTATTTCAAGCTATTCTTGATGTAAAACCCAACACCTCCACCTCTTCCTGCTAGGCGATCACAACGCACAAACGAGTAGCCAGTTATGTGCACAAGCCGATCATTAACTTCTGGTTTTAACCATGACTCGGTTATACCAACAACATCATAATCCTCCAGTAATACATGATTTTGAAAATCTAAGAAATTGCTAACCAATGAACATATATTTACATGTGCTAACTTAAAATTATGTATTTTTGACATTTATTATTTATTGTACAATGACCTTAATAAATACAGCAACATACGGAAAACAGCCATCTAAACACAAATTGTTGTTGGTTATGGTATACAATCAGAACGTTTATCTGCAAAACATTCACTAAAAGTGATAATTTCCAACAATTTAAAAGAATTTCCCTATTTACAAACAAGATTTCAATCAAGTATAGCAAGTAGTAGGTCTCACAGTTTTTTTGACTTAGGTGATTAGAGTATAAGTATAGCTTCAAATGAAAAAGTTTTACAGTAAAAATAAAAGTTGTGTTAGGTATGGAATAAGTTTTTAGAAGGAAAAACCAAAGTTCAAATTCGTAACGAATAACAATGAATCCGAATTGTAGCGTTATTTGGGAATGCGGCACTTCACATAACTATTTCACCGATTTAGGAAACTCTGCCACACTTCTAATTAAAATTTTCTTGCCTCCAGTGTTTACCCATATGTTTCCGTCAAAGCTCCACACATTTTCTCTAGGGTATCTAGATATCGCTTCCTTAAGAAGCATTAACCGGGTTTTTGTTAAATCTTCAGCAATGCGAATCCCCGTGCCTTTTAGAAGTTTCTTGTTATCAAACACCAACTTACGATATCGGTAACTCGTAAACTTGACAATTATTTGACGGCTTGACCCGGAAGTAGGTTTTCCCACACGATGCATGCGATCAATGTGATCGATTTCAAGGTTTACATTAAGTTTGCTTTTGAATAAGTTTATGACAATTTCGTCTAGATTTTCATTTACGGTCTCCTTGATACCAAGAATACGCACATTATTCCTTCTGCTATATTGTTGAAGTACATCTAACTCGGCTTTCAGAGCTTTGTTTTCGCTGCTTAAAGCACAATTTTCCACTTTAAGTTGACTTATCTCGCCTTGCATTTGCGCGATGATTTGGTTTTGATTGGCAAAAGTTTTTTGTAAGTTGACTTCAACTATTTTTGCTACACTAGCTGCGATTTGTGAAATAACATCATTACTTGTAACAAAGTTTTCTAGCAACCCTTGTACATCTTGCGTTTGTGATTGCGTGAGTACCATGGTGAAGCAGTTAGTTACAAGATGATGATGCAGATTAATATCAGGATATGGTAACTATGCAATTTATAAAGACTTGAATAACTCACTGAGGCCGCAAACAGGCTGGAATTCCCAATTATCACACACTTTGTGCGCACTCCCAAAATACGTCTTTACGCTTCGACGATCATTTAAACTCTGTATTATACAGTAGCGAACCTTCTAGAACATTCTGGAGGTACCATCAAGTCGATAAAGTATGTGATAGGCAAATAGAATTGTGTTTAACCTCAGTATTAACATCGACGCCGAAGTGATAAATCCGCGCTGTACGTATGAATACAATTTGGCGTAACGAGGGTCTCAGTTCTAATTTAAGCAGTTAGTAGAGTTCACTTAAACATATTTCCCGATTCCACTTCATTTACCTTCCGATAGTGCAGCAAACACTATAAACAGCTCAATAGCACCTTTAGATTGCCTTAACAAAGGCATTAGGGTTGGTTGCGTGGTAGAAACTCTACAAAGAAAACGTAATATAAGCGTATGTGTACATACGGAACTGGGAAGCAAATAAATCCGACAAAAACGCTATCGTATGTAAAGACAGGAATGATAAATGGGAAAACCTCATGGTATATAGAGACAGAATATTTCTGGTGGCCCGTTTATTTTGCATCTGAATGCTGCTGTAAGTATCTTGATTAAACGGATGAAGATTAATTTATGCTTATAAAATGCAGACGGGAAATGCTATTTTCGGTGATGGATAGCCGAAAATTCATTTTCTGGTGACACATTTTTCTCCACTTTTGTTTCTTAAAAATACACCGAACGAAATCCATCATCTTTTATATTGCCAAGTTATGCTGTCCTTATACCAGAGATCAAGGGGGATCAACAGCGGCGTTTATATGGACTAAAGGAAGCAAGTAAACACCAAGGGCTAGAAAAATACATGAAAAGTTAAGAAACTTTCCGGCACGATAGATAAATTCCGCTTATATTTTCAATTCTTTTGCGTTAGACGTTTCTTTGTGACCGATTGAGAAATAGAAGGGACGACGGTTTATTTTTGCTTAATACAGATGGTTAGTAATTACATACGAAATTAATAAGTTAATAACATTGGTTAAGAATGGAGATCTAAACGTGGGTCTTTCGCCATTGCATAAGTTTCCGTCGCATACGTCGCATTCGTCCAACATCGGGTGAGATATGCACGTTCCTCTCGTGAAACAACCTCTCATCACATACGTGTCTAGGAGAAAAGTGTTAATAGGTTTAATTTGCAGGAAAGGGAGCACCCAAGATCGAACACAACTTTTTTGTAAATTTTTACTGCTAATTTCACCCCAACATCACAGAAATTGGAATCTTTTCAGTGGATTACCTCAAAGTAAAAACTCTTCCACCCTTAATTTGTGTTCTCTTACGTGTTCTTCAAAAATAAGGTTTTTTTAAGCTTCCTGACCGGATGGTTCAAATCGTTTCTTTACAGTTACTTAGTTTACGTTTGTTTTCCTGTTTTCAACGTTTATTTAGATCTTCATACACGATTATTTAGGGAACATAGCAGCGATTTTGCGTCTTGTACTTTTACATCTTTGTGTGGTATTCTATTGTTGTCATAATAGCTTTAGGAAACAAACAAGATTTAGGGGTAACAATCTTAATTGGTTTTATGTACTCCAAACCGCAGCGTAGAGCAGGAACGAAGCAAACGAATCAACGATTAAAGATGGCCGTTTGTCGTTAATAAGAAGCTATTTTGTAGGTGGTACTTTAAAGAAATAGGTAGGAGTTAGTCTGGAGTAGTTGTGGAGGCATTCGTTAGTGGGCCGCGGAAGCATCAAACGTGTAGGCCGCAATTTAGTTGATTCGGGTCGTGTTTACTAGAGCAAACAGTGTGTTGTGTTAAGGTGCGTCTCCAGAAAAAGAAACTACCGCCCCCCCCTCCCAAAAAGCAATAAAATAGAAGTGACAGCTTTATAGATGCGACACCACGATATATATTATGGAGATAGACCACTTAATCGCGAAATATCCACGTCTTCGCATAAATAAGAGGCGTGTTCGGTAAAGGACAAATTATTCGAGCGCGCAGATATACGTTCATGCAACAAAGAACCATTGTTCAAAGTCACGTATGTCAACGTTAGTAAAATCAAAAGGAGATCGAACTTTGTCATTAGAATGATCTCCTTCATTAATAAAAAATTATGGTGGAAAATTGGTAATTTGTAAAACTAGTTCGTTTGCATTCTATAAACACATGAATTAACCGTTCAAAAAAACTACGTCCAGAGAAAATTTCATTCATAATATCGAAGAAGTTTGCAGACGAAAAGTTATTGTGGCAAGGAAGATGTTCCGAGCTTATTTTTGTATTAACGGCCTTATCTACTGAAGGACATTCTGTTTAAGGGGTACAGGGTAATGCGGTGAATGACTTCCTTTAAAACTTGAACATCGGTTCGAAGGTATTGAGTACAAATTATGTCATCTAAGTAGCTGAATACATTTGGTTTCAGATCAGTTCCAATAACACGAACTATTAACCTTTGCACAACATCGTGAAGTCCACGGAACTGGAAAAAACCTCTGGTAAGTACTGTGAACGCAGTATATGATTTCGATGGTATCTGCCATATTCGGACTTGATATTGAGTGTCGTTAAAGTATCTTGCATCCCTTATCTTGTCGAGTGTGCCGCTAACGTAAGGGAGGGGATAGGCATCTGGTTTGTTGACTTTATTTTAGTGACTATCAGTGAAGTTTAAAAAATTATTAAGGAAAATCTGAATCTGTGTTTTCTTAAAGATATCAACCTCTAGGCAAATTTGAATCCTCGTGTATTGCATGTAATTTTACTATTTATGAAACACAATGAGCAGAGATAGCTACGAAAGTCTTCAGTTAGGCGATATCATGATTTGCAAAAGGGACCAAAGAGATCTGGTAAAGGTTTGAAGATACCTAGAACAACCTCTACTCTGAAACACCTTTGAATTCTTTGAAAAACAAGTTGGGTAATCCTTCTTGGTGTTCTACGAATCCTTATCGAAGCTGGGCGGCCTACCGACGTTAAAAATAGCAAAATAAACATAAATTTATGATAAACAAACGATTTGGGTCATCAAAAAAATACTTTCTATAATCTATAGGGTTCGGCAAACTACCGAGTTTAAAAAATGAGCATACGAAGTATAATCGAGAATATTCATGAAGTTGGAGTCCTATTCGAAAAATCCGAAACATAATATGGCAAAAAATATGGATATTTCGATATCGGTAGTACTCAAACTTCACCTAAGTATCTTCTTTTAAATTTACCTTGCTTAGAGTATAATTTGGCACATACTTCTCCCAAATTGCACACGGATATGGCGGTACGCTCGGGATCGAATTCGTCACCACAAAACGCATATGTCAAAGAACGGCACCTGTAGCATGCGATGTTACTCACTGAAAATTGTTGAAAGCAAATGTATCTCGGCGCAAGTTACGCTACGTACCATTTACTATCTGTACATAGAAAATCAGAAATCCCAAGATTAACTTCTTGTTAAATAAACAATTCATTTAAGTTCCGTGGGTGCTAAAGCTTACCAGTGTAGTATGGAATGACATTCGTTTGACAAGTTGGGCGTGTGTATTTTGATTTCCTTAATGCAGCTCATTGCAGGTCAAAATAGAGGAAGGGCGTAGTGGAATGGGGATTCTGGAAGAATTTTTTTTACTTCTACAATTTGCCCGCCCAAAAGATAGCATCACCTACAATGCTCGACACGGCTTTCGCTCAGAAATAAGCCAGTTTAAAGAACATTGTGTGGATTTTCCCTTGAAAAAAAATTTAGATAAGTCGGTAAAAGACCTTGTTATCCTTTTATTTCCAGACGTAATTTTGTTTCTGTTCGCTATAATGCGGTACATGTATGAATCTTCCTAGGCTTCACAAAATATAAATTCGGAAAGTTACGCGAACACCCGTTACAAGATTTAAATGAAATTTGGCGTCTGACAATCTTTGAACATGAAAATTAGAGTAGTTTTTGAAAAAAATTAATCTAAAATTTTTACCAGGTAATAAACGAATCGTAAAATCGAAAATTATTACGCCTTGCAAAATTGACATAATAAGAAAATGACTTAAAAAACCCTCAGATACCAAATTTCGAACCTCTTCAATCTTGCGATCTTTTGCTTAGGATCCTACCCAAGTAACAAAATCTCATGCTCTTAAATATACAACAAAAAAATGGGTAAAACAGTAGATCCACATACTATAGACATAGCAACTAATCGTTTTCTGCTGCCACATGCATAAAAAACATTAATAAAATCGGTGTTTGTTAGCCCGTTTGGCGTGTGGAATTCGGCGGGTATATAAGTACTTATAGGGTATATTGTAAGCCAAACTATCGGCGCGAATCTATTTTTTGTTATTTTATTTTATTTTTGTCTTTATTTTTGATTGGGCGGGATTTCAGCCAAGGCTGCTCATATAAATTTTTACCATGAAAGCGTTGGAGCCCAAGGTGCACAACGCTCATTGCGGATATAATTGGAGCGGTTGGACTACTAAAAGACCAGTTTATCAATCAAATTTGTGCATCTATTTTGTTTGTGCGACGTGCTAATAAATTTTGAATAAAGTGGCAACCGGTAAAAAGATTGAAGACAATTCATTCGTGCTTTTGTTGATTGTTAAAACCCTAAGATAATTTTATGACATTTTCTATTGCGGAATATTGGTCAATTAATCCAGTGAATAAACCAAAGTTCTGCCATTAAAGTTCGAAAAACTCGGATCCCGGATTGTAATACATCTTTCCAGATTCACTTTAAACGAGCCGTCAAACTTACCAGGGAGTTTTGGTTATGTTGGTAGAGCAAAATATTTATTTATTACCAATTTCATCAGCGAAACTGCATAACAAATTGACGCATTGCTTTGATTCACAGGAAGTGGGTTTCCACTCCACCGACAGACCAACGGATCGACAGATCGACAGACCAAGGAACCAAGGAAAATTGTTATAAACAGAAAGAAAATTTGTAAAAGGAAAATGCAATTTGGTGCCATGACAAATTATTTTCATCAACATATCTGAAATTTTACGGGCAAGAAGGGGAGGGGGGCAACATGTAAAAAATTCATAGAAATTCATACGTAAACAGAATAGAAAACGAAGAAGGTGTAATATATGCGCGAAGAAAGTATACAGGAGACGTACAAACTATAAAAAGGAAGTAAAGTAGTAGATGAACGCCTGAAGATAGGGAGTAAAGCAGACACAAAGAAGATAAGGAATTCGTCAAAGTTGGCCAAAGGAAAAGCGCAAGAGCTGGAAACCATGTGGAAGGGTAGGGGGGTAGACATCTGTCAGGATACGTTAAGAGTGAGGAAAGGAGGAGTGAAGGGGAAGCTTTCGAATGACCCATCACGTGACTTATGTTTCCACTCAAAATATTCGAAATGGCACCCTGTATAATTTTTTGCATGATTCTTAGTACATATTCATTGTCTTTGGTCTTACATTAGGGAAATTTCGTATCATTACCAACCTTAACTAAGGTTCCCATGGTTCCTCACTGAAAATTTTGGCTTCGAGTTGAAATAAACTTAGTAGGAGGCTGTCATTCACTGTAAGAAATTTCAATATGTCAAAATTAAAAGATGAAAATCCATTTTGTTTTCGGGCTAGCTCTATTGGTAAACTTCCCGAAATTAGCATCAAGGCTAATCATGTGTTACAAATGCGAGTCGAAACTTGGCAAATTTTGCGGGCAGAAATTCGACCAATGCAACAAGCGGATTGCAAGGATCACTTGCCCCAAATCGGACGAGGCATGCGCCCATTTGGAATCGGCGTCAGGTACTTCGTTAACGCGGTTGGTTAGTGAAATCAACGTCAGTTTTAGATAACTTAATAAAGCGAGGTTGTAGAAACGTTGAAATATGCAAGCAATTGACCAATTTAGATTATTGCAATATTTGCGAGACGGATCTGTGTAATAATTCAACGGGAGCGCGTCTCTCAGTGTTGACAATAATCATTTCCTGCTGCGTTATATTCTTTTTATGTTAAATGGCAGGAAGATGTAAACTTGCTCCTTTATTATACTTCCACTTTATCATTTTATATGAAAATATAACTAACAACGAAAGGCAAATTAGTTTTAATGAAATAACTTTCCATTGAACTTCTTTGTCATGCTAATAAAGTAATAGCTAAATATAAAAGTCAGGAAAATGACACATGGCTGGCGAGGGAATACCGAAGTACGAGGCCCCTTTAATTTACGAGTTGAGTAGTATCATTTTATTGACGAGTTTTGTATTAAATTTTACCCAAAATCGTATTTTACGGAACTTTTGATTAATGTCAATCTGTCAATGATGACAGTAGTCATTATAGACATTTAGCAACGTCACAAGTTGGTATGTATATATTTTTTCTTTCCCCCCCTGAGATCTTTTGACACCCCTTCCGTTATCATCTCCTTGTAGCTTTTACTTCGTATTGAGTTCTGGATTTCTCTCTCTTGCTGAACTTGGTATTTGTTTCTCTCTGTTTGTAAATTCTTTTCCCATCCTTTCCCTTATTTTTCCTCTCCTTTCAATGTCTGCCCATCCGTATCCGCTCTCTTATAATATCTTTCTTTGTTCCAACCAAATTACTTTTCTTCTTCTCACCTTTCCTCGAATCTCATTTTACCGCCCACACGCCACTTCCTCCTTTTTCCTTAATTCCCTTATTTGTGCGTTTTTCCCATTATTTAATTCATGCATCGGGTATCATAAATATTTAATTTCTTTTACTTTCTCCACCCTTTTCTTCCTCCACTTCCATTCTACCTCCCGCTTCATTCCTCCCCTCTTCCCAAATATCATCATCTTCGATTTTTCGACGTTTAATTCCATTCCTTTCCTTTCCCAGTACCAATCTTTTGATCATTTTCTTCATCTGTTTTGCCAATATTACTGTCACCAGCGTATGCCAGGAACCATATCTTCCTTCTTCCCACTACGATTAAATTAAATAAGGTTGGGATAGGTGGACATACCTGTCTCAGTCATTTTACTGCCCACAACACTTCAGACCAAATAGCCCCTTGATTCATTTCTAAGTTTCTATCCTCCATCGTTTCCCATACTTTTTCCCTTTCTACCATGTCAAAAGTCGCCTATATATCCATGATGAAAAGCGCTATCACTTTTTTTCCAAATCTATTTCAATCAGTCTGTGTAGCCCATATGTAGAATCCATCGTTCCTCTCCGTTTTCTCAATCCCATTTGTTTTCCCTAACATCCTTTTCTCCTCTATTCCTCTTTCTAGCCTTTCGTTTTTAATTCTGTTCTAATTTCAAAGCCGAAGTAATAAATAGTTCGCGCTGTAATAAATTGTGTATATGCGCGTGATAAATAATATTTTAACTGTTATAAATCAATTTATTTCAAGACTGTTATACATTTATTATTAATTAATTGTAAATACAACACAATAGGTACCTTTCTCTTTTTGCAAATCGGCATTATTACCCCTTCATTCCATTAGTCCTTCCGTTAGTCCTCCCCTTTTCATATATTGTTTATTAGTTCCATCAGCTTCTCCTTGATAAACTGATACCATCTGTAGCCAAAATCCATGCCTCGTTTCGTTATTTGTCCATCCCTGCCGCTTTCCCTTGCTTCAGTCTCTTTAATTGCTGCTTAATCTCTTGATATCTCGTCTCCTCCTCTCTTCCATATTCCTCTATCACACCACCCTCTTTCTCTTGATTTCTTTATAGTATCTTCATAAAGTGCTGCTTCCAATCTTCTATTTGTCATCTTTTTTTTTCGTTGTCCCTCCTTTATCTCTCCATCATTGTTCTGTATCTATTTGTCTTTTCTGTACGCTCTCTGGCCCACCATTCCTTTTCCTCCATTTCCGTTCTTGTACCTGTTTCCACGTTGTAGCTTTTTAATACTCTCCTTCATGATTTTCCACTCCTTCACTGTGTTTTCTCCTATTCCTGATTGTTCCTTTAGTCTCCCTCTATCAGGGAGTTTGCGGTAACTTATTCGTGTATATTGGATTTGTTAATTGTTTATTAATCTTTTTTTACATGCATAGATGGACTGACTTTTGTATGAATATTGTTTTTCCAACCTGAATAAGGCGCTATTTTGTCACGCTTCACGTATGTAAAATAGATGACGCTGCCGGGAAGATGGCGGACTTCATTCTGCATGTCGGGTTTTTTTATTGTCTCAAACAGGAGAAGTCTTACTGGCGCGCTTAATTCGTTTGTCCTTGACAGCGTCTGCGACTCTCCTTTATGCGACAGAAATACGATTACACAACGAGCACGTTAACTGGTAATACTTCCGCTATCAATATTTTTCCGCGTAGATGAAAGTGACGTTAGAATTAATTCACTGCAAGTTTTTTTTCTCTTCTAATTGTAACTAACGAAATTCGCATTGGTAAAATTTACGTTCTAATAAAAACCAAAATACCCATAATCACCACTGGATTTTTTGTATGCTCAAGTTTATTTTTGTTTGCTGTGCTAACCCAAATCCTGAACTAATCTCGCCTTTGGTGCTCGAAATAAAGCTAATATCTCGTTGACCAAGACCGAATGCATCCCAGAAACCTCCCCGTAAGGGCCCCTACTATACTTTCTCACTAACTATCACCCTCAAAGTGACTTCTTGTCCATGAAGCACAGGCATACCTATGTACTTGTTGATTTGTTTCCATCATTTTTGCACTACCATTTAAATAAAAGCTAAGGTAATAAATAAAATCTCACGTACTGAAATATGCCGATGATTATTCAGTGGTTTGGAGTAGATCAGACCATTTAAAATACGAAGTTTGGCTCTAGACAACTCGACTCCAGACATCCGGAACCCATTATGCAAACAATGCTCTAAACACGCAGAAAGGACGGTTGATAATTCCACTACTCGCTTACGAACAATTCCACCAAATATAATTCATTGGAAAATAGGCCCTCTAAATTTCCACACCCTGAACATGTTCTATCATATGTAATGTAATGCCTGCTCCCTTGAAATCCAAAAAATGTCAAAATTTGAAAAAATCAATTTCAAATTTCGAGCTACCGTACCAGAATTAATTCTAATCAAAAACCTAGAACTTCCTAATTGCAATTTCGCAGTTTCGCTTTAATCCAAGAAACGCTGCAATTATATATGTACCTGCATGGACGAGAAGATGGTATTTTATAGGAGGCTTTTAATTGGCCGGTCTGTGTAACTTTCAAACAATAAATTTATTTCTTTGGAGCGAAACTGTTCAAAATACGGAGTGAATTTCCAACAGAAAACCGCTGAACACAAGCCACAATGGACTTTCACCAGAACAACGATACTCGGGCATATTTCACCCACAATAAAGTAACTGTGGGAAAACAGACATAATCCCGAAGAAAGTTTCTCATAAAAATCACGTCGCCTATAATACGCTTACTTTGAAAGAAAGCAATACCGCTCGACAAGAACGGAAGCCAAGTATCGAACAAAAAGTGACGTTTTAATTATCTACGGGCGACAGAAGACAATCAACCTCTAAGACCATTACACTCCTTCCCTTCTTTTGAAATTATTTAAACTTAAAAAAAGTCAATTAAAGAAGTGAACTTGAGGTTCTACCTGCCTTTAATTAGAGAGCGACCCTAATCGTAATTTAAACGAGGACTCCTTAAACCTCTTTAAGGAAAAGTGTATGCCGGGATATTTTTTAATATTAGATACCTGCCGAATCATTAATTTTACAAAGCAGAGCTTAAGCTGAAGGGGATTATCTCGGAGATGGGGATTTTGTCTTAATATTTTTTCCGACCTATTATACGGTATCATTGTGAATGTAAGTAAATCTGACGCGTTATAACTGAGTGTGTTAGTTAGTAATTGGAACATTCGTTGTTTCTAGAGCACTATTCATGTCAGTACTTATGACAATATCTTCGTCAGCCAAATAAAAGGGATATTGAGGTGACCCTCTTATCTCGAACGCTCTGTATGTATGCAAAGTAAATATTATGGTCTGTGCATCAGAAGATATGCGAGATAATGCATCCTCCGAGTTTAACCCCCTCCCTTCCCTTAATTATTTCTGCCACCACATCTTCAATCCTTATTTATTATAGTTTATTGAATTTAACGTCACGGTTATGCTTTTATAACCCGAGATTGTAAGGATAATGCGTGATCGATCAAAATGTTGCCTTTGCTAGTAAAGTTATTGGAAGTATTGATTCGTATTGAGTATTAATTACAGTTTTAATGTCCGATTGCCTCTGTGTCAGACGTTAGCATTGCTATTTCGCAATATTTTATGTGCAGCGCGATTCACTACCCTTTTGATTTTTTTATTGTTGTTTGGTTACTCGTCTGAGTCTATCAACCTCTGAGCCAAAACAATTTTTTTCGAATAACACAAGTACACATAATACTTCTTTTGGAGACATTAATAATATATGGAACACAATTTTGTGGCAATCTGAAATTAATTGTATTAAAAATTCTGCACCTTCCTTAATAATTGCGCACAAAACTAAAAGTTGGTGGGCTTCTGTACATAAGCAAATGAGCTTCTCATCAGTAGTCCAGGAGCACCACGTCAAAGCTATTCTGATGATGAAATGAAACTAAACGCGTTTTTTTAGGGTGTAGTAATTGAAACATTTGCTTATGGAAGGAATTTAAATTTTGGACATGTAAATTTCCGTTAGTGAACTGTCCGTTTTAGAATTCGAGTTAATGTCGGAAACGTTGCACGGCGCAAACAAGGTTACATGGGAATTACATTGCGCGACTGACAAAGAAAAAGAGAAAAAAAAAACTAGTAATACAATTAAAATGCGCAATTTAACAACAAAGTTAAACGTTTAGTGCATTCATTTTTATTTGCATAAAAGCGATGGGATTTAGTCCTGATTATCGTAACCCAGTTTAAGCTCTCTCGCCGTTATATTTTCATTTTATGAACGCATGAAAAACCCTTTGTTGCTTATACACTTTAGTGGTAATAATTTATTTAAGTTGAATTTTTAACGCGTTTCCCGTTTACTTTTGACCTAAGGGCGGGTTTTTTCTACTCGCACGTTGCGTGTACGAAACCGAGATGTATCACTACCAATTCATGGACAAAATTTGATTGCTGTATACATTTTTAAAGCAAAAGAACCTATAAATGGCAGTGTGTGGGTCGTAGCGGGATCGTTTCATCATTTTAGATCTATATTAGCCGAAATTGAGGTATGAGATTAACTTTAAGGGTTGTTTGCCGTTTTTCTGTCAATGCTGTATCAATCATCAAGTTTTAAACCGTGCAAAGCTTTGTTCTTAATTACTTATGCTGTTCTTATCCTGGGGTCAACAGCATAAGGGTTCATTCGTTCACCTGGTAAATCAAGGGTTTATTTAAACACACCCTTAACCCACAAATGCCTTCAGAATTATTGTTGTAACCAATATCAGATATTTTAATAATTAAGAAGCTTGTAAAATACCAAGGGATAACTAAAAGTAATCTAAGGAAAACAGTTATTATGAAGATCCCAAAATTTCAAAAAATTCGGAAATCCTAAAAATCATTCTTACGGGAGAGTTTTTTTTAACAAATGGTAATACAAGAAGATTCACATGAGAGTCCAAAAACGTTCGTAAAAGATGGTTTGAATTGAAATTTTCAAAACTTAGGAAGTCGCCAAAAATAACAAGATGGACCAAGGCTTAAAAATAATCACAATAATGTAAAGAAAACATCAAGATCTGACAAATTAATTGTAGAGACTAAACGTAATCAATCAAAAAAACAAAAAGGATACTAATTATCCTTAGTCCACGACGTCCCGAAAGACCTCACGTTAATTATACCCGTTCAAAAAAATTGCACAATCTGCTTATCTTCTTAAGAATATTGCACATTAGTAGTTATTTGAAAAAGTTCATTATCATCTTTATTTGGAAACCGTTTGGTGAAAATTGCAGGATCATTAATTATTCTTATTAGGGAACCTTCCGGGATAATAATAGAATCCATACTTGAAAGCGTCCCGGAAAAATTACATCGTGGCAAAATCGCACAATAAAGATTTCTATTGGAAACCGTCCCTGTAAGAAAGTATCAGCATAGCCCCAAAAAATTCATTTTAATTAACGCCCCTATTTCTTGAATCACAGATTTATTTATATTAACGGATACTCTACCCTAACTCTTTGTTTTTTATCACTCTCAACTTGTGATCGGTTCAAAAAGCGTTATCTACGTACACCTTGGGGTTTAGTGACAACAAGTTTTTAACTTAGTCGTTACACCTAAGGACGTTACAAATGATATTTTAGTTATTTTCATTTTGGACAATTTTTACATTTACATTTATACATAGGCTATAGGTTTCTGTTACAAGAATGTAAATAAATGGTTATTATTATTATTATTATTTGAAAACGTCTCGGAAACATAGGCCCAATCATTATTTTTACCCAAAACCGTCCTGAAACCTTCATTTTCATGCCTACTTTCTGTCAGGAAATTTTAGTTTTTATGAGAGAGGCAAAGCAGACTACGTTTCCTGCCGCTTGTCACTTTCTTGCCGCGTTTTTGACATTTCCAAATGTCTACAAAGACTCCTGTCATCACTGGCAGATTGACATTAATCAAAAGTTATATACAAAAATTGGAATTTTGTATTAAAAGACGATTTCGGGTAAAATTTAATACAAAAGTTGTCAGTAAAATGTCATTACCTGTTTCAGAAATTAAAGTACTCGCCCCCAAAGGAGCCTCGAACTTCAAAATTTCCTCGCCAGTAATGTATCCGCAGGAGCGGCCGGTAAAGAGACAAGCAACAAGAAACGTCTGCTCTGCCTCTGTCATGCAAACTAAAATTTCCTGACAGAGAGTACGCATGAAAATGAAGGATTCAGGACGACTTTGGGTAAAAAATATTAGTTCAGTGTTCGACTGAGTAGTAGGTGCAAAATTTTGACATTATCGCCAGAGCAGATTTTACTTTTCCTGTTCCCCTCTCCGGAGGAAAAAGTGTGGTTCTGGAAACAAAGCAACTTAATTTCACTGAACATTGAGGTACGAGGCCCCATTTGTGCCGAGTACTATAATTTCAGAGTGAAGTAATGCCATTTTACTGACGAGTTTTGTATTAAATTTTACCCGACATGGTATTTTAATATAAAATTGCAATTTTCATGTTAAACTTTTGATTAATGTCAATCTGTCAGTGATGACAGGAGGCATTATACAGTGATATTCATGTAGAAGTAGACCTAGGGATTTCCTATGTTTACTTTCAAATGATATAAAGTTTTCTGAAGGACGCCTAATTTTATGCAACCAAAATAACTTCTTGAATTAAGTAAAGATCTGGCTGTCATATTAATTATTAATTCGTTTTCAAATAGGAACTATTAATGTGTAATTTTCCCCACTAGTTTAGATGTAAATTTTCCTGTAGTAAATTTGTTATTATCTTAGTAAACGTTTCTTTCACATAGTACTTGGTTTTGCCGACGGAGGTCGTGCAGAGTTTTGTTTAATTTTTTTCGGCGCACGTACTTCTTTTTACAAAGACGAGATTCGATCATTACTTGCAGAAGATTACACGCCATTACAGTTACACGACAATTTTTGTCAGCCTTTTTGGGATTTTGATTTATTTCTGTTGTTTATTTTGCTTTCGACACTTCGATGACGCATTTGCGGATGTACTCGTATTTTACACGTCCTAAGGCCATTTTCGGTATGTTAAAAAAAATTACGCATACACCTTTTGACTTTGAATAATATTTTTAGGCTTCTTACTTCTGGTTTACTTTTATCCTCATTATTACCTACCGGATTGAGCTTTTTACACCGATATTTCTGAGTAGAAACCACCGCATTTAGGATTTTCTCAATATTGCGCAAGGAAGATTCATTTGGGGGGTCAACCGGCCATCTTATGAATTGAATAACGCCATAAACCTTACAGACACAAATTAGATTACTGGGTAAGTTAATGAAATTAGTCATAACAATATTGTAATTACAATAAAATCAACAAGCTTTCGCCAAGTGCATTTATTAAAACACTTAATGTATCTTAAAAACTTGGATTTACCAAATAATTCCTGATTACAAAACTTGTTTGCCTTCAAAAAATCAGTAAAACTTTCTTTAAAAAATTAAAATTAAACCATTGTGTGAGGATAATATGCTTAAACAACTAATCTTGCCATTTTTAAATAAGCGACTAAACGACCATGATTTGGACTATATCACCAAGTTTTTTAATACTCCTATAGATGCTTAACAAATCCCCGCAACCAAACTTAGGGGACGTACAACTGCACACGTGACATGGGCTAGCTGCTAGACTATAGGAGATATGAAGCTGAATTAAATTTTACAAATGTCATTCCCATGGGTGTGTCAGGTTGTTTTATAGTCTACGTGTAAATCCAGAAACTTAACTTTCCGCGACGTGAGGGATGCGTCGACTTTTGAATATTGAAAAAGTTTACAGTCTTGAAGGTGCTCTGATAAGATATGTTGCCTCTTGAAAAGATCTACTGACACCCCGTGTCCAACATTTTTAGTATATCTAGGTTTTTCGAAGTTTGTGTCATTGACTTCGACCTGCGTGACCTATAAATTAGCTCCGGAATGGTTTGGCGCCAGTCTCTCCGGCACTTAGAGTAGATTATATTATCTTAATCGGGTCTACGTGACCAAACGTACTGACGTAGGACTAACGCGGGATTGTAAGTACTAGCTGAGCTAGCGTAATTGGTAGCTGTTTAACGAATCAAATGAACTAATGGTTAAGTATGGCCGATTTCGTTAACAAAGCGCCATTTTGAGGCGTCGTTTAATCAACAATTGGGTAGGGATGCGTCAGGGAAGAGGAAAGTAGATTCATTCGGTTTTGGGCCACGGGAGTGTCAACCGCACGAATCGAAGTTTAAAATTGAAAGATTCTTCGTTTAGATATGGAGCGGGAAGTCACTTATTAAATCGGTCATTCTACCATTCAGTGAATTTTTTGTACGTAGGAATGGCGCTCCTCTTCGAATCAAAGACGAACGTTTCGGGTTACATCGAAAAAATGGTCATCATGTTTAGTTGTGCAAGATGCATAAAACGAATTCGTTCGTGGGAGAAGAATTCGCATTTCAACTCGCGTTAAATCGGAAGAGAACGTGGTAATCTAAAAATTAATAAAGAGATTGAGCATCGTACATACCCTCTCAGACCACTTGGTGTCAAATTCAACACTTTAACAAAAAAAAATTCTTTCTCCTCGAACCAAAATCAGATAGTGTGCTCGGATTTTCCAAATTTGGACGACTAGTAAATAGCATAGGCGTTATACAAATAAGGTAACGTGTATTTCAATTTAAAGTGGAGCATCTCGTTCAAGGTATTATGATTCCAACTTTGCGAACTTTCAAAGTGTTAGCATGATATATTCTGGACGTCATTTTATATCGTGCTACGCGTCCCATTTGAAATATGAATGACAGATGTCATTAGAATGCACAATCAATTGTTTCACATTATCTACCCTTACGATTAAAATGATCACTTTATCTACCCTTACGGTTAAAGAGCGTCTTAGCCTACTCATTCAAACCTATTAAAATGTCAATTTAAAATATGCCATAAAATAAAAGGGTTTATTTGATTGCAAATAACATTCGTGCATTGGATCCTGTCAGGAGACTTGGATTCAGTTTTCCGTACGTAGATTCCATTTTAAGAAAATCTCCTAACTGGATCAAAGGTGTAAATTTGTAAATCGGCGTTTTTTTCCAAAACTGAATTCAGTCGTTTTCGTTGTGCCATCCTGTATATAATAAGTATGCCGATGATAAATATAATACATAATTGTATAGAATTGAAGGGAAAAATGTACACATTGTTAAAGAAAAACACGTCTATAGGTATATCATGTAAAATTCGTTGATTAGCGTCACTTTTAACTAAATTAGCACGTGAAAACTACGCAGAAAAAGAGACTCGGCCACATTTAGCTAGATTATACATTAAAAATGTGTGGCGTTACAAAGAACTTTATTACCCTAATTACACCTAACATAATAATGTAGCTCGTTGTTCAAACAACGTTCCCGGAAACAAATTGTCAAAAAAACGGGAGAAATGAATTACTCGCACGAATGAATTAGATGTAGGTAGGTACATTAGACAAATTAAAGCATTATCGTCGTATACGTAGTGATATTAATCAGACAGAAAAAAAAGCGAAGGAAAATAAATAATAAAGCACTTACCTGTAATTAACCAGAGTTCTCTTAGGCAATCTTCTCTGCTACGTTGTATATGAAAAGGGAGATTTCCCTCGTCGCCACCTTCCAATGTTTTGAAGAGGAGAGCTCCCAAAAGAGCATAACCGGAGACTAATACCAACAGTCCCGTACGACCACATAATAAAGCCGTCAAACTTGCGCATCTTCTATTCCCGATGCTTGCCTCTTCCATTTGCTGAAACAGTAATTACGCCGTTAATATTTTTATTGTCAACTTCGTCTATTGGAAGAGGTGCGATCAGAATTTTTCATTGCGAGCAAAATAAATGAGCGCGGGTAATACGGAATGCAAGGAACATCGCTAAAGGTGATTTGTGGCCGCTCCTATTATTTTTCCCCCAACATGGGATAATTGAATTATCAGACACGAGGAGAGAACGAAACTTTTTCATTGCCCGCTGAATTATTGCTGGGGATCATTTCGTTTTAGATAAAGACGAATTGCCTTTGAACTTGAACTACATTTTTACTGCGTGTCTGCAAAGAAAGTGATGGAAACTCTTTTATTTTCGGAATGGTTCCTTCAAGATTTAAGGGGAAACTACTTTTTATCTAGAAAAATCATAAACGAGAAACACTGAATTTTCCTCTCCTTTACTAGAAAGTCAAATTTCCGTATAAATTTATCTATCTGTAGGAAGTTAGGGTCCGTATATTTTTGTTTATTTAGAAAGACAAGCACACCCTCAAATGTAGTCAGACTGCAAAAGATAGATTCGGGTAGGTCACTGACTCTCCGCTAACTAGGTATCTCAAAATATTGAGTTTTTCACCAGGCTTGCACATTTTCATTTAGTATGAGGAACTGAATTCGCACCGGAAAATCGTCCGAACATTTGCGTTCGCGCCCCGGACATTCGCACACTATAAGTTTTCCCAAGGAAAATTCACGATTGGGGATGTTCTTTGGGGTAATTGCTATGCACTCACTTTTTTGAGAATTTCTGTAGCAAACCAGTAAGCGCGCCTACAAAGTAAATTCTCTCCCGTTCGATTCTCCACTGGAATATTCCCCTTTGGAAACATCTTTCCCTCCAAAAAAATTTGGAATTTATGTGAGAACATTTCGCTTCCGAAAACCCGTTCTTAAAAAAATCTGACCCGGCATGTTCGGTTCTGGAAAGTTTTCCTCCAAAAGTTCGGCTTTCGTAAGGGTCACCCCGGAGTACACAGGTCGCAGAATATTCGCTCCCAAAAAATTGCCCCGCCGGGAAACTCGCTCGTCCAAGAATTGTACAAGATTCACGTTCAGGAAAAAAATTGGCGCGTATTTGGAGTAACGTCGACCAGTGTTTTTACATTTTTTTTCTCTTTCTTTAATAAGGTTCGCCCGGGTAAACAGCTATCAGTCACGTCTTTGTTTTAAATCGCTTTTGGCGCCCCATGGATGGAAATTTGTTTCGTTTTACACGATAAAAATAGGTAATATAATGTTTCATTTCTTACACTGCGAATTAAGCAGCTTTCGTTAGTAACATTCTGTTGGATCTTCTGTGGACAGCCTTAGAGTCGACAAACCAATGAAAATTAACTAACTATCGCCGCCATTGCTTCCCATCATGAAATACGCGTTTAAATCAGCTTAGCATAGAAAGAGAGAATGAACTTTGCACGAAACTATTCATTCTGATTTAAGTCGCCAGCCAGGGAGAATCGCTTTTGGCCAGTCAAGGGAAAAGATTCGATTAACGGCAGTAAAGCCAGTTAGAGCGATGGATTCTTGTTTGAGTCGCCAATCAGGAAGATTCGCCGGTATTCGGTTAGTACGGGTATTTTTTGGTAAAGCGAGTTTTAGAACCTAAGTAATTAAAATTAACATCCGAAATAACTGAGCTCAGAAGACAAAGTTAATAGTTCAAAGTGACGTTTAGTGTCCCCAATATCCAGTAGTCCTGGAAATGTATCATTTAGCTCCAGTAGAAAAGTTGGGTGAGAAAGTGGAGTTCCCATTTAGAAAAAGTGGTTAGTTTTCGCTGCCCTTAGCAGAATTTATGTGTAGTTACCGCGCACATTAGTTTGCCACAAAAGTGCCATCTCGGTAAGAATTAACATGATACGGAATTACGTCAAGGAATATTTTCACATTAACGCGTAGAAGGTTAAAAGTTCGCAATCGTACTTCAGTTTGACAAAGAGACTATCCCTATTCATAAACGAGCTGCTATTCAGCAAATTCCACAAACTTTTTGTTACAGGTTAGAAACTCTAATATCCCGTGTAAAACGAAATTGCGATCAAGAAAACGGTTAGCAAAGTCAGATAATATTTACGTTCATTTTTGTGCCGCTAATTTGAAAGTCATTAGAGTGAAAAATCACTAAAGGGAATTAAACCTAATATTTCAAAAACGAACTTTTAAAAGCGAGTTTATGCTAGTGCTCGTTTTTTTGCCAACCCAAAAATTGTACTGACCAGAAGGATCGACAATCGAAATCTGTAATTCAATTCACCACCATCAAAGGCGTCACATTCCAAAAGCTGTTGTTATTCATGTCGTCTAATTTCTATGTCCCTATTTTACCCTTTCCCCCTTCTCCTTTCTCTTTCCCCCCTATATCTGATCTTCCTATGTACCTTTTTTGCCGAAAGTGAACTCGTCATCTATATATATCCCACTCAACTTTAACTTACTACTTATAATTTCCCCCTTCTTTTGCTATGTTAATTCCGCGACTATTTTTCTCTAACGTGTTCTAACGCGTAGTTTGTACTTGCAACTTTACTTTCAGCTATTCCTCCGTCTTTTCTCGCTCTGTTCCTTGTTCCACCTTGTTTTATTCGCTTTATATTATTTATTAGATAGTCGTAATAATATTCTAGAATTAATAGTTATAATCTTTCTTTATCATTTTCCTTTCCCTTCTTTCTTCTTCCACTTTTACGAGCTTTTCACAAGTTCTTAATCTTTTTCCCATCCTTCTTCCTCTCGTATTCCTTCACCTCCTGCCTTCCATCATTTTTTCTTTGCTATTGTCTCCTCTACCAGGATGCCCTGTTAAGTTTTTCCGAAACGAAAGGCGCCCAAAACCTGAGTATTGGCGGACAAATTAGCACAAAACTATGGTAGATATTAGCGTCATTTGTGATTTTCTCGTAAACCGATTCTGGGGGGAGGGGGCCAACTTAGCCCAGTCTTTGTGAGTTCTTCGAGTACTCGTTTTCAGGGGTGTAGTTAACGCATCTGGTGTTGCGGTAAACTATCTTCAGAATTTGAGTGAACTTTTCCGCTTTGAAGTCACTGGTATGTTTAGCCTTTTAGAAGTAGATTGAAGGTGGAGTCTCCAAATGTATTTATTATTAGGAGTCGTCAAAAGTTTTCAAAATTCTCCAAGAAACTTTTCAAGCTTTAATGGAGTCTCGTGGGGCTTTTTAAATCATTAAGGGCATCTAAAAGTTTTTGACAGTTTTTATGAGTCATACTTAGACTCTAAAAGCCTTTAAGAGATTTCGGGAACCTTTGAAAGTTTTAAAGGCTCTGTAAGAATGACAAATAATTTCAGAGCCTTAAAAAGCCTCTACAGCGAGATTGTTTTGTAACGAAACACCCGTTTACAGGAATTATATCAGAATTAATGAACACACAGTACATTGATGGAAGCTTTAATGAACACCCGGTAGTTCAATGAACTCAACCGGGCGCTTCTTTACAGGAAATTGTAGTACCGGGCTTATTTATTGATTTTCTAGGAGTTGGAAATAGAAACTAAAAGTATTGTAGCATCGTTTTAGTTCCCGATAAGGAGATCAAAATACTGTACCTAATTTGCCGTTTGTAGCAGTTCCCGTAGAGATATTTTAATTATCTTTGCAGCATCTGAAAGCTCCTTCAATTGGAAGAGGAGCGAAAATTAATATTGTACGATTTCAGCTCCGTTAATTAATGATTGACCGATTTTAGTTGCTCAACGGTAATTTAAAACCCGGACGGAAACCGGCCAAGTCGTAGGATAAATCTGATAAAATAACCTGACGCTTGACCCAAAAATTGGAATTAACGATGGCGCCTACTGACCCCCCGGCCATTTGGGTATGCATAAATACCGGTAGCTAGTCAGATGTGTTGCAGAAAATCACGTCTGATTAGATTGTGTGTGGTGTCAAATGAAGCGCGCTTAATAGGCATGAGTTATAGAAATGGACTTGGATGTTTATGTGAACCCGAAGCCGAGACATTAAATTTGAACGTTATCAACCAAGTTCGGCGACCGACTTGAAAATGCGGATTCTATTTCCACATTTTTTGGAAATTCTATATAAGATTACAGCATGATTTAGAGACTTTAGAGATTTTATATCTCTTTTATCTGTCGTTTATTGCAGCATTTTTAACGTGTTCAATTCTTCATTTTTCAAGGTAAGCGCTGGATATTTTCATTCCTCCATTTATGGATCATTTTGAACAGAAGCATTCGAAAAACTGACGATCTGTGGTGCTTCAATTTGCCAATCTAAAGGGGTGCTTGCCAAAATTCGAATGTTAGCCTAAATTTAAGTCGAAGCCTTAGATTCTTTTTGAGATCACGCTGGTTCGGTTCTGAATTTTTAATCATCGCCATTTGATCAAAACGTAATTTGAAACAAATTTAAATAAACGGAAACGTATAGAAATAAATATCAGGTAATCTACCATCTTTCCGCAACGTGCAGGTCGTTTAATATAATACCCTCATCAAAATGTTACACGATACCCGAACACCAATATCAATCAAACACCGTACTATTAATATCAACGTAAAAGAACCGCCACAGCTAAGGCATTAACTTATAAGTTATTACATTCGTGCGGCTTTATGATAAAGACACATTATGTAATTGCCCCATTTTCCGTATATTTATTACTGGTATTGGAAAAAGCTAAACTGTTGAGCTTCCATTTCCCTACTGACATGGACACCGTAAGTTTGCCTGGGGTCCCTAAACAACCCTCTCTAATTGTGAACGTCAAGGCATAGTCGTTATCGCGCTCAGTGATGCTAATTAACGTTAAAGTGTTTCGAGAAGCTGTTACACTGTGTATTGCAAGTACGTGATTCCTTCAAGGGAAGATGTATGTGCACTTTTAAAAGCTCTAAACCGTAAAAATTCGCTGTGCTTTAAAGCTCGGGCAGATAAAACCTTGTTATGTAGCTGGTAGTAATATAGTTAAATGCATTAAAAGTTACTGCCGCTACGCTTCTGGTAGTTTTTGTAACGTTTTTAATCTTGTTACTCGACTTCCGTTGAGCATTTCGCGATTTTTGCTTTCGCGCTATTAAATTTTTATTTCGTTGTCTGAATTAGAACGTGGTTACGTCTAAATTAGGTTCCACCCATGAGAATGAAGTAGCAGCGTACATTAATTACGTTATTGTTACGCTTACGACTTACTCGTACGTAAATGTCTATTATACCGGAAAGTTGTACGTTTCGCTTACCTACCCTTGTGTCTTTGAGTATAAAAAGAACTATTACGTTTTATGTACACCTAGACAATAGCTTTGTATGAGATAAAGCTTTGGTGGGTAGAACATCGTTTGAGGAAACTGATTGTTTTCTGTGCAGTTGAGGTAATCTGAGGTAAATAGTATGAAAATGGTCTTCTGTTGCGTAAATTATAATTGCAGTTTCCTTCCTAATGTAGCAAAAACTGAACAAGGATACCAACAATTTTTAATGAAACGAACGCCCCTCCATACGCTATCAGACCTGTATAGCGCATTTTCACAGATTTATAGCACCCTCTGATGTCGCTCTTAAAGCTGTCAAGTTAATTTCCCGCTAGTATTGGTAACTGGAACGTTTTACGAGGCATACAGGGTGTTTCCGTTAGAGAGCGAGTTTCTACAACATTGTTATGGGGCACACTGTTCTAAAGGTCAGTAAATTCTTAATAAAATGGGTAATCTGTATTTTACGGGGCAATGGATTCCGTGTGCGTCATGACGGTTGATGCCTTCCAGAAGTTACTGGTGACCGTCTATAGGGCATTAGCCAGCGATAATACAATCTTAATAGGTTTTACGTGTCCAAAACAGCGTATTAGCGAATTAGCCACCCAGTTTCATTGACGTTTTTCGAACTCAGATGATTCAAGGGACTGATGTTCAAATCGCTCATGATTAAAGAAAGTCGTGTTAACAAATTAGCGCCATTTTTTGATTCGCGATAATAACTCACAAAGAGAAGACAAGTAGGGATTAGTCTAGGAGGAAGAGAGCATTCGGTTTTGGACCACGAGAATGTTACGTACGTGTGCCAAACAAGTAAATTGTTTCTTTGGGCATTTAAAGCTGAAAGTTTCGTGTGGCTCGCGATCTAAGGCAATTCCAATCTCTACCACAGATGAGAAATTCACCTCAACCCAGGTTCGAACACCCGACCTCCGGATTTATAGTCCAACGCTCTACCACTGCACCATAAAGCCGGTATATTTTCATTATTCCGCCAAGTTCACGGTCGAATCAGTGAAGAACCGTGAATGATTTAATTACGACGCGTTCTAGTTTAAGCCGAGAAGATGTTTCGCTAGTCGAGTTACTCGGTGTCATTAAACTGTTAAAGAGAGAATATGTGTGTACACAAAAAAAAACACTGCGATATAACGTGCGCGAAACTAACGCTCAAGGAATAAATTCATCGTACGTTTTGTTTGAACCTACGCAAAAAGGATGATTGTGAAAGTTAAGGGGAAATTGCCTTTAATCGCTCGCCAACGTTTTCCTTTCGAAGGTTGAAGTTTACCGAAATTATTTGCTGTATGAATTTAAAATGCTTGTATTGTGACAGCAAAAGCTACTTGACGGTAGACGGTAAACACAAACAGTGCAAGTACCGCGAAATGACGTCTCCCAGGCAACTTTTGATTTCAGGTCAATTTCCAGGTAAACAGTTTCAACTTTGTTATCCATAAGGTGTGTATTTTTTGTCAAAAAAATTTAAAAAAGAACGTGACCACGGTCTATGGATTTGTAGGGTTTAAAAAGGTACCCTAAGAATGTGAAAATGTTCTAATATCCTAAATTGCTCTGAAAAGAACGTTTAATCTTTTTCTCTCAAAGGTCTACTTGTCTTAAATCCGCTGAAAAATGAACATCTCTCAACCTAGATTGTAAAAATCGTTTAGACAGCAGTGGATACCTAGATACTCCAGAAAGGCGAGACAAAGCTGTGAAAACCACTTATAAGACCCTAGAAGATGCAAACAAAACCTTTCTTTCCAGACTCCCTTGACTGCTTTATATAACAATATAAGTCTTTCAAGAGCAATCAATCACTATCCATAACCAAGGTTTGTACAGCGCCTTCCGGTAGAATGATAGCGCTCCAGCTGGTTAATTTCTAGCTATCATCAGTTTCCGAGGTTTTCAAAACTCGCCTGGCATTAAAAAGGTTATATAATGCTCTTTAAAACCCAGGAGACTTTGAAACGAGTTAGAAAGCTCTGGAAAACATCTTCATGGCCTTATAAGTGCATTCCAAAGCAATCGAGCGTTTGCTATGCACTTTCCAGAATTTTATGGTTCCTTTCGATAGCACTTTAGCGAACTTCCGTTCGCCTACAAGGCTTGCTAAATTTTTTCCAGAGACTTCTCTGTTCATTTCTGAGTTAGAGAGTTTAGAAAAATCTAGCAAGTAGCCTAAAAATGTGGAAATGGCCTAATATGATAATGTGCTCCGGATTGAGCCTCTGAAATTCATAGAACGTTAATTAATATGTTTGTATGTATTCTTGCGAATTTAAAATGCTTTGCCTCAGATTCGAGTTTGAAACAATACAGCCTAATCAGTTGTAACGAATGGGCGATTTTCCGTTTCATAAATTTGGTTTTAAATTTGTATTTTACTCAACATACGGAAATGTACACATCTACCGCTTTATAGCGAACGTGAACGACAGTATTGTCTAGAAGTAAAAGCGATAACAACGGGTGCATTTTCGTTCTATACGAAAGACCGGAATATAAGAAGGTTTGCGGCAGACGATGTTAGATCTTTTAAGAACTAGCCCGTATAATTTTCGCATAATTACAACTTATTTCGTCGCTGGTGGTTACATAGCAACTCAGATGCCATATTACCAGTTTTATTTTGAGTAAACAAATTCTAAATAAGAACGTTGTTGTAAAATAAAAATTAATTTTCATATTAAAATGTTTACCAGTGACGTAGAGGTTCAATTCTATTTCATGAAAGTGGGGTTTTCAACTTTTGTAAATGTAACTAAGTCGCTACACAGTTCTACATAGATAGGATGTACCGTGCAACTAGAATCAGTGGATCTCTGAAATCGCCACGGGAAGGAAACTACACTGTAGTAAACGTTTAGACACCCCTGTATAGCTAGATTTTCCAGAGAAAGCCATGACAAGCATTTATATCTTTTAAAAGCGACCGAAGGCATACTATAAAGGGCTGATAAATGCGTTCCAAGGTAATTCAGGGTCCAACACATTTTATCGAATTGCCCAATACATTTTGATGCTTTCCAGTGCTTTTTCGTGCTTCTCCAAAGCTTGCTAGACCCTTTCCAGAGAACTGTCAAAAGTTTAAAATGCCATGCAGACATTTTGTTTGGCTTCAGTGCCTATAATAACAATGGGTCACCCTCTATGTACACTTCAATAATTTTCAACGTTAAAAGTTGGTTGTAATTTAAGATTGTACACAAGATTCGATCATATTAGTTGCGTTGGAAGTCGATTTTGTTTTGTATCAGAATTATTAGTTGTAAATTTTGTTTAAATAATCACCTTGTATCCTATTTATTTGTTCAATTTTATTGCCTGTTAAAAGATTTGTTTTAAACATCTGCAAACAATTGCGTATGATGTAAAAGTCGTAGATAAGAAGTTATTGCGGCGTAAGCTAATTAGTTTCAAGATAAGAAAACTGAATGCGGAAGCTGAAAAGAAAAGGAAATTGTAAATAGACGGGCGTTCATCGTTACCTATTTGGTGGTGGATGTTGGTCGTTGCTTTGTTTTTTTGGTGGTCGCTGAAACGTAGCCGCGTAATTGTTTTGGTGATTGGTAGATTTGTCGTTATTTGAGCATATTATTAAAAAACCAGTTAGCCTTTATAATCGTAAAGTATTAAGAGATTTGAGTTGTCACTTTTGAGTGTTTAAGTCGAATTAAAAAGTTTTCCGCTGAAGTAGTTGTTTCCCAGTACCCGTTAATATTAAAGGGAGTTTTTCCCTCATCACAGAGCCACATTTTACATCAGTCCAATTTTTGTCTAAATCAAGATTCAAGTGCTAATGATAAGTCGAGGAGCAAGGTATATACTCTTTAAACCCTCTCTACAGCTAATAAAGCCTAGAAATCTCTGAAAAGACTACTGTAGCGAATCTTCTAGAAGCGATATCAAGGAGCCATCAAGTCGATAAAGGAAGCTGATATGACTCAATCTGCCTGTAAAATATGATATACCTTCTAGACCTTTCGAGAAGATGAATTGTGTTTAGGTTTAGTATTAGCGTTGAGGGCGAAGTAATAAATAGTGAAATCCGCGCTCGTTTTATAAGTGTTATACATTTTCCTGCAAATACAAGTCAGTGATAAATAATAATTAACTACTATCAATCAATCTATTTAAAAACCGTTTTCATTTAATTTCTCGTTAGTAAATAAATTACGTACTTAATTAAATTAAATTTACGTTACACTACTAGAGTCTGAAAGAATTCGGGATGGACTTCTAAAATGAGGAAGCCATCCGGACAACGCCTTCCATGATTCTGAGTACTTTCAAGTGCACTGAGAAGTTTTTATTAAAAAAAACTTTAGTCCTCTCTAGTACTTTGCTGGGCCTTGCAGCGACAACCTAAACATTTTCTATTTGAAAAAAGGTCTGAATAGATTTGGAAAACTACTGAGCTTTGAGAGGGCGCTCTGGAGGCAGAAGCAAGTTGACCAAGGTTGTCTGAGAAGTTTAACGCATGTTTGTCCGATTTCGGTGAAAAACCAAGCACTTATAGTACAGAAAGACCTTTCGATAAGATTCTCTTCTTATTAAGAAGGTTAAAAGTTTGTACCGTCCGAACAGCCACCGAAAATTTGTCATCTTATTCACTAAGCCAGATTTGTTTATCTGATTCTGTGTTATAAAGCAAAGTGATGTTCAGAAACTGTCTGCATATGTTTGTGCACCTAGCACGGCAAACCTTTTACGACCAGATTATTTAAAAAGGTTTCTTATTTGATTTGTTTTAATTCTTGCATGTGTTTCGGAATAAATTCTTGTCATTTTCATTCAATTAATTGTGTGCTTATTCGAATCCAAAATACGACCCAGATAGAGTTTGTATGTCAGATTTTTCTATTGGTGACTTATTTCGAGCGTTGATCAAAATTTGTGTAATAAATTTTCGGAAGTTGATCGAGATGACTGAGCATCTCAAATTAAGAAAGTCAATATTGGATCTTTCTTTACAGTAGATACCGGAAGACACTGCCAAAACCTGTTGTAACATATCATTGACATTCGCGATTTACTGTTACTCAAGAATTGATTTCGTAGATAAGACTAAACGCCATGAAAACGCATAGTAAAAATCGTGAAAAAACTAACACCTTCCATCCAATTTTTTGATAAAATAATTTGATCACTACGCAAATATTTGAGCGGTGTAACGGTAGCTCAAAATTTGGATTTATTTTTTCGGATATAAGGTATAGGGTAAGTTAAAATTATGTATCAGAAAAATTACAGGGTGTCGGAATTTAGAGAGTCGATTTTCCAATAAACTATATTTGACTAGTGACGAGTTAGAAGATATTTCTCGAATCGTTTGACTCGGGAAAAACCGTGTTTGACAAAATATTCATTAACAGCGCATTTGATTTGAATTAAAAGTGATATCAGCTCCGCAATGTGTCTCTGTGTATATTGCAAAGGCGTCATTTTGTGCTGTTTTTGATTGTGCGGCATGCGGCAATAGAGAAATGGACGGGGTAGAAAACTTGAGTCTGCGATTATTGTCAGAAATGGTTTCTATAGCATTGCACTAGAATAGCCCGCAGTAAAAGGGTCTCGCTACCAAAATATCCCATGCAATATGATTTAAGGCAAGAAAACGTTTTTCTTTAATAAAGACTACGGGTTTTAATTAAAAACTACAATGAGGCCATGCAGGTAGAAAAATCTCAAGATTAAGAATTCGATTTCACGTTCGGGCAAGTAAAGGGAGTGCAAATTCGTCTCTGTCTTGGCGTAATTTGCAAAGATGAATTTGAATTTCACTCCATTACGAAGGCGTAATTATATTTGCAAAGAGATTTTTCCACTCGTCAAGCGTAATGCTTAATAACGTACTGATTAAAAATGTTTTAATGAGATGGATATATAAAAAAATGGGACTAATGATCTGGTTATACAGTTCGTTAGACATTCGTACAGATAAACTGTGGACTGAACCAAGCCTATGGGATAATTCGGCTTATTTGATGCTTAGCTATAAGCCAAGTAGCTTTCATTATTTTATCGCGTTTTGTAACATTAACCGATCGATAAAAAATTCGTTAGTTTCATAACGAACAATTATAGAAGCATAACGTCGGTAAGTCTCACTGCGATATTCTGCCCTAATTTTATAACACAAAAATGCCATCGGGTTTACCAAGAAAAAGTAAGCAACTTGTTTCTAATTTTATTAGCCTACGAACAGTGCCTTCTATTTCACAAATTTCTAAATCGGGCAAGCCTCTAGAACGTCTTAAAAAACAAGGCAATGTAAGGAACCCCTTAGCGATGTTGATGGTTTCACACAAGCAGCGATTCGGAACTCCATCTAAAATGTGATTCACAGTATGTTAAAACACGCGTTGAATGGTTGAATTTACATAGACGTTTATGTCATATATATTATATTAAATTAATTATATATGTGTTCTCTTCCATTCATTGCATGACGCTATGTAAACATACTTAGTGATGAAGTCATAATACTCCAATGAAAATCCTACTATACTATATAAATGTAAAAGAAGACATGTTGGCAACAGTAATAAAATACTTTGTATCGTTTACTACCATTTGAAGCGAGCTAATTTATACGTGGGAGGCTTTCTTTGGAAAACCTCACTCTATAAGTATTTTTTAATTAACTTTGTTTACGCTGGTTGAAATTCGCAAAGAAACGGATTTCCCACTTCACATTGTCTTATTTGAATCAGTTGAAGGAGGTATCGATTGTTTTCGGAACAAAATTCATACAAATATAAACGCAATAAACGCGTTACTATAAAACAAAGGCACGCGCTTGATTTCCAACTGGGTAAGTAACAATACAAAATTATATCTAATTTGGATCTTCCCTCTAAAACTTGCCGGTGGGTAACTGATACTCATTAATTATCAAAATTAAAAGGATATCGTGAAAGTTTTCTTAACTTTACAAACCGAATATAATTTTCTCGAAAACGGAAAACAATTGTAATTAACACGAAAACTTTTGTTTTATGTACATCGCGAAGCCCTTCGGAAGAAAAACTCCTTAAACGCGATATTAATTTCTTTCCACTAATAAAAGTGAAATGACAAGAATGGATGTAATTACGCAGCTTGTACAAATTACAACTCCTTCCATCAATGTCAGCAAATCTTTTTTCGAGGAGAAAAGAAACTTTTTTCTCGTAAACTTTTTTATACGCCCGTAGCTCATTTTCGAGGTGTCCTTAATTTATGATATAGTGATTAGATGGTTTTCAGGAATAATTGACGCTAAGGAAAGTTTCCGTTTTGAATGTGAGAGTTGCTGTTGAATTTTGTTGCTGATCTGCCAGGATACTATAAAA
Organism: Photinus pyralis; assembly: GCF_008802855.1. Classification (NCBI taxonomy): domain Eukaryota; kingdom Metazoa; phylum Arthropoda; class Insecta; order Coleoptera; family Lampyridae; genus Photinus; species Photinus pyralis. The sequence goes on from NW_022170819.1 coordinate 21,336,756, forward strand.
CTTCTTTCATCTGATTGGCATTTTACCAGTACCACTCAGCTCTAATCGAACTGGGAAATAATCAAAGTTGCAGGTTAATTAAAACCATGGTGCAAATTAAGCCAGCCTTTGGCTGCGTCGTTTAATTTCAATAGCGCTTTGTTTCTTAATGCACTTCGACAGTTTCGGAGACTATATGTCTGGAATGAGAATCAAATTATCTTAATTTAGTTACAATTAATGCACCCTAGGCGTGATGTAATGCAGCAGTGTGGAAACTGATAATTTGGCATATTAGAAAAATTAGTAGAAATTATTTAGTGTAACGAGCGCTTCTTTACGAAAAACTGTAGCTTCCGGACCTATGTATTTCTTTTCTAGAAGTTGGAAATAGAAAGTAAAAGCAATTGCTTTCATTCATAGAGCCGTTTTAGCCGCCGATAAGGAAACCAAGGTGGTGTATCTAATTGTTCAGTTCTATAATTGTTAATTAAACGTTTTCAACAAAAGAATTTGCGGAAGAATCTAAATAAAAAATTTAGTTAATTTTTCGACGAAATGTGAGGTTATGTTACTTCATATTTCATGATCACTTTTAAGTAGGTAAGAGTGTGCGTAATATTCCTGAGTGTCAACTTCAATTTTCTAAAAGGGTTATGTTAACATTTTTCGACGATCTTTTGCAGATATTTTGATGCACGTTAAAAAAATTATAAAATGTTTTGTAAAACCATGCATGTGTTTGTGATTTTACCATAATGGCAGTACCTAAGTAGTTCTCTACATGTTTTACATAATTTATGTGTAAATTATTTACAGATGAGCAGCATTTTATCCATGCATCATAATTAAAATATTTACCAATTGTAAACATGACATAGGTCGTTTTATTGAGAACTATTCTCAATTCGGGTATACAAGATGGTTTATGCTAATCGGCAGTTACGGAAAAGCCGGTCGATGCAAAAAAGGACTTCCCCTTTCGGGTGTAAAAGGTGATCGATACGGAAAAGACAAAATTACACATGAGGACATATGACGAGGTACTACAGAGAGTAGCTACGTTGACGAGCATGCGTCTTTTAGATGTGCTTTCCCCTCAACTTTATGTAAAATGTGAACTCAGTTCAAGTGGCTCAGTCTAGTGGCATGGACATCCGGTTTGCATCCAGATCGCTCGGGTTCAAATCTTGGTATTAAAAATTTTTAGTCGCAAAAAAGCGTACCAATTCAGTGAAGTTGGACATAACGCTATTTGTAGATTTACGAGTGTCTAACTTACACAAAAATGAAAGAGTACATATATGCGCTCTCGTGAAATATGAAGTAACATAACCTCACGTTTCGACGAAATTAATTAAAAACTTTGTATTCAGATTTTCGAAAATTTCGGGTTTTTTCCGCAATTTTTTTGTGCTGTAAACGCTTAATTAAGGTTTTATTAATTTCATGATCGTGGTTCGAATAACGTTATGTACTTCAGATTTACGGGAATAAACCGTTGAAAATAATTACTATTCCGTTTCGAAGCAACCCTTTTACACACGCTATTAAATCAATTGATATCACATAAATTCGCCGTTATGAATAACTCTTTTCTAATCTCCGATAGTAAGGGCTAGTTAAAAAATTCATCAAACGTTCAATGACCCCATTTCCAAAAGATTGGTCCGACAAATAACGTCCAGTGATAATTTAAAAGAGGCATTTTAGTCTCCGTCGTTAATAATAATCTGAAAATTGACGATTCAGTGCAGTGGAAATTGGCTTTTTATTCCTATGCATAAACAGCTCTAGTATATTTTCGAGTTTTACACGCCTGAAGGTGGTAGAGATACACTTTCATCATTAGGAACCTTTCAACAAAAAATATGTAAGTACCCTCCTCCGACACCCCGTTCTGCAGATATTGGCACTGAATGTTTTAACTCACTAGAAGGTGTAGTTTGGCCAACGTTCCCATTGTCCCTTTATGAGTATCCTCTTCTGACATTTTTACAGATATTCGCTCTTAAAGATTTGACATCACTAAAGGATATATTTCTTCCACACGTACCAATCGCCCTTTGTGAGTACCCCCCTCCGACACTTTGCTCTAGAGATATTAGAACCAATCACGTTAAGGGGTCAAGGAGGAGGACAGTGCTTTGTAGAAACTATTCCTTTTCAATGCCATGAAAGATAAAATACATTTCTAACCCCCACCCTCTCTCCCAATCACCCTGTCATTCTTAAAAAGGGGTCTGGGATGAAAGTTATGATTTGTAGAAACCAATTCCTTTTGATGAGAGGTTTGATTAGAAAACCATGCACGTTAGAATTTCCTCGTGGCTACAAACAATACATTTATAAAAGTCTTCAAATGGATTACTTTGTAATAGTGAAATCATATTTATCACTCACAATTTATAAGATAACACAAGTGGGACCTTAATACTTTACTTCGAATCGATGTTAGAACTAACTGGAAACACAATTCTATTTGCTTATATAGCAAATCAACCCTGTGATGTATCACTAACTTAACGTGCAGGTTATCTCTATAAAACGTTATTTTACCCATACTATGTAACGCAGAATAACGTTTAATCATAGATAACCTGCAGGTTAAGTTTGACGTTGATACATCACAGGGCTGATTGCCGGTCTTTTTCGAAAGTTAATTATATGCCAGCAGCCCTAATCACGTCCACGCCACTGGAGGGATTCCATTCCACATTCATAAAACTAGAAGAACCTCTAATTTCTCGCAAATTATCTTTTTTCGTTAAACGTTATACCACATAATTGCACTTTTGCCATACTTTATCTTTTCAAACAATTGTTAATCATATTAGATATTGTACGAAAACTGTTAAATAAGTAGTTATTTAAACTTTATCTTTTCATACCAAGAATTATCTCTTAAATAGTATATATACTTGCTTATTTGAATCTAAGACACCTGTTTTAAGTCTCAGTTTGTTACCTGCTTTGATTATTAAAAAGAAAATGAGTGTGAAAAACGTCAACACGTAACTAGTTCTCGAACGCTTCCGAATATTCTAGAATGTTCTCGACCAACAAACACGCCATATTTCCCGGAAAAAATGCGTCACATCCGTCTTATTGCCGATGACTACTGTTTTATGGCCCCTCGATGTCTAGGAATTTCTAGAATATTAGCTACAATACACATAAACAAAGAGAATAAAAATGATAAAAACTACATTTAACATTAAACAAATTTTTCACTCATTTTTCTATTGGAAGTTGTCTTATTTTTTCTTGAACTTAATTTTTATAACAGTATAAACAGTTTTATGCCCTGCACTAGTGGCAATTTACTGGTAATAGACAGGCGATGGAGTTGGATGTGTAGATCTTTTATGTTTTTAAACAATTTTATTTATAATGTAATAAATAAATACCTAATAAAAAAGTTAGCAGAGTGCATTCTTTCGACCTCGATACTTCCTCCCAACATGCGCCCTGCCTCCGACGACTTTTTAACAATGGAATTTGTTTGCAAAAAGATGACTTCACCTCCACCCACTTTAAAAATCGGTTTTCTGACAGAACCAAGTGGGTACAAATTCTAATTTTGTGGCTACTAATTAGTCTTTAATTAGTCCTAAATTATAAGCATATTTTTACTTGACTTGGGCAAAGTGGGGGTACCAACTTTATCGACTTGTCCACTTGTAATATTTTTTTGGGGAATTTTCAGTTCTATCAGCATCTGTAAATTATTGTATCTTTTTTTAATTGTATAAAATATGGGTGGGTTGTCTTTAAAAATTTGCATTGAAATTTGAATATTAACGTAATCATAATATACCTAAAGAAACCGGGCAGGGGACATAAATTCATGTGTAATTTTTTGGGAATTTGATTTCACGTTAGCAATATTATTCCTTTGAATGGATTTAATTTTTGTTTAGTTATAAGTGGTGTGTACAAATATTTTGCAGAAAAAATTACCAAGGAACTAGGTCAATCTTGTATCATACAGAGGTTTTTGTCCACCCTAACTTTCAAAGCTGATATTGGAGATTACCTTTTTATTTGTCTTCCAATATGAAGAGGTAAATATATCTAATTTGTGATCAAAGCTATCTATCTATTGAATATAACATTATTGGAAGATCTTCATAGGATTAACTAGTGAGAAAAGTTTTAGTTCTCAATTCTCTCTAGAGTCACAAATATTTCAAGTACCGAAGTAACTAATGTTTCCATTCATAAAGGAGAAAACACAGCTTTCGACCCCGTTTTTCCTGAGAAACGCCGAAGGAACGCAACAACAACCACCTACTTAAATCACTGATGGAAGTTCAATAGATAAAGGATAATGTAAGGACTGGCAGTACATAAAAACATATGAGAAATCAATGTTCACATCGTTAACTCCTAGTTAAAGAGCATGAATTGAAATTTTATATCTTTGGTTACGCTTACTCAATTAAAAAGTGTGAAACACCTGCCACACATTCACCGAGGAAATGCGTCAATTCAAGAGTTAGAGACAAATCAAATTGGAGAGAATTTCACGACTTTTACATCGCGTTCATCTGAACGTTTAAATTTCTTACCCGGTTGATTGAGTGTCGGAAATTATAGAAATTCAATTATAAAAGTGCAAAGAATAAATTAAAGGGTTCACTAATCGAGCGGTTTTCATAAAAAAAATATACGAACTTTTCAAAACTTTTAATGATAGATCGCTCCCCTTCAAAAGTTTCCTGATTAAATTGCAAATTTAAGTAAATTATTCAACACCTTTGCTGTGTAAAAATACCTTTTGTGTGATCAAGCTCCGAAGGCCTAAACACTAAAATAGAACATTGCACAAATCGTCCCGACCAAAAATTGAAAAGTTGAAAAGCTCACGTGAAAGCTCGCGAACCGGAAGTTGCAGGAAGCCCAAGTGGTGCTCCTGAAACGCGGCGAACAACTGGTTATCGCGTGCCTCTACGGCAAATCGGAGTTATCGGTGAAAAGTTTGAGTTGCGCAAGGTAGTGATATGGGCATTGGGAAATATTTGCGTAGGAAATTCGATGTATCTACTTTGATTAATCAACATCTGTAAATAAGTTCCAATTTTCCCCCACCTCTGCAGAGTTTTCAGTCGCGCTATTACCTAATGGGAAAAAGCTGCGTTTTTCTTCTCGATTTCTGGAGTAGAAGCGGAAAAATACATAAGCATACGTTTACAAAAGTAATTACAAACGTAAGCTTAAAAAGATGCATCTGGGATGTATGTTTATTTCTGGAAAAATTCGAGGCGATTGAAATGAATCTGTCACGTGCGTTAAGTGATTTCCGATTGTGTGAGTTTTTAATTTAGGGTTAGTGCTCATATATCACCATTTCACAGTGAACAGTTGCTCCATCTTCCTTGTTAAGTTAACCGGTAGAAGGAAGAGAGGTATCCTTCACTGAGGTGATTGAAGAACCGAATTGCCACGTAAAGAATATGGTTGAACCGTGGTTAATGAACGAAATAAAACAAATGGAAGGGAATATAAAGAGGATGGAAAAGAAAATGGATGAGCACAGGGTTAAGCAAAATAGTATAGAGTAGATGCACAGCACTGAGATCAAATTAATCATTGCGATTCGCTTTAACAGTAAACTGTAACTGGTACTATGTTTTTCAATTTAAAATCAATTGCTTTTTACTCCTAGTACATATAAAAATTGCCGTCTAAGTTCTATTTCTATTCTGATATTATACAAGATCAGTCTAAATTTTTGCTATCTAACGGGCAATTTTCAACATTTTTTTCAAAATACTTTTGATATTTGGCATCTATAGCCCAGGAAATCAAGCCTAAAATTGTAGAGAACGAAGCAATTTTTTCAACATGCATCGATTTGCTTAAAAATTTGGGATTCAGTTCATTTACGGTCCGCTTAAAGATCCATATTCCTATGGGGGATTTTTAATATTATTATTAGAGCGTTTTAATTTAAAAATGTTATTTCTTAAAATATTAGTAATTTCATTTTGTAACATTGTAATGCTTAAAAAGTACTTTAGTAAATAAAAATAGAAAAAATACGTATAATACATACGAAACTATATTTATGCACATTACACTACACATATACATTACATTATACATAGAAAAAAAGAAATTTCAAGTTTTCATTATTTAATCACTTTAATAATTTTATACGTTTTTCTAGAAAAATGCGTAGTTTTCCCGTTATTTGGTTATGAAATTCTCATTGGCGAACAAGAGCCATAGTTCCATTTGTATTGGTCATACAGCAATCATTAAAAATCATTTTCTTTGTTTTTTTAAAAGCTACAATTTTGTTCTACACGGTTTTTTTTAATAAAATGCATACTTTTCCAATTTTTCACGGATAACCAAGTAAAAACATTGATCTTTTCTATAAAATAGTAATACTTTCGGTCGCAAAGTATTAATTTAAAAAAAAAATGTATCACAAATGTATTTCAATTAATTTTTCTTCTATTGCTGTAGTCAAATTATAATAAACAAATTACAAAACTAATCGTAAACCATTTACAAAAAACTTTATGGTACTAAGAATAAATATAGGAAGCATTTTCAGAAAATGGTCTACAATAAAAAAAGTAATGTACCGGGTGTTCCAAATTGCTTGTTTTCGATGCTTTTCTGAGATATTTGGAGGAGAATGAAGAATGATGAGGTTTGCACTTTTCGGAGTTACTTTTCAAAACTGTCTTGATTGACAATGTAAATTTTGACGTATGACTTGCGCGGACGTGGCAACAGCGTCCAAAAATGCAATAAAAGTTTTGTGGGAATATCAAAAGGTAGAAAAGTTACGTAGAAATGGTCTCTTAGTGAGGGGGTATTTTTATATTTTCCATAGCCTGCTTCCTTTTTGAGATACAGCACCAAAATTTGTTTTTTCAAATGGAATGTATAATATTTTTTGCATCAATAAATTCCTTATTTTTTTCTAATTAGGAAAAGACGTATGTTTAATAAGAAAAAAATTGAGATAAATAGGGAAGACCTCGGGGAAAACCGTTTTTCAGCCTTGAAAATGTTAATTACTAAATACAAGTATCTTGTGGAATATATAGTTTATATTTTAGAAAATGCTGAACACAATATTTTAATTTAAATTCTATAAATCTAAAAGTTACCCTCTAATCAATATAAATCAATCTGAATTCTGAGTAAACCATAGACATAGGTTTCAGTCAGACTTGAGAGGTGCAAAAAATATTATAGTCTATTTGAAAAAACAAACGTTCGTGCTGTATCTTAAAATCTAAGCAGGCTATGGAAAATATCCTCCTACTAAGAGACTATTTTTACCTAACTTTTATTCCTTCTACTTTTTTGATATTCCCACAAATGACTACGTTTATTGCATTTTTGGCCTTTTGCGTTGTTGTCACGTTCGCGCAAGGCACGTAAAAATTGACATCGTCAATCAAAGCAGCTTTGAAAAGTAACTCCAAGAAGTGCAAACCGCATCACTCTTATCTCTGTTAGTTCTCAAAATGTCTCCGAAAAACATTGAAGACAAGCAATTTGGAACACCCTGTACTGTGCACTTAGCGTTTGGCAAAAAAATCGATTAATCGATTATAATCAAATGATAATCGATAATCGGGTTTGATTATTCTTTTAAATTAATCGATTATTTGATTAATCAAGTGCTTGATTAATCGATTATTTGATTAATCGATTAATCGGTATAATCGACCATTTTTAATAATAAGAATAATTTAATTTTTAATAATCGATTATTCAAACCTGTAATCGCCCACCCCTAATCGTCAGAACGTGTTTTTCGTAAGGGAGGCTCTACTGTAACTGATAATAGGGCTGGCAATACTCCAGATCATGCAGAACAATTAATTTTTATCGCATGTAATTCAGTTTACGTTACATAGATTGCCTAATAATAAGTGTGGGTATATGTTATTCAATAAACAATACATTTTTATGGTACATTATAAACAAAATGAGCTTTTTATTTTACCAAATCGTAGCCGTAAGACATGAATGCCGAGACGAATGCAATAAGTGCATAATGGTAGGTATTACATATACGAAGAACTAAACAAAAATTAACTAAAAACATCATTCGAATTCGTCAAAACTATCCCACACCTAAACGTACAGTAAGCTGCCTAATGAGTTACTGTTAAGTGATTATAGAATAATCGATTTGCCTATTTGGACGATTTGATGAAGAGAATTATTAGGTATAATGAACGTATTAAAGAGAACAAACAGGTATGTCATTACTCCTTGTATGTGACAATTATACGGTTAATCTTAATCGCTTATTTGGCAATAGAATATTTGATTAATCGATTATTTAATTAACCGATCATTTGATTATTCGATTATTTTATTAGTCGATTATTTGCTTAATCGATTATTTGATTAATTGATTATTTGATTTATCGATTATCTGATTAATCAAGTGCTTGATTAATCGATTGATAATTTGATTAATCGATTAATCGGTATAATATCGATTATTCAAACCTGTAACTTCAATGTGCTTTTATCTTCCACTGAAATTTCGGAAAAATTGGGTCCCAATTAATTTTCTTGTCCTTTTAGTCTGCGGAAGCACATTATATTTTTTGGGCGTTAAATTTACTTTTTTAGGAAGAACAATTCCATAAAATGTCAGAAATTCCTCCCATAGATAGTGACACACTTCCATTAGTCTCGTATAAGAGATACGGTTTTAGTAACGTAACAACTTTAACGATTATTTTGACAACATTTAGAGAAGAAAGTAGACAGTTTTCCTGCCTACTAAAAAAAATTAACCATTTCACTAAATCCAACCTAACAGATAAAAAAATCCAATTCTTTGATGCGCCATTTCAATTTGATTTTATAAAAAGCATCTTGGCTTATAGAATAAATAAATAAATAAATGACAGTGTAAAATTCTGGTCCATGAAAAAATTCTGTCCTATTCTTAACCTATTTTTATCTGAGCTAGCCTGGGAAGTAAAGTACAGAAGGTTGATCCAAAAGTACTAGACCCGATGAGAGAAGATTTTAGTACACCGAGCCACACCACTAACCTGAGAAAAGAGAGGGATTACAGAACATTACAGAACAGACGAAAGGAGAAACTGAGCGATTACGGTCTAGAATATACAGGATGGCGTTTCGAACCTGGAACACACGCAAAGATAAATTCTGGTCTAGCGTACATATGATATGGACTACTTCCAGGATTAGGTACAAACCGGGTCTGGAGTACACACAGGAATTCGTTTCTCATCTGGAACACACAGGCGGAGGTTTCCGATCAAGAGTAATATTAGATTATGAGTTCTGGTGGAATGCAAATGCACGCTTTTATAGGGGACAAGCAGGAGCACAAACATAAAGAAGGGATTTCACATTCAGAGAATAGGGAGGGTAGCAGGAGACATTTAACGGAACCCCTTTTTAAATAAACGAGCATATAATTCGACTGACAATTTAAGCAGGGATCAAATCTTCATTGTTACCAACAGTCAAATCACTTACGACTTACTTTGTTTTTTTTTTCTTAGAAAATAGTAATTTCGGAGATTTTTAAGGGAGCGTAGGTTTGGTGATTGGAGATGTACAGGGTGTCAAAGTGTAGGCGTGATTATTTCGAAATTGGAGTAAAATTAGATTTATAGTAAAGTTCGTAGCTCCATTTTAAAGTTAAGCAATCATACTTCTGTTATGCGTATTTAAATTCTATAGAGCGTTGTTCTCATAATGGTTCCCATGAGGCGGATATAAGAAAGAGGCAATCTCAGCAGAGGTACTATTGCAAACATATCTGATATAAAATTGCGTTGGCGTGATAGGAGTTATATCGGGGATTTTGTAAGGCATTCGGGTCTGGGTCACCAGTGCAAGTGGTCCAAAAAAAATTTGTTTTGTGATAGATTCGGTTCACGGTAGTACTAACCGTGGGGCTCACAATATAGAAAAATGTAAGAATTCGCTTCTATGCTATTCGCACATCAGCTGTGTGCTTCAGGTTAATAGTTCTTACATTGTTTTTTCGAGCAGCGGGTTTGGCTAGGGTGAAAGTTGCCATTATAAAAGCAAGTTGTTATTGTAGATATTTTTCTCGAGACTGAATTTTTCAAGTAAGTAACTAACACCTTGAATTGAATTAATTCTAATGTATCAGTTTTTATCGACGCTAAAGAATAGAATTGTTGTATAAAGAGAAGAATTAAAATTGTTGATTTGGACGGTTATAAAAAAATACTAAACTATAACATTAAGGCGCCAAATAAATATTCACTTTAAATCACTCCTGTAATTATTCACCTCAACAGTGATAGAAACATTAGCAATTTATACACTGGTATAGTCTGCAGCATTTTCCCTTTTAAAGCCCTTCACAGCTCGCAAATTAGTGAACATTGTTCCCATGTCGCAATTACTACAAACAATACCTTCTTATTAAAAAATACGACACCAAGATAAATTAAGTTACACATTATCGTTAGGGCTTAATGGTAAAATATGCTCATTAGAGAATATGAGAGGGGTGGTTTCTTTGGTTAGCTGTGGCGTAGCAAATGTAACTTCTTAAAATAAATTTATTTACCACCTTACATAATTTACTTACTTTTAGCATTAGGCTTAATTAATACATTATTCATTTTACTTACTGGGCGTACTTTCGGCGGTTGGTGCTAGAACACGCACTTCGGAAATTAAGTAAACGATGAGTGCTATCTTTTTCCTATCTAGATGGTCGTCAAGTTTTGCGATAAATAAAAGTGTGAAATAAATACTGTAACTCCACCCTCAACTACAGGGAGATTTAAAACTGTACGCTCCTAGGACAGTATTATTTCAAAAGTGTACATTTTTCATTTTGAAGTTTCTCGAACACTTTTTGGTTGGTGATTGTGTTAACGTTAAACGGAATTGAGGATCTGCTGGAGCAGTCGTTTTGTGGCGCGCAACATGCGGCTAAAAGCAGGCCTTTTAAGACTTCAGAGTGTCTTTGGAGTCGTGTAGAGTTGGTTTAGTGTCCATTTTCGAAAAAAATTCAAAAATGGTCGGTGTCTTTCTAGAATATTCGTGGTCTCAAGTTACTCCAGATTCTTAAGGATTTTCAAGATCTCTTCAGGCCACCCATGCGCTTCCATACCATTCGTCAATTTTCAGACACTTAAGAATCTTCATCTGTGAGATTATCTCTAAAGTGTACAAAGTGAGCGTAATCTTCAGCCTGTTTATGGTCTTAAGGGTCTCTACAAGCCTCAACGCCTTCAAGGCATCAATATATCTTCTGAGGTTAGAAATATAAACCCCTTGACATGTTCCTAGCATACTGGGTGTAGGGTTTTAAGGCTCTGAGAACTTCAGATGGCTGGATAGTCAAAATTGTTAGGTTTTTTCTAGTGCCCCTCAGCAGCTTTACAGTTTTCAGATTCTTAAGGTCCTCAACCATCACGTGATTTAAGATCATGAGCATGAGGGGTTTTAAATAAGAAAACCGGACGTTAATCGTGGGTTTTTCGGTGGTGAACGTTGAAACGTGGCCGTTTGTTTTGGTGTGTTGTCGGTATTTGATCGTATTTGAAAAGACTGTCAGTCTTGTTCAATTGTAAAATTGTGTAGAAGAAATCAAAAGTGTTGAAAGAATTTTCTTTACGTCGTGATAAAAGTAAACGTTAAGTCGATTCGATCGGCAGCATGTGTTTTACGTTGACAAAGAAGTTCAAGGGAGTCGCCATCAAAGGGCTAATACTATCACTGTAATTACGCACTTTTGTTATGAGTACCGTTACTAAATCATGATTGTTTGTTATATCGCACAGGTGGTTATGTCCTTATATTATTTTATTTAGTATGGATGTATGCATTCATATGATAGTGTATTATCAGTGGGATATTGCTCTGTACGATTCGACTAATTGTTTTTTTTAATTTATATTTTATTTATTTTATTTTGCCTTTAATTTTGAATGAGCGGGGTTTCAGCCAAAGCTGCTCTACCAACCCAACCCACTATACATTTATAAATATCCATGCCCGAACCAGGATTCGAACCAGGGACCCTTAGCACCACAGTTCAGCTTTAACTGAACTGCGCCACACGGGCCGGTTGTTTCTTCCGTCGGTCACTAAGCCACCCACAAAACACCAGCTAGCTCATACAAAACAACCTTTAAATTTAGAGTTTTGTAATTTTTTGAAGTACACTTCCGAAGAAATATCCTAACGTTGACTTTAAATTTTGTTATTTTGAAAGACACAGTGGCATCAATCAACTCCCGACAATTATAGTTCTTGGGTACGAATAAAAAAAATCTGAAATGAAAACTATCTGGGTCGGACTTTGGGTTCGATTCAATACTCAGTTAATTAATTGAAAACAATAACAAAAATAAATAAATCTGGTCGTAAAAATTTTGCGATATTTAAGCGCACTTAGAAATGACAAACACTCGCAAGAACTTCTCTTCTTTTTTAATAAACTGGATCTTGAATTTTTTTTAAAACAAAATTTGGTAGAATTTCGGACCATAGAACACTTTTCCTTTTGATGAATAACAAACTTTGTCGAAAGGCTTCTTCACTATGAACGACTACTTTTTCCGTTAACGGACAAAACGCTTTAAACACGTTTAACAAACGTTGACGTTAACTAACTCACTTTACAACGTTATAACTTAAATCCCACAATACGATTACTTAACGATTAATTGCATCTCCGACTAAACCAATAAGGCTGACTGCCCAAAATAACCGCGTAACAAAAATCACGCGCTCCAACCGTCACCAAATAAAAAAAACCTCGTTTAAACATTGTCTCCTGTATTTAAAGGAACCACCACTTCCACCAAAAAAACAATCTCCTTTATAAATTTTCACATAAACCACCAATTACAATTGAATTACTTGAATAGCACCAGCTTCGTCAGGAGGCGTCCCCACTTACGCCGAGAAATTCAGACATCTTCATAAAATACCCGCATCTTCTTATCAGAACCACATGTGCAGCCTAACAAAACTGTTTACCGCAAACGACCAGATATGAACTTTTACAAACCACTTACGCAATCTTTCCAGAAGTCCTTAATCTTTACTTTTAAATTAAACAACAAAATTAACAATTATCAAACCAATTATTTAAATATAATATCTAATAAATTTCAGTGCAAGACAACATCCACATTAAATTCAGTTTTATACAATATGACGAAATTTGCGCTGAATTCAAATCACTACCGTATTTAATGTCTAAATAAACATTAAAATTGGTAACATACGGGATGACCCTTCATACTATTGGTGCTAAAAACAAATAAAAACGTTCACATAACGTAATTTACACAGCAATATGTTACTCCCTTGTCTCGTGGCCGCTGCCGGCCGGTGAGTAAGCAATACGAGAAAGGGGTCATCTAATTAACATTTCTTCGTTTCGGTTTTGCTTGCGCGATAATAGACTTTCACATGTGTTTGGTCACCTGTACTTTTTCGTGTTAAATTAATAGTTGCCGAAGACTGAGTGTGAGTAGCGCAACGCCATTTTTTTATATACAGGGTGGTCCAAATTGGACACTTTCTTATGGAAACGCACTTTATTTTAAGAAATAGAAAAAAATGGGCCTAGGTGTCTAGAGCTCAATTTTAAAGAGAAGATCGTTGGCGTAAACAGAGTAATCTATCTTTAATGGTTTGGCCGCTAGGGGGCATTTCTCGAATTTAGTCAATTTCCTTAATGCCCCATATCTAGATCTGAAATGTAAATGTTTAAATTTCTTTATTGTCTTTATTTTTATAGTGGGCGGAGAATTAGCTAATTAGCTACCCACTCAACCCACTATACAATCACATACAGCCATGCCTTGCCTGGGATTCGGACCCAGAACCCTTGTAGCCAAAGTACCAAGGTAAACTCAACTGAGCTACGAAGATCGGCTCTGAGCTACGAAGGTCGTTTAAATGACATAAGTCAAGTAAAAAGAAATGGCGGATCGAAAAAAAATTGCACGTAAACACTGTGAAGGCCAGATCGTCTTTGCGGGAAAAGAAATACATTATGCAAGACCAAATTACAGAAGAAGGGATAGTTATCAGTATCACGGATGGTCTCTAGCGACAAACTAAAGAACTAAGGTAATAGCAAATGTACTACAGAAATAACTGACATCTTAACTTTACGGGTTTACAAATTAAATACCTAGTCGATGTAACAACATCAAATTTAAATAGAACGTTACACGATTTTTTTTTAAGTAATTTTTTGAATTTATATTTTGGTAAGCTTACGATGATTTACACATGTACCGCTTTATAGCGAACAGAAACAAAATTGCATAAGGCTCAATTTTTCATTAAAAATTAGAAGTCAACCTCGATTTACGAAATTCTTCTTCTTTTTAAAACATTTTCCTCCCTTGTACCATCTTCCACTACGTAAAAAAATATTTATTAACGTACCCGCGATTCATGTCTAAAGTACAACACCTACCACCACATCTACTTTCAAAATTAATTAACTTTTAGCGATAAACGCGACTCTTATCTACGAAAGGAGAAGAACATGAGATAAACTTATCAAATTAGTCGTTGAATTTCAGATCTTAGAAAGAAATAAGAGGCTAAACTTCCGCAAGGTAAGGGCTATAAATTTTTATTACTGAGCTAGCCGTGGGTAAATTATAAATCAATTGTTATATTGGGAGTTCTCTCAGTTTCGTAGAGATTCCATTTATTACATACTAGTGGATTTTTAAACCCCTGTAAATGTAACTAGCCCATTACAATGGACACTTAATATCTGAAGACACACACATTCCTAGTTGTTGTAGTCGTTCTACTTAGGTAAAAGTAATGAAGGGCTGATTTAGGGGTAGTGAGGCATTCAAATATTTAAGTAACGCTTCATCTAGATATATCATCCGATAGTTACAGTGATACACGCTTTCTTAAGTTGTTGATCCCTTTATCGGTCCCGTTTCCTTTAGGAAAAAGTAATGAAAGGGTACAAGTGAAATTTAGGGATGGTGGGACAATTATTCACGTATTTAATTGGCAGTTAATCTACATATACCATCCATTAATTAATAACGTCAAGAATATTTACAATCTGGTCCAATTTAGGGGTGGTTGAGCAATAATCGTACAGGTATCGTTCCTTAAACAAAACATCCAAAACATGCATTCTCCATTTTTGTAAAAATTAATTATTTTTTATTGTAGTCGTTCTCCTTTGGCAAAAGTAATGGGGAATGTAAGTACAATTTGGGGTGGTCGCGTAATAGTAATTCACATAATTGTATTATGCCAGTAATGAAGTAGGTTGCGGTACCAAACGTAAATTATACACTATGAGTCTTTCAAATCAGGCCACGGATTCGAACAGAGTGTTTTCTAACGGCGTTCTCTTTTCCTCAATTTCTTATTTCAAGGTAAGTGCAGTTCTTATCCATCTCATCAGAAAATTACGAAAAGTGACAATTGAAGAGGAATTATTCATCTATACGTAAGGGCTGCAATTTTTGACTCCACAAATGTTGAATTGAACCACCTGTTCCATCTAGTGCGTAATCGTCCATACCCTCCGCATCGATCGGTTAGAATTTCAAACTGCATGGCGAATTTACTGCTCCCCTATCGCACGCACTTCCCGCAAAGTCCATGGCAACCCCATGTTTATATTCAAATATCGATCCATCAATGTCATTTTAGCAAAGCTTTGTTTTTATACATTTACGTGCGTACCTTATGTTTCTTAATGGAAGTTAGCAATGAAGATAATTTAAGGCTTGATGGTTGTCAGGTTGGTGACGCTATTTCCTGTGGCTTAACATAACGCTCTGACTCGGCAGATACAACTTAAGATGAGACCGTTTGGAGATCAGGGAAAGGCTAGCTCTCGCTGTGCTTTATTGGGGAGAGATATTTCCAGGCCGTTTTCCGCAATTCCATTACTCAATTTGGGTCGCGTAGGTAAGACGCCGCCCAAAAATCTACTAACATGAAATTGCAGAATGAATTTGACGATTGCAAAAACTCCACCAGAAGGCCTTGGTCCGCCGACAACCCTCCCCGCTTCCAACATTCGGCGTACGAAACCATTTATACGGATGGAAGCGTGGACAGTGCTGAGGGTAAGTGACGTTTTGCAATTCTAACCTACCATCCGGATTATAGAGATGCTACCTTCATCCGCACTTCTTGACGATTTACTGTCAGAAACGTTGTACTCGTGGAGAAATGGGAAACGGACGAAGCAGAGTCGGAAGGGCAAGCACGCGCGTAGGTGTCCTCCAAAATTGACCAAGCGCGCCGTGCGGCCTTACGAAAATGACACCCCTTCGGCCGACTCGGACACGAACAGCTCCGCCGAAAGTGTAACTAAAACCGAGCTCGTGGAGAAGAGAGCTGCCAAATCTCCCAGTCCAGTCAACGAATATGAAGAACGAATCAAAGCGATGGCTCTACGTCCCGGTCTAAAAACGAAACCGCCCATTCCAAAAAAGCCCCAAACGTCGCCTAGCTCAAGAAAATCGTTTCACGATACGCAAAACTTTGAGTTAATTACCGATAATATGGTAGGTTACCTACCCGTTGACCATAGTCAAAGCAGCACCAGCACTTTGGATGAAGTCAAATGGTTTGACGAAAGAAAGACCCATGACGAAGTCCAGGCATCCGAAGTCAATACAGACTTATCCATACAGCATCTGAAGCAGAGCCAAGCAACGCAAGGCGATAGTGAATCGGATGTTGCGCACACGACGCAGTTGAACGATATCTCAAATTTCGAGCCGAAAGTAACCGGTGCAAAACGAGTCAACTTTGAAAACGTCGACTTCTCCATGTACGAAAAGCGTAAAATGAAACCCTGTCCCAAAAACTTTATCAAGGAGAACATAAAGCTCACATCCCGAAGATCGCGGAAGAAGCCATCAAGCTCCGACAGTGACGAGAGTCTTAATAACGCGGCGAAATTTGTACCAACACCGATAAGGTCGGCCGACTGCTCGAGGAAGCCCCCGACCGACGTTGAATCATGGATGGCCCGCGATGAGGGAGCTAAACCGACATATTCAGCCTGCTTGGATAGGGTCGATGAGCTGCAGGAGGTGTGCAAAGGTACACGACTGGCAGAGGTCGACGTCAGCGATGCGGATGATGGCAGCACTTACGATGATATTGTCGAGATTTTACAAACGTTAGAGGAAGAGGACAAGAGATCACGTACGTTTACCCACATTCTCAGCTCGTGGCGCATTGATTACTTTCAGAAACCACAATGGAGGCCATGAAAAAAATGGTTAGCGAGCAGCTTTCGGAAAACCAGAAACACGCCAAGCAGGACGTTGACACTGATCCAGGTCATCCACAAAGGGACGAAGAGCAACCTTCTAGGTCTTCGATTAGTTCTTCCACAAACTTAAAGTAGGTATCTACACCTTCAGGCATTTTTAACGGTGTACTTCCAGCGATATCTTCCATTTCTTGGACGAGGTAGATAAAAACTGCAGCAAAAGCCTATCTTGCGCCAAGGAGCGGTTCGCCACTGCCTCTCAGTTGCTGAACAACGGCCTACACTTGGATACCATTCCGAGGTAACAACATCCCGCATTGTTTCCCAGCGCCCATTGACCTGTTTCAGATTAGAAGAGCTTCTCGAACATTCCGATTTGGAATTATCCAACTACGTCATCCAGTTAAGCTTACGTCTCAAGGAAAAGTCATCGTCGGTTGCACTTCTTCAAAAGGAGCTGTCGAGCTTGCGCGAGCAAGTGGCGAAGATGTCGAGGGAGGCGAGCGAAACTGTGCGCCAAAAGTTGAGGTTGCAGAAGGAAGACTATGAAAATGCGGTTAAGAGGCACCAGAAGTTTATCGATCAGCTCATCACCGATAAGAAGACCTTGAATCAGCAGTGCGAGGGACTCGTTCAAGAGATGAAGGTTCTCGAAGACCGGTACAATTCCAACTTAAAGGCGGCCGAGCATAAACACAGGGTTGAACTGCAAAAGCTAAAGGAGATGCACACGGCTGGTGAGAAGATGCGCAGGGATCGGTGGATTGATTCCAAAACACAAAAAATCAAGGTAAGCCCTTTTGATTGTTTCGACTGTCATTGGCTTACATCGCAGGAGATGACGGTGAAGGGGCTCGAGCCTGAGCTTGATAAAATGAACGCGCGCCACCAACAGGAGCTGATGGATTTGCGCATGCTGCACAAACGCGAGATCGAGGACATGGAGCTGCGCTCGGCCAGGAAACTGCAGCAGCACTGTGAGGCGTTGCGCGATCAGCTCGTTACTGAAAGGGAAAAGGCGCTTGCTCAAGAGCGGGAGGCGCTGAGGCAAAGGTACGAGCACATGGTGGAAGCCGAAGAGCAGGGATTTCAGGAGCAGCGCCGCCGACTTTTGGGGGACCACGCGAAACGCGTTTCCGAATGCGAGGATCGCGAGAACGCCGCGATTGCAGAGAAGGAGCGCGCGGTTAAGCAGGCCCAGAGCGAATTTGAAGACAAACTTCAGGTAGGCCTTGTACCGGGTGACCCAATAAGACTGCTCCTTGGCCATATCTCGGGAACCGTGAGTCGTATGACTTAGGGGTGAAAAAAATTATTGGGTAAATCGGTCATGAAGAATCACTGGAAAATATTTTCAAGTTCTAAAAATGACTACCAGAGGGCGTAACTACCATCTTAAATTGTAAAATTGCATTTTCTTTAAATTTCGCATAATAAACTCAAAAAAATGTTTTCACATTTTTAAAGAGAACAAAAGCATAACGCATTTTTATTAATTAATTAATCTCATTTTCCCAATACTTGAAGTTAGGAACGAGATTTTGAAAAACGGTTTTCACTGGCCTCTCTGGGTGTCATTTGGCTACTTTTTCATAAAGAAAAAGTCATATCATTCCATTTGATTTTTTGATTTTTTTATGATTTTGGATCATACTGTCAAAACTAGCCCCCTGGCGGAGAAGGATTCAATTAAATTAACTATAATTATTTTTGTTGATTCTTGTTGCCCGAGGAATGCTCTCCGGTTAAGAAGTTAAAGCAGGTTATTGCAAAAACAATTGAACGCCCCACGCCATTCTTTGTTTTTGAAATACCTAACTGAGTTTTTGTTTTTACGAAAATGATAGATAATCTGGTTCTCTTTAAAAATGTGAAAAAATAATGTTTAGTTTATTATGCGAAATTTAAAGAAAATGCAATTTTAAAATTTAAGATGGCAGTTACGCCCTCTGGTGGTAATTTTTAGAACTTTTAGAACTAAGTCATACGACTAACGGTTCCCGAGATACGGCCGAGGAACAGTCTTATTGGGTCGCCCGGTACAATTACCAACAGCCTGACCATTTTTTTATTAGACGGTGATGAGAAAGCACAACATCGAGTTAAATTTGCTGAAAGAGAAAACCGAGATGGAAATGGAGACGTTCCGCAACAATTACAAAAAGCAGGTCGCGCTCCAATTGGGCGAGAAGGAGGCGCAAATTCGCGAGAAGTGTCGCAAAGAGCGCGACAAGGAGATCGACTCTGTGATCGAACGTCTGGAGTTGGAAGCATCCGAAAATAAGCAGCAGTTGGAGGAGAGCTTGGAGAACAGGATCAGGTTTGAGAACTCCCACCACTTTCTCGGTGTAATCTTTGTGCGTAGGCGACTGAAAGAAAAGTACGAGAAGGAAATTAGAGATCTAGAACAGTCGGAGCGGGACATCAACGGAAAGTATTCCGAAAACAAGCTGAAACTAGCAGAAGCTGACGAGCAGATACTCACCATGAAAACCAGCTCCAAACAATTGGAACTACAGCTACTAGACTTGAAAGAAGTAAGTCTCCGGACTTTTAAATCCATCTAATCCAATCTTTTCAGTTAACAGCCAAATTATCCGGCGAAAGAGAACACGTGAAGGAAATAATTAAAGATGAAATGAAACAGGAAGTGAGGGGCTTGGAAAAGGAATTGCAGGAAGTGAAATCCGACAAGGAGAGGGAGTTACAGAAAGTGTACGCAAGGTTAAATTTGAAATACATTTGGTAATTTCGACAAACGTTTTATTTTTGAAGGGTGAAAGTTGCAGTTGCAAGGAAAGACGAGACAATTTCAGAGTTAAGTCGCGACCACATCGCTCTGCAAGAGAAGTGCGCCTATTTAGAAAGTATGCTCGAGCAGCAAAGAAAAGAGTATCTTATGAAGTAGTCTTAAGAATAATGATAGAGATAAGAGCCTACTGATTTTTTTCTATTTTTATATGACTTTATACGCCCTTTAGGTTAGATTTTATAGTAAACTTGTGCACAAGACTTCATCGGTCAATGAATGATAAACTAATTCCCTTGCCCCCTTTTGCGCATAAAAATTAAAATATCCTTGGTAACTGACGACCAAATCCGATAACATGTTTAACAGGAAACTTAAATACGAGGTCTATGTTATTTTGTTTCAGATTTATTTGATGTTTGGTTTTGTTTAAATAATTACCTTGTTTTGATTTGTAATTGTAAATTTAATTTACGTGTTAAAAATTTAGGGACATTTAGAAACAATTGCTTTATCTCCGGTTAGTGCGATAAGAGTTAGTTATCGCTGCGTACCGCTAACTAATTTCAAGATAAGCAGATGTTTTTTCTTCGAAGAAAACACAGGTGTTCAGTTATTCAAAGCCGCGCTTTAATTTTGATTCACGGAAGGAGTAGAGGATGTGAGGAAAAGGAAAAACGTCTTTAAATAAGCGAATCTTGTTGTTCATAATTTGTTGTGGAAGAAAGATGCGTGTTTAAAAGAGTCGTTTTAAAAGTGAATGTCATAGTGCGAGTGAGCAGACGTGTAGTCCAAGTGTATGTCTGTCGAGCAGTTATCGCCTATATGAAGCCTTTCTATGAAGTCTTCAAGTTTTCTGCCACCAAAAAAACCACTATTACGTCTATAATTACATCAAAATTAGTGTCCTTTAAATCAAGAATAAGGCAAAAGTAAAGAAGTAAAGTGTCAGAGCAATATCACTTCGTCTATTCTGTTTAAAAAGTATCGCAGTTGACCGGATATTAAGTATATTATTAACTCTAAGGTAATTAGAATGTTCTGTTAATTTTAACTTGTTTCCATGGAACGCATGTGCGTGGTGTTAGTCGTCTGGCCCTGAGTGCCCATTTTGATTTCAGCTTTATTGATTAATTTATGTCGAATACATTTGTTTCATCTGTAAATGATTAGATTTGCTATTAATCGTGGCCAAATTCCGACCTAGATAAGAACTCTCTTGATAACTTTTCTATGCGTACCCAGAGTTACATATGTAAGGTGTTAATTACAAATTTGTGAAGTAATCCTTTGGAATTATGGGAGTGAGTTTCTCAAATGTTAAATCCATATTGAGATTTTTCAAAATAGCAGATACCGAACGTGCCTTGAGAAATTTCATAGTCAGAATTTTCTATTTTGTTAGTACATGCTTGAGCTAGCTGGACAGGTGTTTATGTGAAGAAGACGTGAAGGAAACATGAAAATCGCCAAGGAGAGATCAATGTGTGGAGCGATATAAAGGAATAGAGGGGGAGAAAAAGGAAATTTACTAGAATGATGAAGGCGTCATGAGAAAAGGTTGGGGAACGCTTGCAGGAGTCTTGAAGGAATCTTCCGAACGATTCAAACAACCCTTTTGAAGAGCCAGTTGAATCTATCGGTAATAAGTTAACGACTGACACCTCAAGATTTTGTTTCGTCTTGAGTCCATTTATACAGCGAAAGCTGGACTAATTTCGTCTCAGACCAGCGATACAGAACGCGTCATAATTTTACATTCAAAAGTACATACCTCTAGGTCCTACAGTGCAGCATTGAATAAAAAATTAAGTTTATTCAATGAGTGCGGTGAGAGTAATAATATATTCAAATTCTTATATATTTTATTGAATGCATGCGCCATCTAATGTTATATGACTATAACGCAAACTGTACGAGATCGATATCTATAACGGATCTCTTAGCTACATAGTGCTCCATCTGTACGCTAACTACAAGTACTAACGTTTGCTTCAAACTACATGTTTGTGTAACATCACGTCGTAAACAAGACATGTAATAACAACGTAACTGTTGACTTAACGTGATTTGTAATTATGTTATCACCGATACGTACAAGATAACGGTAGCTCAGTGTCCAAAAGTGTCTTTCATTTTTAACGTACATGTTATTCCGTATATGTTATCACAATAACGTTATAATGGGCGAAATAATGGCCGCCTAGAACAAGGATAGCATTATGCGGAGCGACATCGGTTAAAAAGAGTTCGGTACTGCATCTTGACAGGTAAACGCGATTTGACAAACGATTATTACGTACGAAATGGCTAAAAGGTTGAAGAAGACCACGCGGTCTCAATACGAGGACCTAATTAAATTCGTAGAAAGAAACCGAATTTTATTAAGGGGCAAGATGAAGCAAAATTTCGCTCATAAAGTGGATGGACTGTGGCAACAGTTTGCCGCACTGGAAAATCCTAAGGGAAATGGCCCGCCGAAGAATGCCTTCCAATGGAGAAAGGTACGTACACGTAATAAGATTAACGTTTAATTTAACTGTTTAGATTTTTAACGAGTGGAAAGTGAACACGAAGAGGAAAAGTAAAGCGATTCAGCTAAAGTTGAACGGTTCCGAATTCTCATGTAATAAACAACTGACGGACTTAGAAGAAAAGTTACTGATTCTGATTTCTAACTTAGACGCACGCCCCAATCGCAGTAAGTGCTCGGGAGATGCTTTAGCGAATCTTGCGGGAATTCAGCAGAAAGCGAATGGAGTTGAAGACATAGAGCATATGGAAGAACTTGCGATAGGTAAGTAGTGCGAAATCCAAACACTTTGTGCATGTTGAATTTCAATTTTAGACGGAATTAAAGTCGAATCTTTGCCCACTGATGAAGACTATACTTGTGCTTCCATTAGCGATGGTAGACCGCTGCTGAATTCTCCATGTCAGATACTTAAATGTGATTTTTTTAAAGATCCTTTTTCTGGCGAGGTCATCGAGTTGAAGCACGTCGAAGATGTGCCTATTGTAGAAACTGCGAGTGAACACAGTCGACTGGAAATCCCCGCAGAGCCGGAAATGATTCCGTTAGAGATTTTACAGACGGTCCAGACGATTTGCTCGGAGCCTACCGATACGAGTCAAAAAACTCACTTGCCGTTTGTCGAAACTAAGGCAACGGCCATTAGGGACATGGCAAATGCAATAAAAAAATTGTCGGATGTGTGCGAACAAGGGTTAGCGCTAAAGCGCGCCAAACTCAAGTTGGAATACTATAAGGTGTTTGGGAAGTGTGAGGGATTTGACGAGTTTTGTAAATAATAAAGTTTTTGTTTAATTTTACAAAGCATGTATTGGGACTAACAACGAAACGAGAAGAAAACCACCTTTCTTCACTGAAGTTGGTGACAAAATAACGTTTTTGTTACAAGACGGTTTGAAGATCTTTTAGAGACTTTCAAAGAGCTCCCGATAGTCTTCCACTCTTCTCTCTAAGAGCGAATCCTTAAGTGCTTTCGTGAGTCTTCCAGGATTTTCAGGAATATTAGGTTTTCAAAGGCATTGACTCATTCAACACGTGTGTCAAGATATTTTTAACACCATAGCAATTGGGCTTTTAGAGTCCTAATAGGTTATACGACTATAGTGGAAAAGTCTTCAATAATTTGAAATGTGACCAAAAGCATTGGGAAGACTCCAAGAGTACTCTAAGTGACAGTAAAGATTTTAATATTCTCTAACGGTTTAAATTTTAAGATGTTTTATGAGCGTATGAGAGAATATCCCTTTCGGGGCGGCTTTGTGAAACTTAACAACCAAAAAATGCGCAAAAAGCAGTTCATTTGTTATTAAAAATATTACAAGGGGCTCTACCTTAGACCATACAGTACATAGACTGCTATAATTAGCCACAAGCTTTCCATACAAAATCACTAGTCACGGATAGAGGGAATTGTACACTATTTTTTATTGGATTTTTGTTTTATTATTATTATTATATATATACAGGGTTGCTGATCAGTCTGGAAACGGTCGATTATCGGCGAAAATATAGGTACTCGATATTGAAATATATTTTATACAAAAGTTTTGGGGTTCTTCAATGTCTATTAGATATCAAAAATTAAAAAAATCGGATCTCCGATTGAGATCCGATTTTTTTAATCTTTGATATCACTCAACCCCATTTAGAGGACCGATGGATAATGTTCAAAAAGTCTATTAGATAGTAACAATTTTAATTATACAGGGTTGCTCATTAAGGCGTAGCATACGAAAGATGCATTTTTTTTAAACAGAACACCCCGTATATTATTCAGTATATAAGTTCCGTTTGTAGAAAATAGAAAAAAAAATAAAGATCATACCTTGAAAAGGCTACCCTTCTGGAATCTGAAACAAAAAAGTTATATGTTATAAATTTTAAAGTTGGGTAGGTGTCGGTTTTTACCACCCGCACGTTAGTAAGGGAGGTATTGCATTGGGGTCAAAAATGACCCCCATTTTTAATTTTAAAGAAAGACAAGTTTTGAAGCACCAGGAATTCGTCAAACAAAATCTCGATTATGTCGGTCTGTCTTCCTGTACTTTCATTTCCGAATAAACGGCTGAACCGATTGGAACCAAATTTGGTACACATATTCTTAGACATAAAAGGAATAACTGAATAGTTTTTAGGTGTGCGGGTGGTATCCGTGCTAGCCACAGCAAATTTTATTTATGTTATACTTTACGGTGATTAATAAGTTTACAGCTAGGTAGATATCCGCTAAAAAAAATGAAAATTTACCATTTAGCCTTATTAGTTCGTACTCGCCTAGGGAGTTCCGCCAACGACAGGAAGGACAACCACAATGCCCTAGGTCTTTTGTGCATCTTCGCGAGCTGAAATGAAAACGCATTTACTAACTAAAGTTTAGACGATCTAATGCGAGAGGCTGCTCACTTTGGATCATTTGGGAGTGATCGAGGGTGAGCTTCGATCTAATCCTCACCAGTAGATGAAGTTCGCGTACTGATCGAGTCTACGGGCGCGCTGCAAACAACCGGTATGATTAGAAGGCAATCGTACCAAGCAACTCAATCATTCGGCTTTCCTTGAAACCAATAAACTAACTTTTGCATATTAGTAAATGAACGCATAGGAAGATCGATGCATTTGCCTCAAAGCAGACTCCACTCCTATTCACTTTTGTTAGGAAAACCTACCATTAAAATTTCAGGGAAAAGACACTAACTAAAATGACACTCCTTAAGGTGGATCAGCAAGATGTTTAACGAAAAGTACATAATTTGCAAACGACTAGAGGATGCGTACCTAGGAACGCTTATACAGGGGCCTTTTATCTCCATTTTTTAAATTTGAAAATTAAAACTTGACGCTTTAGTTTGACCGCATTCGAATAAATGCGAATTCCAAAATAAGTAATTGAATCTGTTGAATTAAAATTGATTAAATTCCATTCACTTTTACATTTTTCTGATTTAGGATGTTAATTCGGTTCGTACAAATACAAATAATTACGACCCTTATCTTGTGATTACGTATCAGTTCTAAGTTGCCGATTATCTAAATTTTTATGGGCAATATCCGCCTTGTGATATATACACAAATTATTTAAATGTGCCTTTAGTCCAAGCTAAATGGCTCGCTAAAATAATTTATTTTCAAAAACAATTAGTTACCGGCAAAAAACGGGTTTTTCATGCAGGTGAAATGATTAGAAATTGTGAAAAAATAATTAAAATAGCTGAATTTTTCCGCGGGTGAAATCCCGGGGTTTGAAAAGGGTGGAAAGTGGAGTTTAGCAAATTGCCAACTATTAACTTTAACTTTAGGAGAAAATGTTTAATTTAAAACTTTTATAGAATAAAAATATCTGGATTTTTTATGAAATTATGAGTACTACTTTGTTTTAATTATGGGGTTTCCTAAATATACAGCAATTTTCATTGATACCTACAAGACACTTTTTCATTTCAAAATTTAAGCTGTTTTTTTCGGAAAGGTATTGATTGAATATATGTTCATGTTCATGAAATATTGCTAATAATCCAATAACGAACGATCCTCGAGATCCGCTTTTGGCCTGTAACTTTTTCACCCGATAATTTACGCATCTGAAAAACAATAACGACCTTTCTTGCATCCTTAAGAACATGTGTATCAATCTTCAAAGCGATCAGACGTTTTTAAACAGTTATCATTCACACGGACAGACGGACATATGACAGCAAGACAAAATTGTAAACGATCTATCGACGACCATTACGGGTGTTTCATCGAATTGCACAGTGCTTGTGTTTAAGATTTATGTCTAATGAAATCAACGCGGTAAGTAACCCCCCACCCCCACTTCAGTTAAACAAAATTATTTGCAATATTTCGTGAACATGAACATATCTTTAATCGATACTTTTCAGAAAAAAACAATTTTTAATGATTAAGGTAGATACAGCTTAAATTTTGAAATGAAAAATTGTGTTGTAGGTATCAATGGAATTTGCTGTATATTTAGGAAAACACCATAATTAAAACAAAGTAGTACTCATAATTTCATAAAAATCCAGTAAAATATAGCCTTTGTGATGAAAAGGTTGAGGAAGAAACTGACAAAGTGTGGTTCAACAGACAGTTTATTTTGCTGCAAAATTGTTACAAACCAGCCAAAATAACGAGTAACATAGATATGAGCCGATAAAGTGTGCGAACTTAGTAAACATTAGAAACTGGATAATTTCCAAACTGTGTTTTGTTACCAAACTTTGTACAGCATACACCAGCACAAACGCGACACTAATCAACGCACCTAGTGCGAAATATGGTATTTATTACTTATCATTCTTAATGAAGAAGTGGTAGGCAAGCGAACATTTATAATGGTTGTTCCGAGGGGTCGTTACATTGGGAAATCTTTTGTACGTGAATCAGGAATTCGGAGGAATTCATTGGGTATTCTGAGGAATTCTTTAGGAATTCTTAGATAGTCTCCAAGAAATCTTGGGCGTTCTAGGATTTTCGATTACATTATAGGAATTCTCAAGGAAATCTCATTAACGATATTTTGTAACGCTATCTGTCGGAATATGATTTGCAAACTAGTGATGACGTCGAGACGAGACTTGGTCTCGTCAAGTCTCGATGACGTCGAACGGTCGGTCTGTCTATCTGTACTCTCATTTCGGGCTAAACCGCTAAACTTGCCATGTGACACGTCAAAATTTTCTGTTTCTGTTTCGATACTTATTTTTTTGCTCTTTTTGTGTTACATGGAAATAAAGATTTTTCTCTCACTTTTCTATTCCAACCAAATTTTGTACACATATTCTTCAATATAAAAGGAAGAGCTGAAAAGCTTTTGGGAAGAATCGCACATGCGGAAGTATGTGGAAGTAACAAAAACGTTTTTCCATATTGTGACTAAACAATTTTTTTTAATTGTACTGACGGAGTGGCCTGGTGATTAGAGCACCAGACTACAAAATGGGGAAATCAAGTTCGATTGCCGCCTTCTCGTCCGTAGGGTTAACTTACTATCTAAAATTAAAAACCCGGGGCTATGATAGGCGGTTCTGGAGCGTAGTACCACACCAGAGTAAAAACCATCACCGTCACCATCTCGGTCGAAAGTCATCAATTATTAATTTCACGGTGCCTTTTGTATGCTTTACACCAATTTTAGGTAGTATGTCTAGCAATTCTTGAAAAATCTGGGAATTGTTTGGAAGTTTTTGGGTATTCTCGGGCAAGGTTGATATATTACCAACCTTGATTCTCGGGTAGTCTTTAGGAAATCTTGGGTATTCTTTGAACTGGGTATTCGTTGGTACACAATTTTCATGTCACGAGTTTTGCAAACTACACTGCATTTTTGTTGATAAATGGTGTAGTCGATTCAACGCAAAGCTGTCAAAAAAGTCTATTTCAAAATGTATAAAGTGTTGCGGCCTGTAAATCGACAGTTGTAATAAAACTTGATGTGCTGTGTGGGAATAGATTTTCATTAAAGGAAAACACATAATTGCAAAACGAGTAGGGGTTGGGTGTCCATGTACGTACAGGCTTCTGGTAAAAACTTTGAGCATACGTATTAAAAGAGCAAGATGGATGTAATGTTTGTAATAGGTTAATTTTTTGAAAGATACGGAATTTTAAAAGGACTAGGGTTGATTAGTTAATTGTTTAGGTTTATTTTAAGGATGTTACTAGACGCATTGTAGTCCAGGAAATGAAGTTTGATACCCCATCTATCTGGAGGTCGAACACCATACTTTGTCCGAAATGCACACTGAACAACTGTCGTCAATAATAAATTATTCACTCTTTGAGGGTAAACACTTTTTTTTTATTAAACCGCAGTAAGGGTTAATTTTTAAGGGTGGAAATATTCCGAAAGAATGTTCCAAAGCCTCTAACAATGATTTACTCAACTCATCTGAGCCAAATTTTACTCACCGTAGGCTTTAATATGCAGTTTTATGGCTTTGGCAAAAAGGGGTAGTTTTCACCCCTAAAAAATGAAGAGCGCCCATCGGCATAATATAGATTTTGAAGTGGAAGGTAAGTTTAACCTAATCCCAAATTTTCATGCGAATCGATGCATTTTGAAAAATTTGCCAGGGCGTGAACCAAACCAAGAATATTGAAAACGTACCATCTCAGGATTTTCAGGAAAATGTACGTGGAATCAAAATGGTTAAGGGTTGAATTTGATGTCTATGCACACCCTTGAACTGTTATATGTCATGAGTAAAAGGCTTAAAGTCTCCAGTTACGTTTCCTGGTGATGACTAATTGCAACATAATAGGGCGTTTTACCTGAAGTTGGAAATGTTATTCAAAAAAGAAGGAAGTATTGAGTGACTTTTAGCCTAAATGTATAATCATTGGTTACCTTTATGAGGTCTTTGCATCACACCGTAAAAAGTCCAAGTTCTGTACAATCCCGCAGATTGTTTACCATGTTACATAAAATGAATCAAATCTGCTACGAAAAGCTTGCAATTAAATTTTGCGAATTAATTTGATGTAACTTGCCGTCAGTAGATAGGTATGATTCTTGTTATTGTGTTAAATCACTGTATCCCTTTAAGTATTAACAATTAAAAACTCACCCTTCAGGTACAATTCGCTATTGAGGGACGAACGATGCACTAAACTCAAAGGTTAACGTACGAATGGCCGAATAAATTTAATATGGTATTTAGGATTTGTATTCGTATTAGTTACGCATTAAGCGATAATGCGTACGGCGTAAAGGCCAATTTCGCCGCTATCACCTTATCTGCAATAAGAAGGTGGACGTCTGGAAAAACCAGTGCCGCTTGTCACATTTTATTTCTGTTCGTGCATTTAATTACGTTTCAAAGATTCACTTATCGATTTGAATCAAATATTTTGGTTATTTTAAAATTAGATCACTTTCTGTTCAAGAATTTAAAATGACTTTCGACTTTTTACTGTGACTTGCTTAATGCTTAGCTACTGGAAAACTTATCCTTTCCTAATTTCTCTGACTTTAAGCTTTGATTTTCTGAAAATTGCTTGCTTGCATAAAATTAAACACAAGTTTAGATATACTGGGTGTCAACGAATCTATTTGACAAACCATAGTTACATGTATCAAAATGAAATTCGGTACAGATCAATGGTACGTGAAGAGGAGAGCTTTCGTATATTTTTCTCTTTCTATCCACTTTCCGTTTCACCGGAAATGATCCAGGTTTTGAATTTGTAGATGGAACATCCTGCATATTTTTTAATTTTTGGATATCTGAGTCTAAATTAACATCGTTAGTTGCGTTAAAAAATCCTTTTTTCGGTCATGCTTGTCAATATGAAAATACTAGTTAGACACGAAAATGTCATTTTGCCAAACTGTTTTATTTCTGTCTCTCGTATTAGCCACTAAATCTTTGCGATTGTAATTTTCTGAGATCACCTAAGATTAGTGTCCAATCATGGCCACCTAGATGCAATATTAAAAGTGGCTCAAAGAAGTCAAGTTAATGTCCACAAATATACAGAGTGTTCTATTTAAAAATTCAAAACCTGGACCATTTCCGGTGAAACAGGAAGTGAGTGAATTCCATTTTACATTCTTTTGTTATAGACCCTAATAATCATATACAGCACATCATAATAATGGAGGCACTAAATTTCATATTCTCTTGATTGAAATTTGAACGAACCAAGTACCTTACGGCATAATTTAAAAAGGTTAACACTCGCCATCGGTACAATTGTACCTTTTAGTATTTTCTTTCATAATCCTTGGCAAATAAGTATTTGTATGCGTGAAATGAATGATATTCACTGGTACCACTACAATACTTTCCGGTAATTAAAGGAATTATGGAAGTTTAGTAATAATGGCACTATTATAGTGATTGTACTGTCAACTCTTGAATAAACTCCTCTCCTCAAGTCGCATTGAACCGACCGAAGAGGTCGCCTGCGGCCGCTTTCCGGTGTATTGCTTGCACTCGTGTTTTACCTATTGTGATGAGTGAAGTGTTAATTTTAGCTTATGTAGTTTTTTGTAAAAATTATTATGAGTAGTGGCAAAACTGCTGCATCAAGTCAACCTAAATGGCGAACAACAGGGTTGGTATAAGTATACAGTGTGATTGATTCTGCGTGTGCAAGAGTATATATTTCATTTATTATTGGAGACTATACTTTCAATTTCTGATAAAGCTACATGCATTGAATAATAAATTTTATTATTCAATGCTACATGTTCAAAAAAAGTGATATAAAACCAAAATAGCATCAGAAAACAATTTTTGTTGGGCAAATCAAGTTTTTGTTTACAAAATAATAATGGAGCAACTTTCTAAATTTTATGATTTCATTCACAGATTTTAGGCAGTTTGCTGAAGAAATTGATACTGTTGATGAAAACCCAATTATGAGTCTTGAGATGTGCGACATTATTTTGGGTGAAACAAATTTAAAAGTCCAACAGGTTTGTGAGGCTTATGATTTCCGAATGCACCACAAAAAAAATTGAGCCATTCACTGAGAGCGATCTTGATACAAGCTGGTCAACACAATATTTTTTATTATGGCAACGAGGTGCCTCCAACAGTTTTTTGCAAGTTTGGAAGGTTCTTTGATATTTAATTTCTTAACAAGCGCAAGTTTTTTAAGCCAAATTTGGGGGATAAATTTACGGATTCACCGGAACTGAACCCTAACTCTTTTCAGTGTAACAAAAATATACTGGCGCGCTTAACTAGTTTGTCCTTGACCGCGTACGGTTGATTTAATCTCCCTAAGGACAGCGTTTTATTCGGCGTTAACTCTTAGTTCCTCTTAAATTTGCGATAATCCATATTTTTTCTGCTTGGATTAAACTGACGAATTCACTTTAGAATTTTTTTTCTCTTTTTATTGTAACTAACAGAACTCGCGTTGTCAAACTTTACGTTTCAACGAAACCAAAATACCAGTAACCACCACTGGGTCTCTTTGGGACAAAACTACGTGGTTATTCCTTGGTATTTCCCGATCGAAAACTTTTCTAGAACCTTCCTCTAATTAATTATGAGATCATTTTCGTTGCTCGCAACGCAGCGCGAAAAAACCAAATAATCTGAATTGCCGGTGGTTCAGAACCGTCTGTCTCAAGAATATTTTTCTACTAATTCCTTCTTATTGAATTACCGCTCCTTTCAACGCGACTGATGGTAAAAGCTCAACTATGTTTTTTTAACGCGCCAATTGGAATTACCATCCCCACGAAAGCACAGCAAAAAGAGGCCGTCCCTTGGCACTGACCCGTCTTCTGGCGATCCAAGGAATGATCTCATGCTTAATTCGAAGTTGTAATCTAATCGAGATAACTAAACATGATACAAATCCCCGATGTCTAGTCTCCGGACATCCCGAATCCATCAATAAAACAATGCTCCACAGAAATTAGACGGCGAAGCAAGGACAATCTTCCATTCCACCGAATACTTGTTTATTTATTCTTACAATGCCACTAAGTACTAAACAATTATCTGGAAAGGCGGCCCTCGAACTTTTCAACGAAATTTCGAAAAAAACTGCAGATTTTAGACCTACCGTTACACGACCCAGATGCCATTTGGATTAAAAATTGCAAAATCTAAAAATGTCTTGGGGTTAAATCTTTAAATCATTATTGGATTCTAGAGTTCTTAGGAAATGTCCTAAAGTAAGAATGCGTTAACCCCTAAAAAAATGTAACCCTTTCAGAATTTACCTCCTAACTAGTAGGCCAACTAGTGCTCAATTTTAAAATGGATTTGAGAGAAATTTTGATATCAATAATTTTAGGGTCCCGATTGGAGCTTCAAGAATAATAGAGAGTTTCAAGTAGCTTATTCGAACCCAGTAAATATGGCACTCCGTTTAGAGTATAAGACTAAGAAATCCTTTTAATTGAAAATGATACTGTAATGAAAGGAATCAATATCTACCAACCATAGTGTCTTCCTCCTCGGCCCCTTATCGTGATCGGATATATTCCCTTATATCTCCAGAACGGATTGTCTGAAGAGGGTACTCACAAAGGGCGATTGGAACGTCAGGAAGAAATATCCAAACAAAAGCATTTATACTTGTTTTTTATGTATGTGGAGTCCTTAACATTAAAAGTAAGAGAATAATGCAAACAATTGTATAATTATTAATGATACACGCTGTATATACCCTACAAGCGACTTCGGCTAGTCAGATCAACTAGCTACTGATAAGCATTCAATGGGAACAATTTGTCCCACACAGAGTAACGTTCCTCATACAAATTCTGCTTCATGCTCAATTCATTTCCAATATCCATGTACTTCCTCTTCCCTGGAGTATACGGAATCGAATGAGCATTACCCAGCGGTTCGCTATGATGATGAGGAGTAGGATTGCTGAAATGATCTGCTAAGCGAAGGTGTCGATATTTCGTCACCACTTACCCAGTGATCGCAAAATTGGTCCACATCGTCGTTAGTTTCCTGACCATTGTGTACTCGGGGTCGGTTACATTAAATTTGGGAAATAACTGCGATATGTAGAATAAGTAGATTAGATCGTCATGGTGAACAACTCCTACAATCACTCATAAGTAAAAGTTCAAGAAAGTAGATAATTATTACCGTAAGGTACGGTGGAATTAGGCAACTTAACGTGACTGTATCTTCCTTGATAGCTGAACTTGTAATAGTAAGTGCACTCGGTGTTTTTTGCGGAGAGTAGCTTCACTCCTCTATGCACTCCAAATCCCACTAATCCATCGGCGTATAACTGTTTCAAGTTAAAGTAGAGAACAGCGCTCTTATTGGCGTATTACTTACATGTCCTAGGCCTGTTCGGTCAGAGTCGGTTAGAGGACCATTCCCCAAGAAAGCCCTCCTCAGTTCAGAGCTAATGGATAGAGATCTGGTTGTATTTCTTTCATAGACGAATGCGATAGGGGCGACCCTGTCGAAGTCTTTGTCCATCTCTTCTAATAGTTTCGGGTTGGCAAACACCTCTAAATATTTCTTGTTTGCCCAAGGTATCATCCAAAGTGATTCTGCTTACCTGCCGCAATATACGAAAATTCTTGATCCGTTATACCTGCAATTATAGGCACTTTGGCAAAGTCCCCTCTAAGAACGCTTCTCAGTGGGTGCTCAGTAAGAAATCGTTCTTGTCCGAAATCCGGCTCAACAACCGGTGTCCACAGTAAAACTGGATCAAAGCCATACTCCTACAATTTTATCGATTACTTTGGTGTGCCACCTCTGGGTGTGACGTACCGCAAATCCTCGCAGAGATTCTCCTAGTTCCTCCGCACTTTTGGTCTTCAAGCATGTGACAATCTTCTCGGATGTGTCATCAGGGCAGCCGAGTAATCGAGCCTGCTTCTGCGCGAGATTGAGCTGGTGATTCCCAATTGGCCACTGTCCAAAGACTGTGTCGCTCATTGCTATGGCTCTGTGAAACAGACCTAAACGAAGATTACTTGCTTCACTCTTGTGGTATCAACCTCTAGACATTGATGACAGTAAGTGGGCGGTGACGCTGATGCCGCCCGCGCTGTACCCGACGATCGTCACCAAATTGGGATCACCACCGAACGCCGCGATGTTTTTCTTCACCCACTTCAACGCGATCACCTGGTCTTTCATGCCATTATTTCCAGGCGCCCATTTATCTCCAGTACTCATATAGCCTAAAACACCCCCTAACTCCAATGCGACCCAATTTTCATACTCACCTAAAGACCCTAATCTATAATTGATAACGACCATGACCACGTCTTGATCTATAAAGTATTGCGGTCCGGCCCAGTTACTCGCGGAGGTCATACTGTAAAAACCACCCGGATGGATGAAGAACAGTACCGGTCGTTTGGGGTTGTGACGTTTTGTAGGTAACTGTAGGGCATAAGTTGGGTTTTAGGAAAACCACGAAGTGATACTTACTTCAGTGGTGTAGACGCTTAAGGATAGGCAGTCTTCGGAAATCGGCCTTAGAATTGGTTGTGGACACATTGGGCCATCGACGGTCGCGTTGTAGACGCCAGTCCATTTTTCCACCGGAACTGGAGGCTGGAATAAGAAATATCGTGTTTAGTTTATTTTCCAAAAGTAGGCTTTTTTTCTGTACTTTTCGTCTGCAACTATGGAACCGTTTGAAACCTTGGAGTAAGAGAAGGAAAGACGTTAATGGTGTTTCTCATAAAAGCGACCAAGGTGGGAAAGGTGCTCTAAAGGAGAAAGCGCGAATGAGATGAAAGATGGCTGGAGAAGTGGCCCCGGGTTATAAATGGACTAACTGGGTTAAAGCTCAGGAAGAAGAAGAAAACTTTTTTCCTTTTGAGGCTTAAGGTATTTCTGGGCTCCAGCAAATTTCCATTATTGTTCTCTTTGTCTATCTCAGAAAAAAGAAGAATGCACAACATCAAGGGGGGCATCTTTTACTCCAAAATTTACACCCCTGCTGTCAATCCCCTAAGCAGAGTTGCCACCCCTTCAATAATTTTAAATTGAACGTTGGATCGAGTGATACATCATCGGAAAGGGCTCTTAATTTCCTATACGTCTATGGTTTATTTTTTAAATTTGAGCGAGTTGTTTGTAGGGTACCGGGTGTCAAATCGCAAAAAATATTAAATTTATTTACCTGAAACCTTAGATCTCCCGTTGGCGCCTGCGCATATCTTATACCCCGGAAGGAGTATATCGACTTTCCTAAAAGGCTTTTAATTATACCACCCTCAACATCACCAAGGGATGTGGTAACTCTCGGATTTTCTGCACTAGCATATCCGCTTATAGAATAAATCAAACAAACACAAAACCAGAGCTGCATATTGGTCGTTATTTGACTGTTCGTGGAATAAACACGATTAAATGGATTTGCAAGTACCTAAGTACTAACAGATTATATAGTAGGAATTTCCCCGTGACACTGTCATCAACGCAGCTGCCGGTAATTCCCAATTAATTAATAAGCAGCGAGTGCTCCGACCTATGAATTACTGTTGATCTAAAATTTTCCAACCCACTTGTGTTTTATCAAGCACCTTGTGATTGTTTTCTTCCGTTGTCTGAGTTACTGTTTATTTACTTACTGGGTTTTTTTTTGCTTTATTTACACAGCAACTATCAGTAGATACGCAAAAAATTCCCATAACTTGTAACAAAAATAGTGTATGTACGGTCATTGACAAAAGTAAAGAACGTTACCTAGTAGGTAAACTCTACAGCAGTGCCTA
The DNA here is from genome assembly GCF_008802855.1 of Photinus pyralis. NCBI lineage: Eukaryota > Metazoa > Arthropoda > Insecta > Coleoptera > Lampyridae > Photinus > Photinus pyralis. Next base: position 21,372,481 of record NW_022170819.1, read on the forward strand.
TCACATTGGGCTGAGTCGGTCTCTTCAACGAGGAGATAACTTAATTTATTGGTTCGCATTTCCAAGCTGCACAATATGCGGCACATGCTGCAGGATTCACCTATTCGGCGATCATTACTTTTGTCAATGACTGTACATAACCGAATAATTGTAAATTGGCAAATAGTAATGACTAAAGGTATTTTGACCATTTTAAGTGGAAAATTTAAAACCAAGAATCGAATTGCTCGTTATGGTAAAGCGCTCTGAATCAAGTTCAGTGGGTTCCTGGTTGCTGATGATAAACTATATAAGACGTCAAAACATCATTTTTCTTCTGTGAGGTTATCTAAAGTATGGTATAGATTAAGTTGGTGCCTTTCGAGATTGATGACATTTTGTTTGATAGCCTAATCTGTTTCATTCTTAGGTTTTCATAGTAGTTGTCCCACCCCTTCATCCCTCGGCACCCCCAACTTAATTTCAAGTACAAATGGAATCATAATCACTTTAAAGGTCCTTACCCACTCCTTGTAAGCGTGTTAGTCGCTGATAACTTTTACAAACGAAATGGTGCTTGATCGGATAGATCCTAGAGATTTTATAGATTCCTGCATTCCGTTGCTCCTGTAGATCCTGTGCACCTTTGTACACTCTGCTGGTTTTTACATTCTATAGGTCCTGTAAATTCTGCGAATTGTGCAGTAGGTACTTGTATTCCGTAGAATGTAGATACTGCACGTGCTTTTGATACTGTTGATTCGATAGTTTCTGACGATTCTATAAGATCTGTTTCGCCATTCAAGTTCTGTAAATACCTTGGTTCATGTAAATCATACATATTCTGTAGGTTCTGTAGATGCAGAACGCCCTGTAAAATCACTAGGATCTGCATATTTTAAAAGCTTTAGGAGTAATTAAGTGTTGTGATCTAGACAATTATGTCTGTAGACCCTGTGGATTTGAGCCCAGAAAAACAAATTGTCTCAGATCAACCCGGAAAAATTTTTTTCTTATAGAATGTGGCCTGTAGAATCCATAACTTCAAACAGTTCCAAGATTGGGCTAATAGTTCAAAAGTTACAGCCCTTTCAATTTTCTTTCGAAATTGGTTTCTAGTCTATAACTTTTGATCCTGCTTTTGATTGAGCAGTCCGATCGAAAAAGTACGAATTGTTTTGGATTCTACGCACCAAAATTAATAAGAAAAAGTGTTTTCCCGAGAAATTTTGGTGTAGTCGATTTTGGTAAAAAAAGCTTTTTTTGAAGCCCCGAAAAAAAAATTGTCTCCGATCGACCGGAAAAAAATTTTCTTATAGAATGTGGCCTGTAGAATCCATAATTTCAAACAGTTCCAAGATTGGGCTACTAGTTCAAAAGTTACAGCCCTTTGAATTTTCTTTCGAAATTGGTTTGTAGTCTATAACTTTTGATCCTGCTTTTGATTGAGGAGTCCGATTGAAAAAGTACGAATTGTTTTGGATTCTACGCACCCAAATTAATAAGAAAAAGTGTTTTCCCGAGAAATTTTGGTGTAGTCGATTTTTGGTAAAAAAGGAAGGTTATACACTGCCTTTTTGAGCCCCGAAAAAAAAATTGTCTCAGATCGATCCGGAAAAAAGATTTTTCTTATAGAAAGTGGCCTGTAGAATCCATAATTTCAAACAGTTCTAATATTGGGCTACTAGTTCAAAAGTTACAGCCCTTTGAATTTTCTTTCGAAATTGGTTTGTAGTCTATAACTTTTGATCCTGCTTTTGATTGAGCAGTCCGATCGAAAAAGTACGAATTGTTTTGGATTCTACGCACCAAAATTAATAAGAAAAAGTGTTTTCCCGAGAAATTTTGGTGCAGTCGATTTTTGGTAAAAAAGGATGGTTGTTCACTTCCTTCTTTTGAGGCCCTCAAAAAAAATTGTCCCAGATCTACCCGGAAAAAAATTTTCTTATAGAATGTGACCTGTAGAATCCATAATTTCAAACAGTTCCAAGATAGGGCTACTAGTTCAAAAGTTACAGCCCTTTGAATTTTGTTTCGAAATTGGTTTCTAGTCTATAACTTTTGATTGAGAAGTCCGATCGAAAAAGTACGAATTGTTTTGGATTCTATGCACCCAAATTAATAAGAAAAATGTTTTCCCGAGAAATTTTGGTGCAGTCGATTTTTAGTAAAAAAGGAAGGTTATACACTGCCTTCTTTTGGGCCCCGAAGAAAAAATTGTCTCAGATCGACCCGGGAAAAACATTTTCTTATAGAATGTGGCCTGTAGAATCCATAATTTCAAACAGTTCCAAGATTGGGCTACTAGTTCAAAAGTTACAGCCCTTTGAATTTTTTTCGAATTTGGTTTCTAGTCTATAACTTTTGATTGAGAAGTCTGATCGAAAAAGTACGAATTGTTTTGGATTCTACGCACCAAAATTAATAAGAAAAAGTGTTTTTCCCGAGAAATTTTGG
>NW_022170819.1:21375016-21469349 GCF_008802855.1 Photinus pyralis
TGTTGTCTTTCATACTTTAATAAATATCCCATAGAGAACACATAGGTATATAAAAATATGCATCAGCATCATATTTACACTTTCTTGACCACATTTTAACCTCTATGAGTCTTCTAGAAAATATTCAATTGTGGTTTATCACTTAAGTGGTATCTGTAGACACTGTTAATTAAGACTTTTTATTTTCTTGCAGTGTTTTGAAATACTCCAGAACTATTTGATATCCCTATATGATAACTCAAAAAATGAATTAATTACATAAGTACCACAAAGGCAAACTTTATATGGAAAATGGGTACTTTTCCTTTGTTTTGGAGGATAATGATTAGAAAAATCACAAAATGAATTTTAACACAAGGAAACAATTTTTTTTTGTAGAGTGGTGTTATTAGACCGGAAGATTTACGTAACGTTCTTATAACCATTGAAATCTTTGATACACGATTGACGATTACTCAGATATTTTTGCTCTCTTGAACATAACGTTAACGATTTATTTTTGTGATTTGCCGTTTATATCGACAACTCGTGTCGATCAAAATTTTGCTTTTACTTTCTGACATAACTTGGATTATTGTTGTTCGTTAAGATTAATTATGGTTTTTAGTATACGAGCTGCTCGACGTGTTTTTGTGTTTTATCTGATTGCAAATTATTGGCAGACAGCACCCTTCGGAGCTCGGAAGATGCTGCGGCTACGATTCAAATGTAAAATATTTTAATTTCGTCGATATTCCGTGGGCTACCTAACATTTGTGTACTTTGGCTTCCATAATCCAGCACTCCTTTCCGACACCTTCTCATTTCCTCCCGTGACAACGTAGCGTACGTCCACTCCCTGTCTGTGAACAATAAATCTTCTTCCAATATTATTCAGTGATTGTCTCAAACTAAACATTGCATTACGAGATTCGAACATTATAGTGAGTAGGTCAATTCGGATCTCCCCCAGCGTCTTCTATCCTTCGGCTGGGATGCCACGCGGCACTTGTTTAGATACCAAGTAAAAATAAATAAAACCTTCAAAATGAACCGCCTGGAGCAAATGTTCCATGCAGCAAAGGAAAGAAAATCAGGTTTTTTTTTAATTTATTAGAACAACAATCTCCAAACGTGTGAACAAATTCGAACAATGTGCATCTTTAATCCACACTTCAGTGTAAGGTATAATTAATACTGGACGATTTTAAAACTTGTGTAATGTAAATTCCAAAACAAACACTATGACTGAAAGAACTAATCCTATTCCAAAACCGGCAAACGCGAAACATAGATGGCCTAACGACAATGGAACCCTTTCGTTATCCGTTCCCACTTCGGTATTGTAAAATTCATGTTCGTAATCGCGACAGTGTTTCGGCCCAATTCCCGATTCCCCCATCGTACTCATGAAGTAACGTAGGTTGGTGATGAAGTAATGATTTCGAAGAATCTTGTACCTTACTTGCATTGTTTCCCTAAGAGCACCGTCTTCGATTCTAAACGCAGTAATTTTTTGTTGCAATTTACGTTCAATATAGAACACATCCTCCCTAGTTGACGTAACCGAGTAATTACGGTGGATATTCAAATTCAGAAGAAGATCATAGTACTTTTCTTTAGTGCAATCAAACAGGACAAACAAGCGTTTGGCCTTTTCGAAAATTTTATTTCCAGTGAGGTGCACGTTCTCTAATTCGTCGCGGCAAACATAAAGGCTCAGATTAGATTCCACCAGTTGTTGTAGGTTACTAATTTGAAACTCGTATTGGGGGGTTGTTAAAATATCCACCAGTTTCGCTGAAAATCCGCAAGTAATGTGCATTATATAGATCAAGTAGGTTAAGAGTATGCAACGCAATGCGAAGCGTGTAGGCTGATGTGCAAGGGAGCCTTGGAATGTAAGAGAACTCACGTTGGTCATAGCAGTCGCCAAGTTGCTTACTGCGAATCGTCGACTGCTACACGACAGAGCCAACCACCAGCTAAACATTACAATGAAAAATATGCCCAGAATTGAATACCAAACTTCTGGCTTAAAGGTGACAAAAATAGCTAACATGGCTGGTATTCGATGTGCTTTTGGTACTACCCATATCGATTCACCTTGCGCTATTGGAGTACTTACATAGAAACGACGAGTGATGCGTCCGATGTATGAACTCATGATAATTTGTGATTCATGGTTGCGCTTGCGTGTATGTTCGGGTAATTGATCGTCAATTACTATTTGAAATGTTGCATTATTATAATCTGCTAGCAATCGAAGAAACAACAACAAAAGCCGAAATGTTGGGGATAGTTGGTTTTCTACCAGATACTCAGGATCTGTAGAATGGAATATAATACGGCATTTATTTAGCTGCGATCTTATTGATTTCTTGGTCAGTGGTGGTGGAGAATCACAATTCAGTGAGAGAATGTTTTTTGCGTTGTTTCCGCACGAGTTCTCCACGTCAAACCGATCAGCGACGTGTAAAGTTTGGTTTTGCGTTAGTATGTAAATATCTTGGTAGCCGACCTTCCATAATCTTTCAAACATTCGCGGTACGAAGTCAATGTCAACGTTTACAATAGCTAACAACTTCACATCTCCAAGTCTTTTCCCTTCGATATTTCTTAGCATAAACAAATTGTATAATGTCAGATTCCACATTATTCGATCACCAGCGCAAGTTATATAGTCATTGGAAAAATCCATATACTCGTACCGTTTCATATCCATCTCTCCAGTTACATTCAAAACTCTGTAAGGTATCAGCGAAACATCTCTAAACATGTCTCTGCACATTTCACTCCAATCACTAAGTATGTTAACGACATAGGTATCGAAATAAAAGTGATTTATTAATTTTTGAACGCAAACGCTTGTCGGCGTACTTGAAGGATCTTGTAAGAAATGAAAGCTGGCCACTACTGGCAGAAAAACGCATATTGTTATGCACCTCATTGCTAGTGAGTCGCTTGAGCACTGAGAAGTACTGCCCAAAATTTCTCCTGAATCAGAAAAGTTTTCCAGTAAAGAATCGATAGCGGTTACTATAGAGAACGCACTCGCTACAAGTTTACTGCCTCGGCAAAGGTCTCATTTATTATTCAGAACTGGACACTTTCTTAGACTAGTTCAGCAGACGGTTCCGCTATTATAGACCACGCCCTCCCCGCTCAGAGATGGTGCTAATTCAGTCAAAATACAGAAATTCCTCAAGCGACTAGGCTGCCATATAAAGTGTAAACTTTTAAATTACGCAGTTTCACACCAAAAACTAACTTACTGAAAGTGTCACGGTCGATTGGTCGATAATCCGAAAGTTTGAAAGAAAGCTTATTGACAAAATATATATTGTTTTGTTTTTCTAATTTGTATAAAATTAATAATTGGTTCTCTGTAAAGAAATTGCGTAGAAGATATTTTGTTGACATTAGTCATTTCAAAATAGTGTCAGCGTAAAGTGGCTGATTAAAGACTTAATTAACAATCACGAACTCATGTAGCAAGGATTTGGTTTTCTTTTACATTTAAGTTTGGTTTGATTCGGTCCCTGAGAGTGTCCAGGTAAATAGGTTCAACTTTATTAGCCATAAGGAGTGTATATGTTGCACTCAAACGCCGAAAATGTTTACTTACTCACTTCGCGATTAGGACATTTTTGCAGAATACCTAAATCGACTTTTGATAAACAAGAGTGGTTGAAACGAAATGGTGGATGACTGACAGTTTCACTTCCCCTAATATAGCAAAGTGTGAACCCATATTATTAAGTTATATAATAAACTGACTAATCGCAACGTTAGTATTTTACAATGTCACACCTCGCGAAGTGAACACAACTTTCGACCAATGTCCGAATTCGTCGTTTGAGTGCAACATATAGATAGGTACATTAAATAAATATTACGTCCATTTTCTTAGAGAGCCAATAATAATTAATTTTATACAAATCAAGAAAACGAAACAATTATGTCAATTGTCAACAAACTTTCTTTCAAACGTGCTGACTATCGACCGTGACATTTTCAGTAAGTTTTTGTTGTGAAACTTATTTTAACTGCGTAATTTCAGTTTTATACTTTAAATGGAGCAATTAACTATTCATACTTTTCCATCCAGTTCTGAATAATAAATGAGACCTGATTGACGTAGAGCAATGGACTTGTAGCAAGTGCGTTCTCCATAGCTACCCCAATCGATTTTTTATACTGACACATCAGCGTTCTGTCTCTAGTACTGCTAGGTGCTTAAGCGACCCACTGACAAAGAGGTGCATAACAATTATGCGTTTTTCGGCCAGAATCAGCCAGCTTTCAATTTTTATTTTTTTGTAATCAGAGAGATAGATATGCCACAGTACAAGCATATGGATTCCTCCAAAGACTATACAGGCTGATTCAAATTCGAGGGTCCCCATGGGGATCTCGGGAACTGTAAGAGATAGGTACGTAGTTTAAATTTGGTAAAGTTGCATATTTTGATACTTAACAAAATGCAGTTCTGAAACTGAAAAAATTCCGATTGCTTAGGTATATATCCGAAAAAAAATTTTGCAAAATGGTTTTTATTTTTTATCGAAGTTATTTCAAAAGATATTTTAAAATAAATGACACATTATTATGGCCACTTTTTTCCCTCTACAAGATGCTGGTTTTAAATTTTAAGTCTAACGTTTCGTCTCCGGTAACCATCATCAACCTTGTTTTTTTCTTATGGAAGCTTTTTTACTTTTCGTGTGATTTGATAAAGCATTTTTTTTTTCAAAAATGTAAACATAGTGATATTTAGATTTTTGAAATCAGAAAAAAATGCTCCAGCAATAATGACCCAAAAAGTAAAAATTACCTCCATAAGAAAAAGCAAAGTTGATTATGGTTAACAGGAGACGAAACATCAGACAATTTAAAACTACCATCTTGTAGAGGGAAAAAAGTGGCCATAATATCGTTTTAAATAACTTCAGTAAAAAACAAACGCAATTCTGTAAAATTTCGTTTTTTTTAGGATATCTTCGAAGGTAGTAGGAATTTTTTCAGTTTCAAAACGGCATTTTGTTAAACATCAAAATTCGCAACTTTGCCAAATTGGCGGACCTCGAATTTGAATCAGCCTGTACAGTGTGGCACCACCCTCTTTGTCATTTATTGTCATTTATTGATAAATTAGAGAGGTCTCATTGAGTAGTATTCATTTGCGCGAGAAATATTTCCCCTCGTATTTCCCATTAAACTGCATTAAACGTAATAGGTAATGCAGTGTTTCTCAAGCTGGGGGGTGCGCCCCCCTGGAGGGAGGGGAGCAAGATCACTGTTGTGTTTGAGGCAAATATTTACCTTTAAAATATTTATATTAGGTATTTTTATGTACGGTTGTATTTGACCAATTCTTACACCAGTAAGGAGTTATCTACAATTCGGTAAATTCGCCTTTGTATGCTGATGAAAGCATTGATGTTGCACAGTGTTGCCAGTGTGCGATATATGTTGATGCTAATGTGCTATAAAAGAAGAGATCTCGAATGAACTAAAAACGACCTCAAAAGCCGTTGATGTTATGGATGCGATATCCGATTTGATTGAAAAGCATAATATTTTATGGGCCATAACAACTTTTTTAGCACCTTCAGAAAGTTGAGAAAAATGTACCAAGCTTTTGTTAAAATTATTCTTTGATATCTTTGAAAGTAAATGGACGCCAACGTATTCTCAAAAATTACATTTTTCGTTTTTTTGCCATAACTTCGCTATTTGTATAGTAGACCTACAAGACTTTTTGGAAGGGAAAACTAATCACCATACAATTTTGCATAAATTTTCCCCAAACGGCTTTATATCTCTTACGGTTTCCGAGTCCCCATAATGAAAAAAAAACCAACCCTGTAATTTTTCTAATAAATACGTTCCTAGCAACAGCACTTTTAATTAAAAATCAAGAGTGGTGTTAGATTTGCAGATGAATACTACTCAATAAGACCTTTACTTTAAGGTAAAGCGGGTGAAGCCATTTAAAATTTGAGAGTTGGGGTGTGGAGCGCACAACCCCTGATAAAAGTATGGTGGTTCTCGTCAGGGACCCGGACCGGATCGAAAAGGAATCGAAAACCGGTATTTTTCTCAGGACCGAAAACCGAACCGAAACTTATGGAGAACCGGAACTCTTATTATTTTTTTCGGTTCGTTTCGGTTTTTAACGGTTCTTAACAGGTTATTGGAAGTTGAAGGACACGCCGGCAAAAACGTCCTTAAAATTGATAAAATATTACTCTATGATTGCCATGGGTGGTTTATAAATTTTTAATGGTGTCGAAGAAGGCAGTAGGAGTAGCGGTGGCGGTAATTGAGCTACTACTATAAATGTAAATAATAAAAGGAGGGCGGAGGTTTTAGATATTAAAAATAAAGAACAATACTCCATTCATCATTTTTTTTACATAAGTTATTGCTTATCTTTTCTGATTTTAGTAAATAAATTAAGTTTAAATTTCCCTCTTCCTTATTCTCCTTGTCGTAAATTAGTTACACTGACGATATGTCACTTTTTGGTATTCATAATTTTTACTCCTTTTTCCCACCTATTAATTAACAAATTACGTTGTTATAATGAATTTTGTTAATGCTATACTTTGTAAAGAATTAGAACCGAAAAGAACCGATATGGACCGAAATAAATGCGCAGAACCGAACCGTTATTCTTTTAAAACCGAAACCTGACCGAAAACGGTATAAATATTGCCTACCTGTGCATTCCCTATTACCTACGCTAGCATTTTTATTTGGGCTGCGATTTTATAAGGATTGACATTGCTGTGCGTCAATCGATAGATGAGTTTCTACCTTATCGGCAGATTTTACTGACACCAAACATGAGATTCTAGGTTTGAAGATAGTTCCTATAACTGCAAGTATTAACGAAACCCCTTTGGAGATATCGTCTTGCATAGCGCTCGGTTAAATCTAATACCACGTACTTTGCTTTTTGTCGTTGTCAAAGATTTGACACTACCGATATAAACCCCCGATTTTGTTGACAATTACCTTTCTTACTCCGTGAATTGATTTCTGTTAGTTTGATTACATTGAATTGTTCAGATTAACTGTGTTGAGAAATGAGCTACCGTTGCTTTGTAAATTAATTGAAGTTACCGCGAGACTTGATCCGAAGCCTCTATTTACAATTTTTAGTTATTATTCATTTCACTGCGAAGAAATGGGCTCATTTTACCTTGTTTAACATTTGAATAGATTAAATAATAGAAACTTAGTTATTTGTGCATCATAAAGTAGTTTTCTTGAATTTAACGTCACGCGCATGCTTTCGTATCCGATGTTGTAAAAATAGTCCGTATAGTCAATTAAAATTTTGCTTTTGCTAGTCATAATTATTCGAATTATTAAGGGTTTAGTATACGATTGCTTTAGTGTCAGACGTTAGCATTGCTTACGCTATATATTATGGGTCGCACTATTCACTATACCCTTCTTGTTTATTCGTTTGTGTTGTGGTCTGTTACAGAAAAGGCAGAAAGCGTCCTTCTTGAACTCAAAAAGGTCGTTGGACCCTGTAGTTCAAAAATCTTTGATATAACGTTTGATTGCATATTGGTTTTCGATACAATCGAATAATTGTAATTACTACCTTCGTTTAATTTAAATTTAATAATTAACATTGCAAATCTATAATTCCAGTGTCCTATTTGTAAGATTATTGAAATCATTTATGAAATTACCCTCGATTGTAACGTCAATTATTGATTATATGTTCTATTTCTATCCCTTCAAGTATTTTATTTCTTTAGCTTGTCAAGACCAGAACAAAAATCTTTTAATGTACCTTGTTTTCCCCCTTTGGTAAGTATTGTCTCTTTTTTTTGAAATTTGCCAAGACTAAGTGACGCCTAGCGGGTTTACTATCACTACGTTTCGCGTTTTGATTATTTTTGCTAGTGTATTCACCCCGACCAAACTCTACTTTCCTTGAGCTTACCGTGTGCTTCTCTCAAGGCAATTTTGTTACATTTGCATAAAGTGAACGTAACAGATACTAAGTAAATATAAACAAAACCTTCAAATTTAATCGCATGGAACAAATACTTCGTCCGGCAAAGAAAACAATCTATTTCTTGTAGTTTATCAACATTTATTAATACAATATTATTCCCAAAAGTTTGAACACGAATCGAATAATGTGTAAAGAATGTATAGAACACCGTTATTTAAAAAATCCACACTTGCGTAAGGTATAATGTAACAATGCACCATCTTAAAACCTGTATAATGCGAATTCCAAAGTAAACACAGTGACAGAAAGAACTAATCCTATTCCAAAACCGGCAAATGCGAAACATAGATGGCCTAAGTCCAATGGAATCCTTTCGTCATCGCTTCCCAATGTTGTATCGTAAAATTCATGTTCGTAATCACGAAGTTGTTTCGCCCCAATTCCGAATTCCATCATCACAGTCAGGAAGTGATGTAGGTTGTTGATGAAGTAATGATTATTACAAATCGCGTACCTTACTTGAGACATTCCCATAATAAGATCGTCTTCAATGCTAAACCCAGTGATTTTTTGTTGCAATTTACGTTCAATACAGTAAACATCCTCCCTCGTTGTTGTAACTGAATAATTGCGGTGGATATTCACATTCAGCAGACGATCGTAGTACTTTTCGATAGTGCAGTCATACAGTACAAAAGACGTTTTGGCTTTTTCGAAAATTTTATTCCCAGTGACGTTCACGAAGCCATTTTCTGTTTGATGGCGGCAAAGATAAAGACTTAGATTTGAATCCACCAGTTGTTGTAAGTTACTAATTTGAAATTCGTATTGGGGGGTTGTTAAAATATCCACAAGTTTCGCTGAAAACCCGCAAGTAATGTGTATTATATAGATCAAGTAGGTTAGGAGTATACAACGCAATGCGATTCGTGTAGGCTGACGTGCAACGGAGCCTTGGAATGTAAGAGAACTCACGTCAGTCATCGCAATCCCCAAGTTGTGTATTGAGAATCGTCGACTGCTACACGAAAGAACCGACCACCAGCTTAACATTACAATGAAAAATATTCCGAGAGTTGAATACCACACTTCTGGCTTAAAGGTGACGAAAATAGCTAACATGGGCGGTATTCGATGTGCTTTTGGTACTAACCACATCGAATCAGCTTGCGATATTGGAATACTTCCATGGAAAGCAAAAGTGGCGCCTCCAATGTAAGGACCGATGATAATTTCTGATTGAGGGTTGCGTTTGCGCATATGTTCTGGTGATCCGTCGTCAATTACTATTTGAAATGTTGCATTATTATAGTCTGCTAATAATCTAAGAATAAACAGCATTAGTTGAAAGTTTGGGGATAGTTGGTCTTCTATGAGATAGTCAGGATCTGTGGAATAGAATGTAATAGGGCATTTATTTAGTTGAGTTCGTATTCCTTTCTCGGTCAATGGTGGTGGGGAATCACAATTTAGTGAGAGAATGTTTTTTGCGTTGGTTCCGCACGAGTTCTCTACGTCAAACCAATTAGCCACATGTAACGTCTGGTTTTGCGTTAGTATGTAAATATCTTGGTAGCCAACCTTCCATAACCTCTCAAACATTCGCGGTACAAACTCAATGTCAACGTTTACAATTGCTAACAACTTTACATCTCCAAATTGTTTCCTTTGGATATTTCTTAGCAAAAACAAATTGTACAATGTCACATCCCACATTATTTGATCTCCAGCACAAGTTATATAGTCATTGGAAAAATCCATATACTCGTACCGTTTCATATCCATCTCTTCAGTTACATTTAAAACTCTGTAGGGTATCGGCGAAACATCCCTAAAAATGTCTCTACACATTTCACTCAAATCACTAAGTATGTTAACGACATAGGTATCGACATAAAAGTGATTTATTAATTTTTGAACGCAAACGCTTGTCGGCGTACCTGAAGAACCTTGTAAGAAATTAAAACTGGTCGCTACTGGCAGCAAAACGCATATTGTTATGCACCTCATTGTCAGTGAGTCACTTGAGCACTGAACAGTACTGTCTTAAATTGCTCTTGCTATGCCAGTAAAAAATCGATTGTGGTTTCTATGGAGAACGCACTTGCTACAAGTATACTGCTTCATCACTGAGGTTTCATTAATTATTCAAACCTGAAAACTTCCTTGGACTTGAATAGCTAGTTGATGTACTGTTTCGCTAAAATGCACCCCATACCCCCTTCAGAAATGGTGATGATTTAGTCAAAATGCAGAAGGCCTACGATACATACAACGCGACTATCGCCTGACATATAAAGCATTAAATCTTAAATTACGCAGTTAAAACAAGTTTCACAACAAAAACTAACTTACTGAAAGTGTCACGGTCGATTGGTCGATAGTCCAAAAGTTTCAAAGAAACCGTATTGACAGGATTTGGTTTCTTCTTACATTTAAGTTTAGTGAAGTTCAGCCATGTGTTCATGTAAATGAGTTCAACTTTGTTAGCGATAAGGATTGTATATGTTACGCACAAATATCGAAAACGCGAAAATAACGCATACAACGCACGCGTTTTGACCAAACCTAAATGACCAAAAACCAAAATTAAATATTTTTACGTATTATGGTCGTTAACTTATGACCACAACGCGTTGTGGTGATTTTAGAAGCGACCACAACGCGTTTTGTTCGTTTGAAGAATGACTATAATACATTGAATTATTTTTTAAGCGACAATATCAAGCAACATGTTTAAAAAATATAACACATTTTGAAAATAACGTCATGTAGACGTTATTTCGATCGAAACACCAAAAATTATAACGGGACAATTTTTTATTATTAAAAATGGGACGCGAAGAACAAAATAAAATGAAATTCAGAACAGAATACAATTTTGTTTCTATGGAAACAACGGGACAACATAAGCTTGCTATTTTTGACGTCTAAATTATAAATTCAACTTACTATTCATTTATATGGTTTCCACTGTAAAATAAAGTGACGAAGATAAAGGGAAACTATACCCATCTCGTGAAAGTTATCATCTTTCACTGCACGGTTAAAACATACCTTTATCGTCTTGTCTCATAAGTCATACATAGCTAAAAGCCTAAAACGCAATTTACTTAAAGAGTGAATGGTTATGAAAGCAACAATATATCAATAAACTGTTTTCAAACTTTCGGACTATCGACCATTCGACCGTGATACTTTTGGTAGATTAGTTTTTGTTGTGAAGCTTATTTTAACTACGTAATTTAACATTTTGTACTTTATAGGCAGCATAGTTTCATGTATCGAAGGGCTTTTTCATGTTGAGTGAAAGAGCACCATCCCTGAAGGCTTTACCTCCCCTGTGTTCTATTATAGCAGAACCATACATCGGCTAACTATTCAAGTCCAAGGAAGTTTTCTGTTTTGAATAATAAATGAGACCTAATTCACGAGGCAGTAGCTATACTTGTAGCAAGTGCGTTCTCCATAGCAACCTATTGGTATGTTATGAGAATCTTTGATGTATGATTTTAGCTACTTGATCGTATCGACTTACTACAGAAATTACAGCTCTCGCAATAGACAACTCGTTGTGTACAAGTAAGTTTTTATTTAAAGAAAAGCACAATAGACACAAAGATGATTTTTTGTGAAAATTTAATGTGCACGTAAAGGGAGACTTGTGGCTTTTATAAATAAAATCAAATCCGGAAACAAACATTTTTGATGCACTACACAAATTACAGAACACACAATAGCCAAATCGTTATGTAATATTATTTTATTTACATAAAAATCAGGAAAATGACACTTTACTGGCGAGGTGGGGTACGAGGCCCCTTGGGGGCCGAGTACTTTAACTTCTGAGTCAAGTAGTGTCATTTTACTGGCGAGTTTTGTATTAAATTTTACCCGAAATCGTATTTTAATATAAAATTTCAATTTTCATATATATATTATATTTATATAAAACTTAATAATAATAATAATAATTTTATTGCATTTAGTAGTTTTCTTTACAACAAAACTAATTGCAAGGTTTAGCGTTAAACTAACATACCTACACTACCAAACACTAATTCAGCTTACAAAGCTTCGGCGGTACATATAAGTACTAAATATAAAACTTTTGTTTAATGTCGATCACACTGTCAGTGATGACAGGTGTCATTGTAGATATTTTGTGTGACAGGTGCGGCCAGTAAAATGACGGGCGGCAGGGAAAGTAGTCTGCTCTGCTTCTGTCATGAAAACTAACATTTTCTGACAAAAAGTAGGCATGAAAATGAAGGTTGCATTACGATTTAGGGTAAACGTAAATGTTTATAAAAATTATACATTTTGAAGCGGAGAAGGGACATACTTTTATATGCGCTTAAAAAGTATAGCGTGGGAACCTGTGAATATTGTAATCAAACGGCGAAACAAAAATGTTCGATGTACCTACTACAATAATTATTTTTTTCTATTTCGGTGTCACAATGATGATTTTGTACAACTGTTTTCGGCCGAAAACAGTTGTACAAAGACAGTGATTATAGTCGTTTTTTTTTGGTAACTCATCTCTTAAGTTGGCAGTTACTAGTTAGTACAAGTAGGTACTTCGTTGGGTACCTACTTCCATGTTTGAACTTCAAAATGTCAGTCTTACTACGCTGCCAACCTAAAACTTAACGGCATAAAAAGTGTTCCCAACATAAAACATGTTAGTTCTAATGTTACCTATAGTTTCTGATAATGATTTTTTTAATTAAATTAAAGCACCGAAATAGAAAAAATAGTATGAAAAACGCGTGTTACAATGCTTTATTGTAATACTCCTATCTTGCGGACACTCGTAGCTACGCTTCGCGTCGCCACTCGTGCCACAAGATAGTCGTATTACAATAGATCGCATTGTAACACTTGTCTTTCAATATACTATTTATTATACCTGAATCACAATCTCAGTTTTAAACACTCAAATGCGTGCGAAAAAAGGCCTTTAAAACACACGTGCTTTAAAGTTGCTAAGTAACGATACTTCAAGTATGACTTTTGAAACTGTCATCTGGGGCTGAAATAAAAGATCCTCTTAGGTCGCTGTCTGTAAATGCAGAACATTTCTTTGGCTTGTACCTATCCTTTGGTTGAAGGTTTCACAAACGCGCGTAATTTAGGGTATGCTTCCAAATCTGTTCCACTTTTTAATCGCAAGCATTGTTTGAAGTTTTGAGTTAATGCACCAAAAGATAGGAGATTTAAATACCTTTGACATTTCCTTCATATATCCCAGCATTATCGATGCATTTAAGACTTTATTCGTAAGTAACTTTCTTTTCATCCATGGAAACAATTTTTCATATTCTTTATAATAGGCTTTACTAGATTTGGATTTTACACCTACCAACGTTTGTTTAGATTTTAGAACAAGCGATTTAATGGACGGTGTATTATCTTTTTCAACGGAAAGCGTTTTATTCACAAAGACGATGATTTTTATAAGCAAACGTCAAGTGACATTTCCATGGCAATCGTGAAATTTCGAACACCCAGCCCACTTAATTAAACATGTATTCGAGTATAACGTCAATATGATTTCATTGTATTTCCTATTTTTAAATTATACTGCAGGTATAATAAAAAATACTTAAGATACATAATTGGTCTTTAAAGCACTTGCAACGTTAAAGGCACTCCGCTTTGCGTCGTGCCCTTAAACTCGTTGCGCGTGCTTTAAAGACTTGATTATACACTTGTATCTTAATATACTATTATTTTATTTTTATTTATTATTTTTGGAAAGAGGAGACTATATACTTACCTTTATGCGCAGTTAAAGGGTCGCTTAAGGACCGTTTAAGCAAAATGAGACAAGGAGATAAAAATATATATCTACTACAAAAATTACATCACTTTCAATAGTCGAATCGTTATGTAACAGTGATATAAAAAATATTACACTATATACCGGGTGTTCGTTTGAAAACTTCCCACCACGGATTTATCGAAAACCACCGATTAAAGGAAAAAAAACTTGGAAGCACGTCAAAATATTTGTCAAGGGGGACAACTTTTCAACCAAAAACGACTTCACCTCTTTCACCTTCTGCCCCCCAGGGCCATTCCCTTAAAAATTTTAAATGACAAGTGGTATCGAGTAATAGCTTGTTTGAAAGATCTTTCGTAGGCCTTTATTTTGACGTTTGATGTTTTAAAATCGTTTTCGAGAAAATTGGAAAAATCTTTATTTAATTTATTTAATCAACCTCTATCTTAATTTTTCAGATAGAAAACAAGAGGAACAAACGAAAATATCACTTATTTGTTGCTATGGGAAACAATTTGCTGTCAGTTACCTTTGTATTTGTCTCCTATCTTGGGATAGTCTCGGCATTTTTTCCTTTAATCAGTGGTTTTCGATAAAACCGGTGGAAGGTTTTCAAATGAATACCCTGTATATAGTCTTAAAAAGGAGCTTGTGAATCCTGCAAACAGATTTCAAACAAGGTAACATCTTGAACGTCTTCTCTCTGTGTGTGTTTAGATACTAAGTAAAAATAAATAAAGCCTTTAAATTGACCGCATGGAGCACATTTTTCGCTTAGAAAATTTTTATCTCCAAACGTGTAAAACGAAATCCAATACAACGCACAATCCACACTTCAGTGAGGTATAATCACAGACAACATATACATATACATACTACTGTGGTATAATGAATAAATAATACACCTAGTAGGTAATGTACGACTTTAAAACTTGTATAATGTGAATTCCAAAACAAACACTATAACTGAAACAATTAATCCTATTCCAAAACCGGCAAACGCGAAACATAGATGGCCTAAGGACAATGGAACCCTTTTGTCATCGCTTCCCACTTTGGTATTGTAAAATTCATGTTCGTAATCACGAAATTGTTTCGGCCCAATTCCCGATTCCGCAATCATACTCAGGAAGTGATCTAGGTTGGTGATGAAGTAATGATTTCGAAGAATCTTGTACCTTACTTCCAGTGTTCCGATAAGAGCACCGTCTTCAATTCTAAACGCAGTGATTTTTTGTTGCAATTTACGTTCAATACAGATAACATCCTCCCTAGTGGATGTAACTGAATAATTACGGTGGATATTCAAATCCAAAAGGCGATCATAGTACGTTTCTTTGGTGCAGTCAAACGGCACAAACAAGCGTTGGGCCTTTTCGAAGAATTTATTTCCGGTGAGGTTCAAGTTCTCTAATTCGTGGCGGCAAACGTAAAGACTCAGATTTGACTCCACCAGTTGTTGTAGGTTACTAATTTGAAACTCGTATTGGGGGGTTGTTAAAATGTCCACCAGTTTCGCTGAAAATCCGCAAGTAATGTGCATTATATAGATCAAGTAGGTTAGGAGTATACAACGCAATGCGATGCGTGTAGGCTGATGTGCAACGGAGCCTTGGAATGTAAGCGAACTCACGTGAGTCATCGCAATCGCCAAGTTCTTCATTGAGAATCGTCCACTGGTACACGACAGGACCAACCACCAGCTTAACATTACAATGAAAAATATGCCGGTAATTGAATACCAAACTTCGGCCTTAAAGGTGACAAAAATGGCTAACATTGCTAGTATTCGATGTGCTTTTGGTACTAACCATATCGAATCATCTTGCGCTATTGGAGTACTTACATGGAAACTACGAGTGATGCGTCCAATGTATGACGTAATGATAATTTGTGATTTATTGTTGCGTTTGCTTGAATGTTCTGATGATGAATCGTCAATTACTATTTGAAATGTTGCATTATTATAATTTGCTAAAAATCGAAGAAGAAACACGAAAAGCCGAAAGCTTGGAGATAGTTGGTCTTCTGTGAGATACTCAGGATCACGGGAAAGGAATATAATTGGGCATTTATTTAGTTGCGATCTTATTGCTTTCTTGGTCAGTGGTAGTGGAGAATCACAATTGAGTGGAAGAATGTTTTTTGCGGTGTTTCCGCACGAGTTCTCCACGTCAAACCGATCAGCAACATATAACGTTTGGTTTTGCGTTAGTATGTAAATGTCTTGGTAACCAGCCACCCATAATCTCTCAAATATGCGCGGTATGAACTCAATGTCAACGTTTACAATTGCTAACAACTTAACATCCCCAAGTGATTTCCCTTCTATATTTCTTAGCATAAGTAAATTGTTTAATGTCACATTCAACATTATTCGGTCTCCAGCACAAGTTATATAGTCATTGGAAGAATCCATATACTCGTACTGTTTCATATCCAGCTCCCCAGTTACATTTAAAACTCTGTAGGGTATCGGCGACACATCTCTAAAAATGACTCTACACATTTCACTCCAATCACTAAGTATGTTAACGACGTAGGTATCGAAATACAAATGATTTACTAATTTTTTAACGCAAACGCTTGTCGACGTACCTGAAGGACCATGTAAGAAATTAAAACTGGCCGCTACTGGCAGAACAACACATATTGTTATGCACCTCATTGTCAGTGAGTCGCTTGAGCACTGAGCAAACAGGTAGCTTTGGAGAACGCACTTGCTACAACTCCACTCTCACTTTTTAAGTAGAAAATATTGAAATGTTTGTACCAAGTCAAGAAACAAAAATATATTAATAAGGTTTCTTTCAAACATTCCGACTATCGACCAATCGACCGTGGCAGTGGAACCGTAAATCAAGTAATTACTCATATTAGTCCAAGAAAGTTTCTAGTTCTGAATAATAATGAGACGTAATTGGTCAGGCATTAGCCTTGTATCAAGTGCTTTCTCCATAGCTACCGCAATCCATCCTAAATTCTGAAAGGAAAGAAATATCTTAAGGGTTTCAAATTCAGTCTGTTTTTGTATTATTATTTATTTATTACTCGTATAATATTTGGCAGTCGAATACAATTTATCCGTGTAGGGACCGAAAAGTATAACCATTTTGCAGAGACCCTGCATTTCACGTGAGACCACTAGTCTACTGTATACGACCGTTGAGTGAAGGATTTAATTACTCAATGATACGACGAGCAACAGATGCTTATGATGTCGAAAGTTGGTAGTTAAAACACTGATTATTTTGAGCGTCGAAACCCGCATGCGTTCTCCCAATCATCCGATCCCCCCGTATGAATGCATAAATAAATACTGAATAAAATGGCGAAAAAGAATAAAATGATTACCTACTGCCTGTAGATACACCCTTTAAAACAAAATAAATAAACAGAACCCGATACGCCTGCCACTACCCGAGGCCCCCGGAAATCTAATAACCGACGCAAATTTGTCTTGGCAATAAGCTTCGTTGTACATGTATATATTCCCTGTTCTTCGGCAGCTACGCAGAACGATTCCTGAATATACAGAGCGCCTTGTATGTTTTCCCATATTGGCATTGTTTCCGTTGTGAGGTGCGTTGCCTAACTTTAGATGGGTCTCACTACACCTCTAAAACTAAAGGGAAGAGCTAAAGGCTATGAACGGCGCACAGAAACCTACGGTAGGTTTCTAAAGTAATCTTGAAAAAGGTGTAAACAACCTTTAAAAGGTAATTGAACGCTTAGGATTCCTCGAACCTTCTATTACCGTAAAATGCGTTTAGAAGTGTTCAACAGCATTTCGAAGGCCCCTTAGATCTTTTACGAAACTTTCTATGCCCTCTCTACAACCATACAAGCCTCTAAAGCTTAGAAATCTCGAAACCAAGGGCGGGTACCTATCTTGCAGGAGCGGGATTACGCTAATCAAAGCTCTTCAGTTTAGAATCTACGTGCGATAAATATGAGTTACGACTCGTAATTTCCACACATCTTGTTTTAACAAAAGGACTTTATTCCACCAAATATGAGTCACGTCCTGTATATTTCACCCTTTCTTAGAATTTTGGTACCTGCTTACCTGACCCATATTTCCCAAAACTTGTTTTTAACCTATACGTTACCTCTTGAAGTTTACCTGCTACTTTTATTGATGTTATAATTTTATGTTACGCATTCACATCATTACAAACAATTAATTTTTTTACATAGTGACGAAATTAACGGACTTTTTTTTAACGAAAAATCGTATGGAAAGTGGTACTTTTTTTCACGATTTTTACTATGAGTTTCCATGGAGTTTAGTCCTGTCTATGAACAATAGCATCCATTTTTGAGTGACAGTAAATTGCGAATGTCAATAAAATTATTCAATTGTGGGTTATTATGGATCACTATGCAAAAAAATTTCGTGTACCACACGTGTTGAAAGTGTCTTTTTTCCATGAATTTTCTAGATTAACTCGGGCTTCGCCCTCATTAATCAAAGTGCAAAATCATGAAAAAAAGGATCACTTTCAAAACTAGTTGTACAAATAACTATTACAACACAATTTGATATTAATTTGACGGCTAGGTTTTTTATTGGTAAGGTTTTTTTTTCCCAGCCTATTTCTATTTTTATTCGGTGAACTATACCATTTTCAAAGTTTATTTTTTGAAATGTAATTTATTTCGACTTAAATTTCCGAGCTTTCACAATCTTAATAATTACCATCATTAATAAACAAACTTTTCACAATTTCAGTGTTTTATTTTACGTTCCTTCCCTACTGTGCTTCAGGTCAAAGCGTTGTCTACAACTAACGTAAGGGGGTCCTGCCTTAGATGTTTGATCACGTGCCACTTTTCAGATTTAAGCGGAATCTTGTTTAGTTTTGGAGGGAATAGTCATTCGGGTGGCCTTTTTTTAAACGTTGTCGGGTTGACTTTATTTTCGTGTTCTTGTAGTGTGAAGTTAGCGTAGAACCTGGAGGTTAAGTACACTACAACTGTATTAGACCTGGCTTTACTCGCCTCGTGTTACTGCACTACTTCCGCACCATCCTATCAGTAAGTACCGTACAACAATTGGCAGAAGACGAAACTGAGCAGTTTCCAGAAGTACCCGAAATTGTGAAACGGAAATTTTATATGGACCACTTATTAACGAGGTCATACAACCAAAAAGTTGCAAAAGTCCTCCAGCATCAGTTGTTGAAACGAGGAGGGTGCAATCCTAGGAAGTGGAAAAGTAATTGGAAGGAAGAGAAACCAATTTCGAAAGAAAATTCAAAGGGCTGTAACTTTTGAACTAGTAGCCCAATCTTGGAACTGTTTTAAATTATGGATTCTACAGGCCACATTCTATAAGAAAATTTTTTTCCGGGTCGATCTGAGACAATTTTTTTTGCGGGCCTCAAAAAAGGCAGTGTATAACCTTCCTTTTTTACCAAAAATCGACTGCACCAAAATTTCTCGGGAAAACACTTTTTCTTATTAATTTTGGTGCGTAGGATCCAAAACAGTTCGTACTTTTACGATCAGACTTCTCTATCAAGAGTTATAGACTAGAAAGGAACTTATTTCCACTCTGCCCAAGGAAAATGGGTTCATGGATTTTGGGCCAGAAGGTGCACAATGGGCGCCGATCCAAGACCAAACGAAGGATCCTATCCCAGACGGCAAGATTACATGCCCCCCCTGGACTAGCTAACACCCATGGTAGGTAATACGGGCTAAACTGTTCTTGCAGGTATTTTGGATAGAAGCCATTGAGTGTAACAAGAAACTTCTAGCCAGGTTGATGGAAAAAAACTACCTTCCGAGAGGATCTCAGGTAGGACAGACCAAAATCCCAAGATGGAACCACGACAATGGAAAAGTAACCATCGAATCCAATGCCTTCTGTGACGTCGGGTGCTGTGTGCAAATGAGGACATCGATGTTAACAGCCGAATCTAAGGTGGCCCCATCAAACCTTACCGCTCTATGGAGCAGTACTGGAAGCCAAGCTGTGAACAAGAACCAAACAAAGCCTCAATCTAGGAAACATTCAGAGGTTCGAGTGATCAGACTCTATGACTGCATTAGCATGGATCAAGAGTATCCTGAAAAATACCATAACTTCGTGGGGAACAGAATCAGCCGAATTCAGTCCGTGACCGACAAAACCATCTGGAACCATATATTAGTCACAGGATAATCCAGGTGACTTGAGGCACAACTTTAAATTAGCTCCAAGATACAAAGACCGCAAACGAGTGAACGAAACGGGACATCGTTATACCGTATTAAAGACCATTATGTCGTTTCGTTGAATTACCGTGGGATAGCGCAGCTGGGATGTAATTTTAAGAGAAAACTTACTCCTGTACCACTTTAAAAAACATACACTAACCCATAACACATATATTTATCTAAAATCACAATGTAAATATACAAAAATATCTTAATTACATAGGTACAAGTGTAAAAATTCAAAAAAGCGCAAAACAAATTTTAGTACTAAAAAATTAACGCCGTTAACAAAAACAAAAAAAAAATGTCCGTGTATTTACTACCATCTAAGAACCAGTTAAATCACAAAAACAAAGATGCGATGGGGATGCTTCCTCGCAGACAGAAGCATGTCACAGTTAGCGCATCCAAATTACAAGCGCACATTTTGTACTTATAAATAGTTTTAGCAGTAAATTAATTCGGTGCGAATGTTAGCATTTATTTGTGACCAAGCAGACTGGTGGTTTTGGCGAAGAGCGCCGCATTCAGCGCTTCGCCGTCCTGCTGCGCTTTCCTATTTGACTCGTCGATACCTTGCTTAACCTGCTCCCTTTTCGACTCCAAAAACTGATTGGTGTCGTGTAAGGTTTTATCGAACGCGGCGCTTGCCTGTTCTTTCTTGTTGTCGAGGTACTTGTCGGTTTGTTGCAGGGCACTGTCGACGCCTTGCCCGAACTCCTGCCCTTTGTTATGCATGTATTGGTTCGCCTGATGGATACCTTCTTGCGCGTTTCGTTTGGATTGATCCACAAACTGATGCGCCTCGCTCAATTTTTGACCGACCGTATTTCCGATCTGCTCGCGCTTGTTATCCAAATATTTTCCGGTGTTTTCAATATCCTCTTCCAGTTCTCGAGTCTTATTGTCAACATATTGACCAGTCTCCTTGACCTTCTCTTCCATGTATTTGTTAGCATCTTTGGTTTTGTTATCGACGTATTGGTTCGCTTGGTGGACACCGTCTTCAATTTCCTTTTTCTTATCGTCCACGTATTGGGCCGTGTCGTGTGCTTTCTGTTCAATGTACTTATTCGCTTGATCCACTTTCTGTTGTGCCTCCTTCGCTTTGTTGTCAATGTACTGATTAGTTTGCTTAATGCCTTCTTGCATCTGGTGCTTTTTGTTATCCACGTAATGGCTCGCTTCGTTTTTCTTGTTGTCAATGCCCTGTTGAATTTGGTGCTTCTTGTCATCTACATACTGTGTTGCCTCCTTAGTCTTGTTGTCGATGTACTGATTAGTTTGGTCAGTTCCCTGTTGGATTTGATGTTTCTTGTCATCCACGTACTGATGGGCCTCCTTAGCCTTATTGTCAATATATTGATTCGTTGATTCGATACCTTCTTGTATGTTTTGTTTCTTGTCAGCCACGTACTGACCTGCCTCTTTCGCTTTGTTGTTCACGTATTGAGTGGAATCATCAACCCCTTGTTGGACTTGGTGTTTCTTGTCAGCCACGTACTGTCCTGCTTCTTTTGCTTTGTTGTGCATGTATTGAGTGGAGTCATCAACTCCTTGTTGGACCTGGTGTTTCTTGTCAGCCACGTACTGTCCTGCCTCTTTTGCTTTGTTGTGCATGTATTGAGTGGAGTCATCAACTCCTTGTTGGGCCTGATGTTTCTTGTCAGCCACGTACTGACCTGCTTCTTTAGCTTTGTTGTTCATGTATTGAGTCGAGTCATCAACTCCTTGTTGGACTTGTTGTTTTTTGTTTGCTATGTACTCACCTGCCTCCTTCGCTTTATTATCAACATATTGAGTGGTTTGATTAATACCATCTTGCATTTTGTTTCTCTTATCGTCAACGAACTGATTTGCCTCAGTAACTTTTTGATCGATTGTTTTACTGGCACTTTGAATCGTGTTGTCGATCGCCGATTCCGCTTTCTTCATTTGTTGATCAAGGGAAGCCATAGCTGCGTTTTTCGAGTCTTCTGCCGATTTCTTCGTATCTTCCACTAATTGACAATAATTATTAATTGCCTTTTAGAACAATGTTTACAGATTTAAACTTACCCGCTTCGGAAGCCACCTTGACAAAATCGTCTTTGGCTTGAGCCATGGCCTGTCCCGTCTTGTCAATTTCAGATTTGACAAATTCTTTCACATTTTCTTCCTTTTCTTGTACTATTTCGTCGACTTCCTTCTTTTTCCTTGAAAACAGATCCCCAAAACGGGAACCAATTCCCCTCATGGCAGCTGAAAGCATAAAAGAACATCAGTGCAATAAACAATAAAATTATTTTAAGAAGACGGGATGCATTATCATCATTATCAGGATAGTGTTCCCTATTTCCCTTGTAAAGGTCTCGAACGAGGGAACAAATACCCATCGGTGGGGCTTGATTATGCGGACACTTTAGTTAAACTGGCCCTAACGATGATATGAATCAGATCTCTGGTCAAAAACAAATTATAGCCCATCTAAAAAATGGTATAGGTACGCCAAAATGTTTAATTAAAAATGTAGACTATTTAACAACGTCTCATTAAAATAAAATTAGACCGTTATCTGTATGTGGCGCGTAAATAAAATCGCAAGAGACCTATCTATTAATATGTTAACCTCGATGTTAACCTTTACCGATAGCCCCCTGTAGCATTAAATACCAATTTATGAACTTACATTAATGGGAAAAAGTTCATTAATCGCTGCGCTTATCATAGTTTTGTGAGTAGAAATTCAATTAACTCCTACCTAAAGTGACCCATGTAGAAAAAAAAATTGTACTTTACGCCCAATTAGCTACAGCTGGTGACAACAATTGCATAAGTCAAAATCACGGAAAGCAAACAAGGTACCTACTAAAAACGAAATTTGCAGGGCTATCTGGCAGAAATCCAAAATGGATTCCTCAAGTCATTATTGAAGTTATTATTACATTATTCGACTTTGAACCAAATCCCCTTAAATGTTTCTATTTAATGCAGAAAAGAGTTTAGTTTTAGATACTTACCTACGTGATTTGGATAAAAAGTAATTTTGTTAATACCCACTATTTACCTATTTAGAATGGGTGTGAAAATTTTGTGTGCTCCATTATTTCGCATTTAAGCTAATTGTATCTTTTTGCGTCAGTTTTCATTAGTTCATCCGTACTTACGCTAATGAGGGCCCTTTCCTACTTTTATTGCGGATTTACAACAACATAACGAAATTTGTATAAAAATCTGATATTTATTTCACCACAACAAATAATTCCTTCATTGGTATAGTCCTTTAATGTTCAAGGATCTTGCATATTGTAATTTGAAAAAGCCAAAGATCATCAGGATACCGAAAGACAACAAACAACAACAAACAAAATCTTTATCATGTTACAGCTAGAAGTCAATTGACCCAGATTTTCTACAGTCGAATAACAAAAACTTATCGATAGACACAGAAAACTCATTTACCTACCGTATATACAATGTTTTCAAGAAACCATATTCTAAACATTTCCATCTATCCATGTAGTGGTTAGAATTTGAAAAAATAAATTGGTCAACTGCGTTGTTTATTTTCTGCGGCGTTGTTTCTTAATTGCTTTCGGAAATCGGTAGGGTCATAAAGTCTGGATCTTTTTAATTGGAACGATTGGGTTACATTTGCAGACTCATCGTGATAGCAACTCAATATCACGGAACTTGAAAAATTGCCATATTTGGAAGACTGGGGAATGGTTTATCGCCCTCACTCTACTTTGATTCGTAAGGCGGGATTTAAACCAACAAATTAACAATTAAAGTAATCTAATCCACCATTTTGTAGGTGTCATTAATTAAGTAATATTGAGTGGGGCTTTTTTTTTAAGGCATTCACGTTCTGGTCACGGCACGGCACCGAACCACGTGGTTTCAGAAAAGAAAATTAGCAAAAGGGACCGTTTCGTGGTTTTTTGTTTCTGTTAGAAAAGGTTAAAATTGAAATTTAACGTTGCATTGGCGTAGGTGTAAAAGCGTAAAGTGTAAAGTTTTCCTGTCTATATAAAAGACACTAAAGAAGGAACGAGTCATTATCCGGAAAAATTCCATGCCGTTTTCCATTTTCAAGGCAATTCTAAGGCATCCCACGGTCAAGTTCTAGTCAATCCGGGGTAATTTAAGCTGGATCTAGGGAATGCAATACCAGATCGCGGGATCCTGAAATACCGGGATCCCACAGCATTTTTGCGGGATTAATCTCGCACATAAATGGAGCGGGATCCCGCGGGATTTGCGAGACTGAGGAATTTGGCGATCTGCGGGATTGCATTCCCTAGCTGTAACTTTTGAACTAGTAGCCCAATCTTGAACTGCTTGAAATTATGGATTCTACAGGCCACATTCCATAAGAAAATTTTTTTTCCGGGTCGATTTTTTTTCGGGGCTCAAAAAAAGGCAGTGTATAACCTTCCTGTTTTACCAAAAATCGACTACACCAAAATTTCTCGGGAAAACACTTTTTCTTATTAATTTGGGTGCGTAGAATCCAAATCAATTCGTACTTTGTCGATCAGACTTCTCAATCAAAAGTTATAGACTAGAAACCAATTCCGAAAAAAAATTCAAAGGGCTGTAACTTTTGAACTAGTAGCCCAATCTTGGAACTGTTTGAAATTATGGATTCTACAGGCCACATTCTATAAGAAAATTTTTTTCCGGGTCGATCTGAGACAATTTTTTTTTCGGGGCTCAAAAAAGGGCAGTGTATAACCTTCCTTTTTTACCAAAAATCGACTGCACCAAAATTTCTCGGGAAAACACTTTTTCTTATTAATTTTGGTGCGTAGAATCCAAAACAATTCGTACTTTTTCGATCAGACTTCTCAATCAAAAGTTATAGACTAGAAACCAATTTCGAAAAAAAATTCAAAGGGCTGTAACTTTGAACTAGTAGCCCAATCTTGGAACTGTTTGAAATTATGGATTCTACAGGCCACATTCTATAAGAAAAATTTTTTTCCGGGTCGATCTGAGACAATTTTTTTTGAGGGCTTCAAAAAAAGGCAGTGTATAACCTTCCTTTTTTACCAAAAATCGACTGCACCAAAATTTCTCGGGAAAACACTTTTTCTTATTAATTTTGGTGCGTAGAATCCAAAACAATTCGTAGTTTTTCGATCAGACTTCTCAATCAAAAGTTATAGACTAGAAACCAATTTCGAAAGAAAATTCAAAAGGCTGTAACTTTTGAACTAATAGCCCAATCTTGGAACTGTTTGAAATTATGGATTCTACAGGCCACATTCTATAAGAAAATTTTTTTTCCGGGTCGATCTGAGACAATTTTTTTTTTCGGGCTCAAAAAAAGGCAGTGTATAACCTTCCTTTTTTACCAAAAATCGACTGCACCAAAATTTCTCGGGAAAACACTTTTTCTTATTAATTTTGGTGCGTAGAATCCAAAACAATTCGTACTTTTTCGATCAGACTTCTCAATCAAAAGTTATAGACTAGAAACCAATTTCGAAAGAAAATTCAAAGGGCTGTAACTAGGGAATGCAATACCGGGATCGCGGGATCCCGAAATACCGGGATCCCGCAGCATTTTTGCGGGATTAATCCCGCACATAAATGGAGCGGGATCCCGCGGGATTTGCGGGACTGAGGAATTTGGCGATCAAGGGGACGACTCTGTGTACTTTGTTAATGAAACGCATAACTGAGATGTTAATTTTTAAATAATTGTTAAACTTTTTTCGTTAAAAATGTACTATGATTTTTGAGGCACTTTAGAAGTTCACCTTTTTTTTGAGTTCTAAGTTAGGCTGAAGGTACTTTTTTGTTAAATATTGTGATAATTAGCGATTTATTTTAATACAGAAGTTAACCGCACAGAATTGCTTATTTGCAAATTTATTTAAAGTTTTGCGGGATCCCGCAAATACCGGGATCCCGCGGGATTAACATCTAACAATCCTGCAAATACCGGGATTGAGATTTTGCTGCGGGATTGCATTCCCTAGCTGGATCCATTGTACAGACGAGACCGAGTCCATTTTTTTTGTATCCGTCCCTGTTATTTCTGGATCGAGTGCCCCGAATTCGAAACAGGATCTAACCCCATTATAAGGTAAATTGCTGAAATTACCTGAAAAATGGCCACCTTGATCGAAACTGTAATAAGCCGCTTAGGAAGCACTGCTTTAAGTGTGGTAGTCTTGATGTTACAGTTCGTGAATGTTCTCGCTGCCAATCTAGGTCAGAAAAATTACTAGTGGAGTGTGCTAGACGTAGGCCAATTATAATCTCTGAGATTTCAAGAGGCCAATCGAATGAAATGTCTATTAGATTTTGTATTCTCGCATGTCCTGTCCAGGACGATGAAAGCCATGGTCAATATTCTAGGAAACGAAATGTTAGGGTTACTCGTTGCAGGTGATACTATAAAAGAGTGATTGAGGACAAAGACTGGAAAATTTTAAGAAGTGCAGGATTGTGCCATTATTGAAGGCTGAAATATTACTGTTCCAAATGGCCAGTCATGTCCGTGTGTATGACTGGTCTTACTCTAATGGTATCTTCTTGGTGTTTGGGTTTCTGTGCTTATACCCTGCCGAGCATCAGCGAGGATTCTATACCCGGTCCATGTAGAATACAGCTGAAGGGAGAACCAACTCTATTCGGATTGCAAACCGCGACAAACAAGGTGTTTATGAACAATTATTGTTCTATCGCGTTGTAGTATTGGCGCGTTCCGTCGTGTTACCATTTGTTGTTGTTAAGCTCGTTATAGAATTGATCTAGCGTCGTACCATATTGATGTATTAATTACAAACTATTAAAGATAATTTTATACTCAAGCGCTAATTAACATTGTATAAGTAAGTACTTATGTAAAGACGATTTAACCACACAGTTGGTGTCTAAAATCTTTAATATATTGCTATGTAAACAATGTCGATTTAGATATTGAGGTTTGGTCCAGACGCCTACAGTTAATGACCGGTCATTAATTGTCAATGAAATTTTTGTTTTAATTTATTTATTTAATCTGGCTGGGTTTCTAATATTTTTTAATATTTCATGATTTTGTTTAATGGCAATCCAACGCTTATGAGGGGTGTCAAACCTGCGCTATTGTAGTCCATTTTTGATAGTTAGGATTGTATGATTCCTTTCATTTGTGTGTTTAAAATAAATTTTGATTATGTGAAAGCATGTAAATCGTGTGTTCATTCGAACCCTTTAACGATGAGAAGTGTGTTTTTGCGAATGAATACTTTTTAACCAACCTTTTAACCATTTGCTTTACAGGATTATTTATCTCTTTACCCTTTTCCTTAAGAGGCCAGAAGAGTATTGCTGGCTGACATCTAGCCGGAGCATATTCATAGGTACATATAATCACATTTACAAGAACCACCCCAGACGTATGCAGATTAACCATGAGAGGTAGGAACTTGATTTGTAGCATCGTTCACGATCTTAATCTTTTCATGTTGAATTTGACTGAACTGTATGGGGGATGAGAAAGTAGTAACTTTATGTACGTTATAGTCCCATAAGAAAGTGTGCGGTTAAGAATGAAATGGATTGCACCCAAAAATACCGTAACTTGACCTGGAAACATTTCTCACTCAACCAGGAAGCCACCCTTTCCAATAAGTCAAATACAAGAATAGCATTAAAATAACCGATATATTTAGACTCATTCCTCTCGGTTGGAAGCTGCATCTCCGGTGCAATGTCAAATACTCAAATTAGGTACATAAAAAAGGAACCGGATTTAAAAATGTTTATCGGCGTATATAACACTGCTCTAATTGATCTTATTTCTCATTAAAAATAATCAGCGTTAAAACCACAACAACAACCAATATCACGCAGTTGGCGATTGGACACCAAACAAAAGTGGAATAAATAAAACAATTGCAAAACCCGTGCTAAACACGTGAAACGATCAAGAAATTCTCTAAGGTCAATGAAATGACTAATGCTCTTACTATTTGAAATAATAATAGATTTTGAAACAAGTCCAAAATCTAAAATTTGTTAAAAGTTTAAGTGGAGGAGCCCTGGTTTGCTTTTAAGTGTTTTAAGGACGTGAATTCCTTATCCTATTAAACTATTTAGCTAATAGGAATCCCTTTTTTCATATAATAGAATGACATCATCTCTACTACAAGGACGATTTTATTATGCAAAAAAATCTAACACCGTACAACAGATGAAATAATAACAGGACCTCAAACTAGTTTTCTTCCAAAATAAATATGACATAATTTCATTAATTAGTAGGTACCTACTTACAAGAATGAATACACAGTACCTCCTCAAAAAATTTCACAAGACTATATCGCTGTTTATAAAATGACCTGTCCCAATAGACGCGTCTTTGTCCCAGTTATTTAAACAAATCGATATCTAAGCCGCCTACGCAGTAATCTATTACGAATTTATATAAATAATTACGAACAATCAATACAAATAAAATGGATAATTGTACTTACACGAAAATCCGGCGAACATTTTGCCGTTGCACTACTCGAATTTTAAGTGGAAAATGGAAAACTTTCAATTAGCGCGCAAATTTTTGATGCGTTCTCCTACCGTTTAAAGCCGCGACTAAACAAGATAATGAAGCCGACCTTCGCTTCTCTTTCACATTTTCCATTTCGTAGGTTTTAAGAGCGTATTTTTAAAGTGCTATAAATCGCACTTTAAACATGTCCGTAGTGGGCACTTCCCTAAATCTAATAATATAGTCGGTTATTGGGCTCTGAATAATTGTACAGTGGAGATTTATTCGAAGGCGCGCTCTTTGTCTTGTTCTTATATTACCGTGTACTTTCATAGTATAATATAAAGGTCGAACTTTTCCTGAAGATTTTTCGTAATGATGAGTCACGTAAATGCGGTTGAGGTAATAATCAGTTAATCAAGCACGATTTTCCTTTCTTCTTCTCTCCGCTCCTTTCCTCTCTCTTCGTTTCCGCCTCTAAACCTTGCTATTAATTTGATGTTTTTCCTTCAATCCCTTAAATGTTTCAGCGCCCTTCCGTTATTATAGCTCCTTGAAGGTACCTTCTGTTTCCTCGTAAATTCTCCATTTTCTCTCTCTAATGCTGCACTTGTATATCTTCCTGGCACCTTTTTATAAATTCTTCTTCCATTTCTATCCCCTATTTCTCGCTTTCTTGCAACCTCCCTCTCCTCTCTCTCTTCTCAATCCCATTTGTCTTTCATCTAACATCCTTTTCTTTCCTACTTCTCTTTCTAACCATCGCATATATTCTGTACGCAGCCATCATTATAGTGATCCCTATAATTTTCCATACAGTCCATACTGCACGTATTCACTCGACAAAATAAACGAGTGGTTCGTTCACTATGTGAATACGGGCCTTAACGTTTTCATCATAAGCAGACGATGTACTACCGGCATTTAAAGATATAATTCAGGTAACGTATCGTCTCTATTTTCAGTAGGCTTTTTTTTTGTTACCCGATTTGTATTCTTCGTCTTCCACCACTAATGCTCTATATCATCTTACTTTCTTTCCACTATTATTTTATTTCTAATTAATTTATTTCCCCCTACTTCGCAATTGTTCTCGCCTCTACTTGTAAGTGGTTTCTTCCCCTTTCTCCTTTTATCGTGATATTGTTCCTTATGTTCTCTCTTTCCATTATTTCACTTTCTTCTTCTAATTTTCCAATCCTTTCCATCAGTGCTTCCTTTTCTTATCCCATTGCTCATCCCTTCTCTTCATTACCATTTCCCATGTGAATTTATTTTTTTCTTTTTGTTCGATACCATGTTCTTTAGAAATAAACATTACTATTATTATTTCTTCCCTTAATCCTCCCATTATCTTCTCTTGCACTTTCTCTTTTTGGTTTTTTGTCTCATTAGCCGCTCCTCCTTTTATTTCCTCCTTTACGCTTTCCGTCAATTTTTCCATGTTTTCCGCTTCCCTTCTTTCAGTTCCGCCGTCTCTCCTCACAGTCTACACTTTTCTTTGTCCTGATGATAGTGATCTTATATCTTCCTTACTCTTTCTAAACACTTGAAAATAATCTTCTTTTACTTTTTTCCTCTTCTTACTCTCCTGATTCACCTGATGCCCGTTTAACCAGCTCGCAGCCATTAGTCCCTTTCAGCCTCTAATCATAATATAACACAAAATGCAGTGTGTCTCGAAATCTTTACAATAATATCGACCTCACTATAGATATGCAACCTTAAACGCAGGCGCACGTGTGATGTGTTGCCTATCCCAACCTTACGCAGGAATCCTCATTTCGCTTTTTAGCGCATTTCCACAAAAATAAAAAAAACGTGCTTTTGTGGCCACTTTGTTCGTCCGTCCGCCCGCTCGTTTTGAAACGCTACTAGTTTTTTATCCTAAGAGCTATTGTTCTACTTTTTATTTGGTTCGTTATGGTGTCGAGTCTTGCACCAAGGAAGAAATTTTTTCTGTACCGCTTACAAAAAAAGTTATTGTAAAAAAAACAAAAAACCGTTTTTTACATGTTTCATAATTTTGCACTTTTGCCGATTATTAACGATCCTAGAGTTTGTTTATAATTTTGCATTGCTGTATGTCGTCTGCCTGTTGGTCTGTTCCTTTGTCTGTCTGTCCCTCTATCTGTCCGTGTGAACGATAACTTTGTTTAGAAATGTCCGATCGCTTTTAGATCTCCGTTAGTTATGAACTGAATTGAATGAAATTCAATATGGGCATAGCTTTAGCCATATAATACGCAATGCCAAAAGTTGAGTCGAATCGATTCAAAATTCACAGTGCCCTTTTCGCATCCCGACCATTTATAAACCGAATTGCAAACTTTTTTAATTATAAAAGTATTTAAATGAAATTTGATACATAGCCACTTGGAATAAAAGTAAATTTAACGCCAATCTCAAAATTTGGTTTTGCGCATGCGCAGTGCCAACTTTCTTATTTATGAAGGGATTTAAATGAAATTTGACACATAGCCACTTGGAATAAAAGCAAATTTAACGCCAGTTTCAAATTTTGGTTTTGCGCATGCGCAGTGCCAA
This sequence comes from Photinus pyralis, assembly GCF_008802855.1. NCBI lineage: Eukaryota > Metazoa > Arthropoda > Insecta > Coleoptera > Lampyridae > Photinus > Photinus pyralis. The sequence goes on from NW_022170819.1 coordinate 21,406,001, forward strand.
CTTTCTTATTTATGGAGGGATTTAAATGAAATTCGATACATAGCTACTTGGAACAAAGGAAAATCTAACGTTAGCTTCAAAATGTAGGTTTGCGCATGCGCAGTTCCAACTTTCTTATTTAGAAAAGCATCTTACAAATAGGAAATGAATGCAAGTGGAAATGCGCTTTATGTAAATCGTTTACGATTACTTTTTAACTTGTTCGTAATATCCCCTGCTCCTACCATTTCGTGATACCGATAACCTTTATTCACGTGGTATCTCTTGTAAAGGGAAGGGTCCCTACTTAGAGGTACTTACGAGTTTACTTTCGTGTATAACCGTCAATTTTTAATTTATTATTTACATTAGATTTTGATATTTCTTTATTGACGTGCTCTAAGCTTTGTTTTATTTGTACCGTTACCTGAATCATGTTTGTTTGTTATACTCTCCAAATGGATATGCCCTTATATTGTTTTATTGAGTATTTATATATATTCACGTGGAAGTATATCATCAGTGTGTAGTTTCCCTGCATGTGTTGACTAATCGTTTATTCTGTGGAGGAAGTACATTTCCGATTCTTCAGTTTTTCCCAGCCGGCGTGGTATAATTCACTTTTTTGTCTTTTCTTCCGCAAAAAACTCTTTGTTTTGATTCACTAATCTTCTCGAGTGTGTTTCATGTCCCAACACAGAAAAGAACTGTCATAGTATAACACAACGTAGGAGTTCCATTCGTACCACGTGGTCCTGATTGTTACCGAGATTTTAATATGGTGGGAAACGTCAGTCGTCTTGACATGAAAGTTAGATGTCTCTGCTTGTAACGTTGCCAAATGTAAGTAAAGATCGCAGTGCCGGCTCGAGGATCCCCAAGATCATTACAATGTCGTCAAACTGAAGTGCACGATGTTCTCGGTCTAAATGTTTGGCGCCCACTTAAAAATAAAGGGCATTAAAAAATACACATGGTAGGTACTTAATAAAAATCATTTCATCAAATTAACAAAGCAATATGAACAAAGACACTTATTCATCCTTATCTGAAGCTGTTTTACTTAAATGTTGAGTGTCAACACTTGTACCGATTTTCAATTTGTCCTAAAATAAGAAATAGATACATACTGATTTAAGACAAGGCGACCTACCAAATCCCATCGCTCGAAAAGTATAACCAATTCGCAATGTTTGGTGTGCGGAAATAGATCAACGGCCACAGCCTTGACAGGTACAAACGGATCTCCGTCTATGGTTTTCGACGGCCTCCTACCCAAATCCACGAAATTCTTCATGGCGGCGTTTGCATTGCAGGAGATGTACACTAATTTCTTTATTTTTGTCGCTTTCCGCAATTGTAAAATTGCTTTATGATCTAAAATTTGTACTTTAAATAATTGAAATCAACTTCACTTGGGCAAAAACACTACTGCGGGACCAATAACCTAAATTATTTTCTAATCGGAACCAAAGAGACACAACTACTGTTCTTCTTCGAAATGAAGAAATCTACTCTACCTCTGGCACATATTGATATCAGTGTAACCAAAATGCTCATTTGGACTCCATGCTACAAGTATTTGTACTTACGCAAACCGGCTCTTGGAGGGTCAACTACGGCTATGATATCTTCATTCTTGACCCTGTAAAGCACGGAATTCAGCAAATCTTCCGCTTTACCGCAAAAAAATTCACAATTGTCGATACCGTTGCTTTTCGCATTTTCTTTAGCGTCGGCTACGGCCTGCGCTACGAGCTCTATCCCAAGCACTTGGTTGCAATGCTAAAATGTTGCGAATAAAATTTTCACCAAAAGACAAATGGGCGAATACTTTCGCGAAGCAAAGGCCGATAGTCCCAGTACCGCAACAGATATCGACGACCGTGGTATTTTCGTTGGGTTCCGCCAGTTCTATTGCGGACTTATACAGAATTTCGGCCGCCGAAGTGTTGATTTGGAAAAAGGCTTCGGGAGAAATGCGAAATTTCAAATCGAGAATACTTTCATTGATGTGGGTATCGCCGTACAAGTGCTCGGCCAGGTTAATGTCATCGTTGGACTGCCTACAAGCTACACTGTAAAAAATGCAAAACGAGGACGTTTCGAAGTACTTTTTAATAATCTTCTGGTAATACAACGAAGTAACGTTTGCGCATTTACCGGGGCCCTGGAAAAAGTAATCGACGAGCTCATTTTTACATTCTGCCAATTTCTCTTCGGGCAAACTTTGCGGATGTATGCCCACTACGAGCATGAGCTGCTGAGGGGCGCAACGGACGGTCAATTGCCTATAGTTTCCCGATTGAAATTCCGGGTTGAACACTTCCAAGCTCGAATTGCGCACGAAATCTTGGAATACCTAAAGAAATGCGTGTGACTAAGACGATGAGATTCGCGTCAGGTCAAAATAATTTGATGAACTAATCCAGGGCTCGTCTGAAGAATACAATTTCGGGCGTAATGATTGACTGTGACACCAATTCGTTAGTTCATCAAATTATTTGGATGAACTAACTTTAACAGCCACTTTCATTTCACTGGGAATGTGCCTAAGATTTTCAACGGGCGCAACACCCGTGCCGCCTTTAGCGTAGCTGCTGATGCGAAAACCAACAGTAGGTAAAGACGTTTCTTCGTCCACGCCGACAGTGAATTCGCATTTGTTCCGATAGCTAAACATGAACGATTAGTGAAGCTGTGAGCATTCGATTAACTAACCCGTCCTGCACGCTGGAATGGCGAATATCCAATAACTCGCAAGGTACTTGATTGTTATCGCACTTTTGTTGATGCACCCACTTTTTGAGTACCACATTGTTATCTCCCAGATTGTGCCCTAATTTTACTAAAACCTTTCTCATTTCCTCCTGCTTTATGCTCAGCTAAAACTGCACTATTAGCCCAACTAGACTGCGTTCCATTGAAAGACCGTACTATTTCTGACTTTCTTAGTATTCAAGCTGTGAATTCGGTTAAATTTACCATACACTTTGCTCAGAGTTGCAACGCTACAATTTTGGTAGCAAAAAAGCATTTTTTAAATGGAACATCCCTCCCAGGATAACTTACTCCACTTGACAGAAACTTGTTCCAAAGAAAATTGTATGTTGTAATTACAAAAACTCGCTCTTGAAGTAAAGATTCCTTATAAAAAGGTTGTAAAAGGCCCAAAGAAAACTCGAGGTAATTTAAAATAATCGCCCGCTGATTTTAGCTCTCAAGCAATATTCGCCCCCTCCCCTTCCCGTTTCTTTACAAGAAATTGTAGTTCTGGATCCATTTAGTTTTTTACTAGGAGAACGTAAAAGTAATTGCTTTGATTTCTAGCGTCGTGTTTTAACCGCTGCTAAGGAAAACTAGCTGCCGAACATCATTGTGAAGTTTCTAATTGTTCCCTTAGAGATATGCAAATTATTTTTGTAGCATCCGACAGCCCTCAGTATGGGAAAGCAAGGGAATAATTTTAGGATTTTAATTCTGGTAATTAGATATCTGCCGACTTCACTTTCCCTATGTTGATTTAAAACGAGCATTAAAGCTGCAAGGTCGTGCAGTTTATTTCATAATCGCAAACTTCTTGAGATTGACCCGAAATTCCAGGTAACAATGGGCCTTAATGGGCTACCAATTTGGAAATTTTACTCCGGAAAATTACGTGAGTACAATGAATCGTAGTTCATTAATTCGTCTGATTGAATTGGGCTAATGGCATTAGAAGCGCGCTTAATTAGCTTAGATTTTGAGATATGTCCCATTTTTAGGACATCAGGGAGCGTGGTTCAGAGTTCCACTTCCACATCTTTTGGGGAGTTCATATAAGGTAAAGATCTTTCCGTTAACTAATTCTTTATCATTTCCGATTAGGAAATTGCTGTTGCCATAATTTTGTTTTAGACTACCGATCCAAAAAGCAAAAACTGAAAAACCCCTTTAAAGACAGCTAAACAAATTGCCGGAGTAATAAATAACTATAATACTAAGTTTCTTTTGTTTACAATGCGGTCAAATTTGTGTGCAGGGTGAGTTGCATGACTGTCAGGCATGTAATTGTACATTCAAGAATTGAACATAGATTTTTGTATGTTCAAAGCACGAACTTATAAATTAAGATGGACTGCTGATCAAACAGTTGCATAGAGGTAAAAATGGCCCTAGCATGGGCGCGGCCATGATGTGCACGTTTTAGATATTTTCTAGGGGAATTTTCCTAGTGCTCAAGTTTTGAGGCTATTGCAGCCTTGGAAAAGGACATGTGTCACAGTAACTTATTTAGATAACGTGAGGTTAATGCTTGTTTATTAGTTGATTTGAATTTCGCGCCAAGTGAGTGCACATCATGGCTGCCCCCATGTAGGTGTCATTTGTCAATTCAGCATTGGCAGTCCATCTTAATTTATAAGTTCGTGGTTCAAAGTCAAAATCTACGCATGGTATACCTAATCAATGATACCATCTAAAAATGAAATCATATACAGCAAATTCCATTTAAAATAACCCAACTGGTATCAATTTCAGGAATAACTGGGGGGAGGGAGGGGGGGTCCTAGTATTTTAGACGCATACATCTTATCGCAATATTGTTCAATTTCAAAATAGCCCCAATAATAAGAAAGTTACCAACAGTGCCGGCATTAATTGGAACACACTGTATGCTATTTACTTGTTCATCATACGGTGTATCACACAACGGTACTGTTGACGATTTCAACCGCTCCTCTTGAGGCCGATCGTCTACTTTGATCTTCTTAGCCGAAGCGTCTTCGTCGTCTTGCTCATTTCGTCTTTTAACCAGTGGATCCGGTGCGGGCATGGCCACCTGTAACAATTTGCCATAGTACGAACAGCGGCCATCATCCGCTACTTACATGCGCAGATAGTACTTTACCTTTCCACTTGTAGCCGTTAATGGTTTTAATACCGTTCTCTCGATCGTCTTCGCTGCGAAAGCTTACAAAAATGAAGGGGTTGTTTCTTTTGGGGAACTTAATCTTATTCGACGCCAGTTTGAGTTTGTCATTTAGAAGCTTTTTCATTTCCTGAAAGGACACAGTGGGTAGATATTTTGGAGTTCGTACACAGCAAATACGTACATTAACACCGTAGTACTTCGGAAGGTTTTTTATTGATATTTTAAAACGTTCGGATGAAAACTCCTCCCTTTCTAGGTAGGCGTAGGGGTTTGTTTCCAAATTTTGTGTTTCCATAACAAAATATTAAACAAAGTCTAAGTTTAAATGTAAAAAATACAAAAACTGTAGATTTCTAACCTAAAATAATTGTTTTAAGAGTGCGGTAGCAGTGGCGTAGTTCAATTCATTTAAGCTACGGTTCCTAGAATGACAGTGCCGTAGGTAAATAGTGCCAAAATCAAACACTGAGTGACGTCACGGAAATTATTGACATAGATGTGAACAGAGCTGGGCAGAATACTTTCAAACAGTATTTGAATACTAAATAGTAAATACTTTACACAAATCAAAGGTATTTGAATACTAAATACTTTTACGTCCAGCACAAGCGAATACTAGGTACAGATACATTGAAAAGTATTCAAATACTTAAAAAAAATAAGTATCCAAATACTTTAGAATGTATTCGAATACTTTCAAAAGTATTCGAATAGTTTCAAAGGTATTCGAATACTTTCAAAAGTATTCTAATACTATCAAAGGTATTCGAATACTATAAAAAGTATTCGAATACTTTGAAAAGTATTTCATTATCTTACTTTGAAAAGTATTCGCGCAAATACAGTAAAAAGTATTCAAATACATTAAAAATTTAAAATAGTACTACTAGATAAAAAATCAAGTTATACTTTGCATGGGGTTAGCTTTTTTTATATTTCTATTGTTATATACAAATTTAAAGGGAGTAAAAGCGCATTATTATTATATAGGAGGTACCTACCGGCTACCAGGACCTTTCTTATACCAGTTATATCCTTAAGAATACGTGTACCAGTTTTCAAAGCGATCGTACGTCGTGCACATGATACGTACGCCTTTCTGAACTTAATCCTAGCGATTTTGGAACAGATCCATTTTTGACCATCCGTTTGTCCGTGTGCATGACAGTTTGTTTAGAAACGTGCGATCGCTTTGAAAATTGGTAGACATGATCTTAAGGATATAAGAAAGGTCCCTATTGTTTTTAAGTTACGTAGACTATCGAGTTCGGTATTCAGATGTATCGGATTTTTATATTTGATTTGGGCTACTAGTTCAAAAGTTACAGCTCTTTGAATTTTCTTTCGAAATTGGTTTCTAGTCTATAACTTTTGATTGAGAAGTCTGATCGAAAAAGTACGAATTGTTTTGGATTCTACGCACCAAAATTAATAAGAAAAAGTGTTTTCCCGAGAAATTTTGGTGTAGTCGATTTTTGGTAAAAAAGGAAGGTTATACACTGCCTTTTTTTGAGGCCCGAAAAAAAATTGTCTCAGATCGACCCGGAAAAAAAAATTTCTTATAGAATGTGGCCTGTAGAATCCATAATTTCAAACAGTTCCAAGATTGGGCTACTAGTTCAAAAGTTACAGCCCTTTGAATTTTCTTTCGAAATTTGTTTCTAGTCTATAACTTTTGATTGAGAAGTCTAATCGAAAAAGTACGAATTGTTTTGGATTTCACGCACCAAAATTAATAAGAAAAAGTGTTTTCCAGAGATTTTTTGGTGCAGTCGATTTTTGGTAAAAAAAGGAAGGTTAAGTATTCAAATACTATGGGAAGTATTCGAATACTTCTCAAAGTATTCAAATACCTTGCGAAGTATTCGAATACTTTACGAAGCATCCAAATACTTTGCAAAGTATTCGAATACTAAATATTTGTGAAAGTATTTGAGTTACAAATACTGCTTCCATAAAAGTATTTAATTACAAAGTATTTACAAAATCGAATACTGCCCAGCTCTGGATGTGGATATGGTTTCCTGATTATGAATAATTATATGTAGGGTGCAATACGAGGTGGGCCCTTTACTCTCAATTCCGCCTCTGCTTCTTTACAAAATACAGCGAGTGTTCAAAAAATCAAATCGCACCTGTGCTTTCCTAACGGCGATAACACACCCTTATCTCGAAATTTAAATAGCATACGCAGCGATAATCACTCTCAACGCAACAGCCGGAAAGAAACTTACCGTAAGAAATCTTTTTAGCAAGTACTTTAGATTTACAATACAATAAACAGGGGGCAATTATTTAAACAAACTTTTAACATCTAATAATTCTGATACAAACAAAATCGACCTCGAAATGGAAACTCGAATTTCAAAAAAAAATCCACAAATTGAAATGCACATACAGGGTGTTACAATTTGATAGGTAAATTACTTACTTCGATCTTAATCTCATTATTTATTACCGAACTCATAATGTAAAAAATTTCAAATGAAGGTTTAACTTCATGTCCTGCACTCTTTTTGGTGCGTGTATCGTTAGCCGATGTGATTTCAACCAGCTTCTTACACAAGCATCTTTCTTGGGGCGATTCTGCTGATCATGCAATACCTAGGAATTTTCACCGGCTGAAAAAAAAGTACCGTCTTTTTCTTTTCTCTAGCAGTACCTTCAACTATTGCTTTCGCCACACATTCTTCAACCTCCTCACTGTTTTTGATCCGATTAGTATTTTCAGTAATATTTTATGCTACCTAAATCTCAGAATGGCAAAGTGTACACTTGGAAACCGACTTTTTTTGTCATACATAAAATGGACATTTACAAAAATTGCCAATAAATTCGTTTTCGGCTTTAACCAACGGTAGAATCCGGATAAATTAAAAGCAATACGTAAGAGGAATATTTATTCCAAATAATCCTTAATAATTTACATGAACTCTAGATCAGAATATGCCTTAAAGTAGAGACAACACACACGCATTGTGCACCGACACCGCTAATGTGTTGAGTCAATTTTAAGAAAAATTGTAAATGGACTAGAGTGACAAAAACGAGTGGGAATGCAATACAACGTATATACACAGTAGTACTTACCAAGATAATAACATCTTGACAAGCAAAAAATGTCCTTAAGTATTTTATACAATTTTCGTTAAATAAAGAAGAAGTGGTATTTATAGAATAAGGGTGCAACTAAACACTTTTCAGTCGCACTGCAACACCTTGCACAAAAATTAACGAGATAATACTAAAGGGCAGCAATGCACAATTATACGCTAAGCGAGTTAGTTACGGAAAAATTTTGTTTTCCTACGCAGAAGTGTACCTATTATTAAAACTTTGTCTTTGGATAGTACTATCTAATTTCTCTACGAGTGAAAGACAACCAATGCGAAATTGTGTTTCTTGAATGTAATGCTTCTCATAATCGTCGTTATTGTCTATTTCCGAAATTAAAGCAATGTGTTCATTTAGGTGGGGACGAATAATTAATAATATGTTAAGTTTTCCATCAAAGACTGAATGAATAGTTTTCTTACACTAACAACAAACGTCTTTATATAACACAGATAAAAGTGTAAAATGTAAAACACACATCAAGTATAATTTCTTCAATGATTGAGTGTTAGTCGAAAATAAGTCTAGGGTTACATATACCACATATTTTGAGAAAGTTTTAAATTTCAATAGATGATAATGAAAGAGAGGTAAGAATTATAAACAACAAACTTTTTGCTCAAGTTTCAGTAGTGCTTTAACCTATAAACATGTTTCCTATCGACTTCGAAACAAACAATAATAATAATAATAATAACGTAATAATTATGTAACAAAAACGTTATGTTTATCTAAATCACAGTAAAAAGTACAATACTGAGATATTTCTCCGAAGTGGAGGGGGTTTATTACATTTATCAATTGTTGAGTCAACTACCTCGAATTGCATCAACTTATTTTAATCATAATATTGTATCACAACATAATTTTTAAATCATCGCAATAAAATTTTAATGAACGCGTTTCAACAGCAAAGCTATCACCGGCGCCGACAATAAGAGCTCTGCAGTCGTAACAGCCCCAAGCGTTCTGATATTTGCCAAAAAGATTAATTTGTTATAGAAAAATGTAGTACCTAAGTTCCCCCACCACCCGCCCAATCATTCAACCTGATCTACCATTCAATCCGATTCCCACCACTAGCAAAATAGACGACCCAACAATTAACAAATATAATAAAGAATGTACGGTGTAACAGTGACCATACTTATCGTCTTATTTGTACTACACTCACGCTTGAAAGTGCTACATCTTGAGGTAAATTAAAATATAAATCAGCAACAACAGCGAGATAACCCATCGGAACGGTTTAGAAAACGGATTCGGCCGAACGCGACAGATGGATAGGATGCGATGGGCTGCGAGCCAACCTCTTCTTCGGAAGCTTATCCAAAATCGTTAGCAACCTAATAAAATCGGGACGATCGTCTGCTTTGTATGACCAACACAGCATTAAAATATCCTACAACAGAAAGGTTATGAAATAAATGCACTTTGACTGTGGCTACTTTGTGTCTAAGATCACTTCTAGAGAGTCAAATTAGTACCGACGTAGCATTTTAAAACTGGGCGAAGGTGTTTCAATACCAGCAATGATAAAGTAGGATTTTCCTTAGTTTTCGCGCACGTTATCAATTCAGTTTTTGGGGAATATTGTAATGCCAATGTATTACACAAAATAAAACAAGTATAAATTGTGCTATGGTTGGTGGAAATTAATTCTTTTCGTTGAGACCTTTCATTAGAGTACCATGAAGGATAAAACTAGTTTCACTCCCCCCCCCCCTTCCCCTCCTCCCCGTACTTTGATAAGAGGACAGAAAGAAGGGCAGTAGTTGGTAGAAAACGATTCCTTTCGTTGAGACCTTTAATTAGAATGCAAGTAGATAAAATAAATTTTTAACCACCACCCCCACCCCTCAGGCCCCGTCGCTCACTGATCTCCAAAGAGTCGCACGGGAAAGTTATAGTTTGTAGAAATCAATATATTTCTATGAGACCTTTCATTAGAATACCATGAATGGTAGAACATTTGCCCCCCCCCCCCCCCACAACCATTTTCTAAGGTTTAACTTGGCACCACTAAATGGCTACAAATGTGAACGTATTTTAGAAATAATGACTAATTTGAAACACCCCCACCCTGTATAACGGCTTGCATATGTAAACTCACCTTAACATCCCTTGACGCTTGTAAGTTAGCCAGTGGCTGCTTCATACCTTTCCCTACCTGCCATATAATCGCTTCCGGTGTTTGCCCCTTAAAGGGCCATTCGCCGCATAGTAATTCGTACCAAACCGTACTGAAAAAAAAACCTTTCTAAAAAGAGGTAGCGGATTTCACGCGAGATTACCCAAAAGCGTACACGTCGGACGACTCGCTGAACGGCAATTCGTCATCGTGCGACTGGTGCGCCTTAAGACTTCGCATGATCTCCGGCGCGAGGTAACACAGCCATCCGGCGGGAATTCCCAGCGCGTTGCTCTTTCTGAATAACGGTCGCTTAGTAACAACGAGGATGAGCGAGAACTTACCTATTGCCGAAACACAGCTTGGTCACGCTGAACAGACCGAAATCTGTAATGATGACTTTGCCGTTTTCGAGAAAAATGTTTTTACTTTTCAAGTCTTTGTGAACAATACCTTTGGCGTGAAGGTATCCCATACCCTTTAAAAAAGATTATCTGTGATATTACAAATGAAATAGCTGCGCATGATCACTGATATAATTAAAATCTAATACAACTGACGAGAGAGGGTAAGCGTCATATTCTATTGCTGCAAGAAATACATGCACTAACACAATGCAGTAGAAAAAAGTGGAGGAAAATACTATCGTTCGAAGATGAATCGAATGTAATGCAACTAATCCAAGAATGTGGTAACTGATCTAACATAGACCTTGTGTGCGGAAGAGGGTAGGAATCCTTTCGATGAAATGATTATGGAAACACTTGTCACTCACCTGTGTAATTTGCTGAGCCACAATTGTAGTCTTATTCATATTAAATTTATCTTTACGTAAATGTATATGGGTATACAGCGTCATGCCCTTACTTAAGCTCGTTACGATCGCTAACCTCGGCGGATTCATGCATGCGCCCATAAAGAGAACTAAATTTTCGTGGCGCGTCTTGCGAAATGTCGAAACCTGTTGAATCAAATTAGTTCATCTAAAAACGACGCAGTTAAGCTAATTAACCTCAATTCTAAATTGATCTAAAGCTTTCTCGTCATTTAAATTATCCATTTTAAAAACCTTTATAGCGACATCTCCGTGCCAATATCCTCGGTACACTGTACCGAACCGTCCCGTACCAATCGATTCACCAATCTTCAGCTCGTCGAACGGTATATCCCACTCTCGCATCGACAACTACAAAGTTCCACTTGCAAACGTTGCAATCGTAAACCGCGGACAACTTACGCTATTCTGTCGCGGCCACCTATGACCATCCGTGATCGTCTCCGTGTCCGAAACCTGACTGTCCTGCGAATCGACCCGTACGGGTGTCCGATCGGAATCCGTACTTCCCGAAATTGAGACGGTGCGATCGCTATCTCTCGACTGTTGCGAGCTCGTCAATTCGTAATGCAGCGCGGACGAGGCGGGTAACGGGTGGGTTTCCAATGTTACCTCCTTCGATTCCGGATAAGTGACCTCTGCAAATTCGTCGTTAAGTAAAACAAGCGAACGCGGACGCGATCGCTAACCTGGAAAATGAAACTGTTGCTTCAGACTAGAATGAGGTGTGTGACTTGGCTGTAGTAAAGCGGGACTTGACGGCGTTGAGCTGTTGCAGCTGGAAGTGTTGGAACTTGAGTCGGGAGCCTAAATTAAGAATTGAAGTTAGGAAATTTATTTCAAATAACGTAGAGGGCGTGGATATTTCTTCTTTCTTCCTTTTACTGATGATACATTTTTGGTTATATTTATATAGTGTCTTGATTGTGTGAGATTTGCCCTTGCCACAATATGATGCAAGTTATACGTTTCTAACAATTCGCGATTGTCTTCACCACACAGTTTCATTATAAGGCAGTTATGAGTACGAACACATTCAATGCAAATAAACAAGCAGATATTTACATGCAGGTATGGGTACAGTTAACAATCAGTTTATTGGCAATGAATGTGCATGAACTTGGGTTGCGCCCAACACTATCCGAGCTGAGAAGTTGGAGACACATTTTGATACTGTATAATTTCTTTACACATCACGTTCGATCTACTTACACTAAACTAGTTCAGTGGGACTCGTTACGAGTATTCCGATGAGTATCATGACAATTCCATAACCTATCATTCCGGAATTGTGAACTCATTGACAAAGATCTTCACTCATTTGTAATATGCTTTCAAGTGGTTCCCAACCTGCAAAAGTCCCTGATTCCCTGATATGCCCAGCGGGGTCAAGGGTGAGATCCTAGCGCGATAAGTATGGAAATAAAAACACTTTTTAGAAATTGAGCGCGAAATTTATATAGCTTATATGCTTCGTATTGTCGGACCACTCCCAAAGCACTCGAAAATAACACTTTCTCCACAGATCACCAGTTGAGAACCACTGCTTTAAAGCCAAAGGTATGTCTTCAATCTGTTCCAAGGGCGCGAGATAAAATGACAGAACTCATGCACCTCAGCTATCGCTTCATATATTTCCAGTGAGGTGAAAGACAGTGTTTTAAGGTATTCACTCTTCCAGAATATTATGGGGAGCGAAGCAAGGCAACCTTTGCGAAGTTAACTCGCTCACCTGTAATTTAGCGCAGGGTGTATTGATTTGCGTTATTCGAATACGCGTTGCACCTCGAAAGAAAGTTAGCGTGAACCGGTTAGCGGAGTTAAATGCGTCACCTGTAATTCAGCGCAGGGTATGTTTCATTCGTGTTAGCAAATTTCACGTAGGAAAGTGAACAAAGTCTTGTCACTCACCTCTAAATTTCCGTAAGTAGATTTTATTTTGTGCTAAAAAAATTTGCGCCAAGCCGCCAGCGCAATTGAAAACTACCTGTACAATTGGTAGTAGAAGAGAATTTTACCCATGTCCTGTCATTTTTTTTAATGTATAAAATAGTGGTCGGTTATTTTTGGGAATTTGCATATTGGCTTAGTTTAAAGTAATTTAAATCTTTCCTGAAGGAATCGGCCCATGAGAATTATTTGCATGAGCAGATTTTTAGTTCAATTTTAGGATCAAGTGTAAGCCAATGTTTTTGATATAATAAGAAAACATGGCTTTGTGCGTTTCATATAATTGAGACGGAAGTATCGGCCCCACAGGTTGATTATCTTCCAGGAATGCGTTTTAGACCCCTTAGGGCACAATGAAAACATGGAACTAAACATAATCTTTGTAACGGTTGGCCGCTTTGCAGTTTCAAAAGTTTTATTTTCAAATTTGAATTTTGTTCAACATATACGCTTCATACGAAACATGAACGTGAGTAGGTATAGCGATAAAACGCACGCAGTTCAGAACGGTGTCAGGGTGTTATCTTCAGCGATAAAGCCTTTAATATGGAGAACATGACACCGAATTATTATTTTAAGAATTTCAGTTTCCTTGGGCAGTTAACGACGGATCTTAGATTCCAATAGTAAGTGAAAACAAGGACATAACGAGTTCCAAATATAGGTGTTTACACGTTATCAGTCTTGCAGCGAGCAAGTATACAGCAGTCGTTGCTCCTGGAAAATTCCAATTAGGCCTAGGTGTTAATTGAAGTTTGAACGCCCCTGATTGGATAAGCATAATTAATGGCTGGCGCGCTTAAAAAACTTGAAGTTTGATGTCGATGCCATATATTTCCGATTACTGCAGAAGTTTTAATTTTGAATGCGTTCCATATTAGGTACGCGAGCCCTCCGGAATCTCCTAGTTCCCTCTATACAGCATTAGCAGCACACACATGTAATTATTTTGGATTGTTCAAACCCGCTCTCTTATATACTAAACCAGCAAACACAGTAGCAGACCTGACACCTAGGTGTCGCCATGTTGTACAGTATACTTCAGTTCATGAATTTCTCACCAGATGAGCAGTGAATGTTTTATTTTAACGGATCTGATTGATGTCAATGAAAATTCTGATAAAACACAAATTGACTTACATTTAACTCAATGTACAACACAATTTAGGAAACATCTAACAGTATGTACATCGGCGGATGCGACAAAAAAAGGTATGACAACAAACACTTCCAACTATCGTACCTGATCGAAATCTCCGTTTTCATTACAAAACTCCATTTTCCCGTAACACCTTGTAAAATCTTTCATACACTTGCCATGGAGAACTTTCTTGATTCTCTTGCAGTTCGTCTGCACAACGATCTCAATTATTAGAAACGTATATCGCCAACTTGCAGTTATTTACAGAACTCGTGTATACAATATTGTAATACCCCGAGACGATTTTTAACACAAACAATTGAAACATAAATGGCTTACCGGAAATGGTGGAATGTTAATCGACGGTTGCGGATGAGAATGTTTGCGTCCTTTTAGCGAATTAATTAAGTTCTTCGTGTTACTGGCACGGCCCGTGTTAGGAGAGTGGAAAGTTGAACCTAAAATGCATTTAAGCGAATGGTTATGGCAAACGTGTGTCAAACCTTGCCAATTCTTCTTAAACTCGTCTAATAACTCCGGTGGTAAACCGCAAGATGGCGCTACCTTCTCCTCGCATTCGCGATGACATTTGTATTTGCACTCCTTACACTTGAGCCCCGCGCCGAAATATATCGGCTTCGAGCAATAACCGCACGTCGCGACCATCTTGAACGTCTTGGTAAAGCGGTGCGCTATTTGATGACCCATGCCGCGCCCTACCGTAGGCGTACGCGGTGACTTCGGTATTTGGAGACTTGTAGCAGCTAAAAAACAATTAGTACATGCGAAGACATCCGAAGAGAACTTACATTTGTAGCTGTTGTCGTCACTATCGGTTCCTGTATTGTTGTAAGGTGGCGATTTAATTGGACTAGTGAGAATGGGACTAGCGTAACCGGTCATCGTATCCGGCCCGGGTTCCGTCGGTAAACGGGCCCTTCTGCTTACCGTACCCAACCTGTCGTTTGTGCTACAAGAATTTTTTTAGTGCCTTTGGCACCAAATGCTTTTGACTTACTTTGCGGGATTGACTCCGCCGTTATCAATTTTCGAATTGGCCAATTGGGACTCGTGCGATTTGCTTTTGGTGAGTGGATAAGAGTCGGGAAGTAGGACGCCAGTGGTCTGGATACCGGTTAGATGCTTTCTTCGAGGCGGTGGGGTTGTTGGGAATTTTAGCCCTGAGAATAAAAAGTGCATGTCAAAAAATGGGACGAAACAATCTTACTGGCTCCTGCACAAAGAATTAATTCCAGGAACAAATCCAAGTGCCCTCCACTGAACTACGCCTATTTTAATAAAGACAACCACAATGTTCATGGTAGATCATTAGGGTTCTCATGCACTACCCCCTTCCCTCCATGCGGCAGCAGGTACAAGGGCAAAGGCGGGGAGACAGTGCGCATATTGAACGCACAGTGGAATGGAATCAAGGCAATTTCTCGATTATTTTCCCGAGGGGTAAAGAGAATTTTTTAGAACGTTAAGTTGCCCCCTCCCATTTTTTGAAATTTGTTACGTGATCCCCTAACTTTAATTAAAGTGGCGCAATCGAGCCATAACCAGATGGTGTAGATACCAGCTACATAATAAGTAGGGGGCTACGTACATTTGGTCAGTCTCAAATGTATTTTCGGATTCCTAAAAAACGGCGCGGAATTAGCCTGAATTAATTAGAATTAACGTGAATTAATTACAATTAACATGAATTAATTTGAATTATCGTGAATTAATTTCAATTAGCGTGAATTAACATGAATTAACGTAAATTGATTTGAATTTGAATGTTTGGTGTACACGAAAAATGGTACTTATTCTCCTTAAGAAAAATTCGTTTCTAAAAAATCATCGAAACCTGATAAAATTGCCCTTATAAATCTCCAGAAAATTCGCTTCAAAAAATTTGGTTGCGCTTAAAAAATCGCCCTTGGATCGCCCTGGATCCCTAAAGGCTTGTTCTCGGAAAAGTTTCTCACTGGAGATATTCGCTATAGAAAAATTATCATCCTGAAAATGTAGCCTCGAAAAAATCACTATTGTCCAGGCTATTGTCTTATCTTCAGACTTGTTCCCGAAAAATTTCTTCTGGGAAAATTCGCTTCCGGAAAATGTAGGCTTGAAAAAGTCGCCTTGGGGATATGCGCACCGGAAAATTCTTTCCTGGAATAATTGTATAACAAATTTTTGTCCTGGAAGTTTAACCTGGAAAAATTCGCCCTTGGAATATTTGACATTAAAAACACCCTGGAAAAATTCGCTATTGAAAAATTCTTGTCCAGAAAATTTAAACACCAAAAAAACGTTCTTGGAAAACTTTTCCCTGGAATACTTGCCTGAAAAATTTGCCCTCAGAAAATTTAGTCTCGAAAAAATTTCTGTTGGAATATTTGACCCACAAACACTCGTCCTGACAAAAATTTGCCCTGGAAAATTCATTTCTCGAAAATCGCCGATTCCTGTAAAAAAATCGCTCTTAGAAATCTCCTGAAAATTCGCTAGAAAAAATCGCTCTCATAAAAAAAGGCTCGAAAAAATCTACCTTCGCTAGAATACTTGCGTGAATAATTCCAGAAAATTTGATGAGCTCTAAAAATCGCCCCTGGAATATTTGACCCCTGAAGACTTGTCCTCCGAAAAAAATATACGAGACAAATTCGCTATGAAAAAATCGCCTTTTTAAAATTCTCTATGGAAAAATTCTCGTCTTGAAAATTTAAGATTGATAAAATTGCTCTTAGAAAATTTTTCCCTGGAATACTTGCGTGAAAAATTTGCCCCCAGAAAATTTAGTCTCGAAAAAATCTGCGTAGGAATATTTGACCCACAAACACTCGTCCTGGCAAAAATTGTCCTGGAAAATTCATTTCTATAAAATCGCCGATTCCTGTAAAAAAAAATCGCTCTCAGAAATCTCCTGAAAATTTGCTAGGGAAAATCGCTCCCATAAAAAAAAGCTCGTAAAAATCTACCTTCGCTAGAATACTTGCGTGAATAATTCCAGAAAATTTGATGCGCTCTAAAAATCGCCCCTGGAATATTTGACCCCTAAAGCCTTGTCCTCCGAAAAAAATATACGAGACAAATTCGCTATGAAAAAATCGCCTTTTTAAAATGCTTCCGTGCAAGATTCAACCCGTAAATTCATACAGGGAATATTCGCCTCTACGTAATATTTGCGTGAAAATTTCACCCCCAACAATTTTCGGAAGAGTTCTTCCTGGAAAACTTCTTTCCTAAAAAATTCGCCTACCGAATAAAGTCGTCCTTGGAATATTTCACTCCCAAAAACTACAAGAAAAATTGTTCTGGGAAAATTCGCTATGGAAAAATTCTCTTCCGAAAAATTAACCTACGGAAAATGTAGGCTCCCAAAATTGCCCTTGAAACATTCGTCCAGAAAAGGAAATTCGTCTAAAGAAAATGTTGAAAAAATTATCTTTCGAATATTTGGTCAAAGAAAAATTTGCGTTGGACGTTTATGCCCTGGAATACTCGCTTAAAAAACTCGCCCCGGAAACTTGCGTGGAAAACTTGGCCCCAGAAACGTCAAAAAATCGCCCTTGAAATATTTGACCCACAAAAATTGTCCCCTCAAAATTCGTCTTGGAAATATTTGTCGTGGAAAAATTCATTTCCAGACACAACAACAAAATAGGCCTTGGAATATTTGGCACGTTTTCGTCTCCAAAAAATTCGCCCTGGGGAAATTCTCTATGAAAAAATTCTCGTCTTGAGAATTTAAGATTGATAAAATTGCTCTTGGAAATTTTTTCCCTGGTATACTTGTGTAAAAAATTTGTCCCCAGAAAAAATCCGCCGTTGAAATATTTTACTCGCAAACTCTAGTCCTGGTAAAAATTTGCCTTGGAAAAATTCTAGATGGAAACAACTTTGAATGTTTGGTGTACACCCTTCTGTGTTAATTTGACCTAACGTGAATTAATTAGAATAAACGAGAATAATGACAATTAACGTGACTCAATTTGAATTAACGTAAATTAATTTGAATTTACGTGAATTAATTTGAATTTACGTGAATTAATTTGAATTTACGTGAATTAATTTGAATTTGAATTTTTGGTGTACACTAAAATTGGTACTTGTTTCCCCCTAGACTGACGTTTTATAATTTGACAAACTTGGGCGCCATATTTTTTTTGTTATCTTATTTATTTTTCTATTCTTTTTTTTCTTTTTTTTTCTTTTTATTTTTATTCTATTTTTATTGTTTTTTTTTTGTTCTGTTTCTATTTCATAATTTTTATTTTATTTGATTTATTTGTTTATCTTCATAATTTATAAATAAAAATATAATTGTTGCAATTACTATCACTTAAATCTTGTTTTGTAATAAAAATGCTTTAAAAAGTTACTAAAATGCTAATCTAACTTCAAAAATGCAAAATATGCACTATTTTCTTTGCGACAATGTTGCGACAATGTGATTCATTTTTGTTAGTTCGTGTAAATTATTGTTTTATTTTGAGTTGCATACAATATTTACATAATGCATAAAAGCATGAAATCCGGTCCCTAGTCATTATGCTAGAAAGAGAAAACCACAGCCAGCTACTACCAGATCAATTATTGGAAAGTCCCTGGGGCAGAACTGGGTAATGAATGAGGAGTACTTCGAATACTGCCCACTTTGGCGCTAGATACATCTAACATGGAAAATAGCCTGGGGTGAAACGTAATATATTGGATCTTTAAGGTCGTATTATGGAATCTCAAGAGTATTTCAGTTTTTGAGTTACTTAAATGAGAAAAATCATTTTTATCATGTTTACTTTGTACTAATGTACCCATACAGGGTGTCCAATGACCAATGGTGGCTATATATAGGTATCTCAACAAGGAAACCTTGGATTTAAAGCAGGTGCAACCATGGATGTGTTGTGTTTTGTTCAAAATGGAAGTAAATTTAGTTTAGTTTTTCTTTACCTTTAGATCCCACTCACTCTGAACACAAACTTTTGCAGTATGGTAAAGTGGGTCAAATTTCAAGGTCTAAGCACCCAACCTACTACCAAAGTGCTCATTATTATTTTCATAACATTTGTCTTAATAATTATCCCAAAAAGCACCGGATATACGCCGGCCTCACAATCAACACAACTCACATCCTCTGTAGATACCCGAAAACGGTATGATTCACCCCCACACAAGGCCACCTACCTTTCCCGCGGTTTTGATAGGGAGGCGTTAGAGGCGGTCCAACATCAGAATGAGCATTCAAAGACGTGATACTAGACACCGAAGGTGATGCCGGTATTACAGCTCCCCTATTATTGTTCGTCAGGCAATCCTCGGATGGGACCGACGCTCTAGTCGCACGCGTCCGCGCCGCCTTCGGCGACAAACCCATCACCTTATGAGGATGGTGTCTATCCCACGAGTCCCACGACAGATGTGTCTCGGTTCCCTCGTTATTACCCGGTCGCCGAAGTACCTCTACGGGGCGCAAATTAAACACTCACAACTCACAAACAAAACTCACCCATCATTAGCGTAATATTTATCGACTGACCGGAGGAAACGAGTCGCATAATGTTACCTGAAAAGACAATCAAAGATTTGGAATGGACGGTTTAAGTGTGGCCTACCGGTGTATCGTCGCAGATTGTGTAAAGCACGACACAGCCTGCTAAGCTCTTCGGGCCGTGCGTTCTTCTCAGTCAGGATTGTTTTCAGTTCGTGTTCCGACTTCTCCTGTAATTCCTCGACGGAACTTATTCGTTGGCAGATACCTTGAATAGAGGTTAAACTTAAACCTACAACTTGAAGCCATTGTGTTAACGAAGGCAGGTGAGTAACAACAAGAGATCGGAGCCCCGCTTTCGCTACAAGCTGATTCGAAAACAACTTGATCAATTTTCCCTGCAAAGGAATAAGTTTGACAACTATCAGCTGATCACTAGCGCAATACCTCCAATGTTCGTATTTCCTGCTGCGTTAATTCCACGCTCGTAGCGCATTGCGTCCGTAATCCCTCTAAACGTTCGGCGGAGACATCAATCATGGATTGTACGATATTTAAATGATCCAATAATTCGTGGTCTGGATCTCGTTCGCCGTCCACCTCCGGCTCCACTTCTTCCTCATCAGCCATCATAAATATCACAGATCAATTACGAACTATTATTTACAACTATTTTCAACAAGACAAATATATACATATTTAATACATTTTACAACTTTACACCGAAACCATCGTTTTAAAGAAACACAACTTCCTTGCAACGTCTGCCATCTTGAAAGCTCACAAATAGACAACAAACGAGCTTAGCTCGCGCGCCAAATTCAATTCAAGGTCAAAAAGCTCCAGAATATTTCGAACCATTTCCATCTGCGTGTATCTTCTTTTTTTACCAGGTCATTTGTTTAAATTGCAATCTTTCGCATACTCAAAGACCCGTAAATTGCTTAATAAAAGAGCTTTATTTCAAAACTCTGAAGTTCCGAGTTAAATACTTAATTATGTGGCCCAATGTTTTTATTATTAACATATGGGCAATTGTTATCGTACGTAGGTATATAATCA
Source organism: Photinus pyralis (assembly GCF_008802855.1). Taxonomy (NCBI): domain Eukaryota; kingdom Metazoa; phylum Arthropoda; class Insecta; order Coleoptera; family Lampyridae; genus Photinus; species Photinus pyralis. Next base: position 21,426,607 of record NW_022170819.1, read on the forward strand.
CCATTAATTCTTTTCCCAAATGTTATAAACTTTACATGAACACTTTGTACCTAATGCTATTTATACTATATAGTTTAAATTAGATTGCGTTTTTGAATGTTAGATCAATTGTTGAGTATAATTTTGCATATTTTCAGGACCATATAATGTTGGAGCGTAGGAGTTAGTGAAAAATAGGTAGTTCAGGAGTCCGAAAGTTCAATCTTCCGCCGTGAGTCGGTATACCTATATACATTTGTCCGTAAAAAGGTAAAGATTTACTTACGAAAACCATAGTGTAAGAATACACTAACCTAAAACCTAGGGCGGTGGGCCTATAGGCAGAGTTGGACTGGGTCACCTATGGTCACTGAATTAAACTGGGTCACTGGGTTACGTCATACTCTCTTCAGTTAGACCCAGTTTGGCCCAGTGACCCGGTTTGACCCAGCGACCCAATTTCACCCGGGGACTCAATTTGACCCAGTAACTTAATATGATCGAATAACGCAGTAAGTCAGTGACCTCGGTTCAAGTGTACAGATTATGAAATAAATGAAACTTAATGCTGGTTTGTTGAAAATAATACTCGATTGCTTGACAACTGCCATTTCTGTGATGTTTGCTTTACTGCCGTAAAAAACTTTCCATGTCCCGAATTGTATTATAGTAATGTTATTTCTAAACAGTTCCCTCCTTGCGATCATTTCTTTGCTTCAGGGCTTACCAGTTGCTTAGTGGTGTTCATTCACATTTAATTTTCTTCTACTAGTTATAGCTTAATCCAAATAAATCTTTTCTCTAAATACTTTCATTGACTACTTGACTATACAAACTATAACCAAATGCGTTTTGATTTTTTAGGTATTAGTTCTCTTGAATGAAATTGGGCTACGTGCTTATTGGCGAATATTATTGAGGAAGTTTTTTTTTAAATTAAAAGTTACTTGAAATTGTTTTGGATGACAAAATTTAAATACCAATACAAACCTAATGCTATAAATTTGAAGAAAAATTAACCTTAAGATATTCCGGATACCTAACAATAATTTAATTACTGGGTCGCACCGGATTCAACTGGATCAACTTAGGGGTCAACGGTTTAAAACTGGACCACCGGGTCAAGATGGGTCACCGGGTAAAGCTGGGTCGAGATGGGTCACTGGGATCAAGCTGGGCCACAGGATCAAACTGGGTCACTGGGTCAAGCTGGGTCACCGGGTCAAATGGGGCACTCTATGATGCTTGACCCAGTCCAACTCTGTCTATAGGAATGTATATTAAAGAAATATTAATTACTTCATATGGTTAGATACAGCTGCCACTTTTATCCATATGATGTGCTGAAATGATTGAGGATGATTCGCCCCCGAAAATTCGCCCCTGAAAATTCGCCCCCAAGTAAATTCATCCCAAAAAGATTCGCCTGGAAAATTCGCCCCCAACAAATTCGCTCCTGGAAGATTCGCCCCCGGCGATTCCGCTCCCGTAAGATTCGCCCCATGAGATTTATTAATCCTCGGAGGTAACAGGGCCAGCAGTTCATAAAATGAATTTTGTTTAATATATGTTACCAAACCATATGTTTGCCCTAGGTACCTATAGATTACATTTTTGACTTGATGGAAATTGCAGTTGCACCCAAAAAATTGTGGTTCGGCTCAAACTGTCTTCCTTAAAAAAAACATATGTCTGCACTCATCTGCAGGACACATCCTTTTGTGATTTTTGAGCGAAAAAAATGCCAAATTCTTTAGGTTGTGCGAGTGCCATTAAGGTCAGCTCACATCTATTGAACGTCAAAAATTAGTTGATAGACAACAACATAAAAAAATTTGCTGTGGCTAGTAATAAATACATATAAGATGTCACTTGATACTTTTCTATTCGTTTTTTTATTACATTAGCTATAAATAATACTTTTCAATTGTTTGTAAAATAAACAATAGGGGATAACAAAATTTATGTATTAGCTGGTTTGGGTTTATCATGAACCGTGAGAGGACTACCATGTTGTTGCCACATTTCTATGGCCTTATTGGCTATTATTTCTGCAGTTTCCTCTGGTAACTGGAACAAAACTGTACTTATTTGAGCGATAGTTTATCCTTAACACTTACATTTGAGATACACTCCATAGCGTTTCTTGAATCAGTACAACGCAGAAGTTTGTGCCTCTGGTTTGTTAGAAGGATTATCACAACAAATACTAATATCGAACAGGAACCACCGCAGAGTTTGTCCCAGATCCTAGTTATTTCAAGTTTGAATAATATCAATAACACAATAGAGATACCTTGCTAGAGCAGTTTCCTTGAGCAACCCAGCAAAAGAGCTATCAAACCATCGTTCTATCAGAAAGTCATTTATAATTTCGCACTTCTTCAAGTGCTTGTAAAGTGTACTGTCTTCCTTCTCTAACAGAGCATTTGTAGCTTCTATAAGCTTAGGTATATCTTGCTTGAACCTCTGGGTATTTGCATACAAACACTTTGCAAGCCAATACAGATCGGCATCATCTTCAAAGAACTGTTGCAACGACTGAACAATTTGAGTAAACCCATTCTCTACCTACCCATAAAACTCACAAGATATGAGCACAACTCCTTCGACTTACCCTCAAGTTGACACTAAACCTCAACTTCTTCGTCTGCAATAAATACATGGCGTACATCAACTGCGGTTTACTCATTGTCGAATCGACAACGCGCATAACGTGCAGAGAGTGAATCATATTTTTGCATTCTTGTCGTCTTTGATCCATTACAAAAGGATGGCAATTCACGTGCGGGGGAATAATATCTAAAAATTTAAATTCAAATAAAGCCCGCCCTGCGGAACACCAACCTAACAAAACTTTCCACACCAAATTTCGATAGACCGAAGGGACCGAGAAACGCAAACAGAATTGTTTCAATTTTACACGATCCAGCGTTTTTTCCTTTAGCAAAATCTCCAACGACTTCTTCTCCTCCACACTCTTAAAACCAACCTTTTCGTAGTATGCAGATCGAAAGTTTCTTTCATCGACGGCCATCTTTGTTTACATACTATCAATACAATACAGTGTGATTCAAAAAAGTAACATTTATTATTTATTAAAAAACGTTCATATGACCTTCGTAAAGAGGTTTCAAATAAACTATTATTTACAAAAACATTCCAAAAATTAACGTACCAGGTACAGCTAAGTTTGGTTACGATTACGGCAGTTATGATGTATTCTTCGGTTATTGTTATAATAATAAGCGTATACGGGGCCGTTACAATAAAAGCAATTTCCCACTGGTCGATGTCGCACCATATCTTCCTTAAAGTGTGTCCTGAGACCTACAACGTCCGGTGCAAAGAACAACCGGCACTGATCGCAGTAGTAATCGTTGGCAACTTGATATTCTCGGATTAACTTTGGGTCCTTTGGTTCAGTAAATCTGCGATGGACTGCATCGAATTCGGTTCGATTCGCCCTGCCGACAACGTTTTCTAGTGCTTCCGGAATCCTTTCTTCCTGAGAACAATTTTCTATCACTTTCTTGTCCATTTGTTGGACTTTGTCATGTAAGCTCTACATTATTTGATGCACTGCTTCTTTACATGTTTACATTAATCAGGAAAATTGCATAATAATCGCCCTTGGATTCTATAAAAAATTTAGATGGAATTTTATACAAAGCTACGTTGCCAGTTTGTTTGTAATATATTATAACGATATATACAGGGAGGTCGAGATTGTAAAAATTAAAAATCTTACATTCCGTAAGCACCAAAATAATATCTTAGCACAGATAATTTTATCTGAGGCCATAGTAAGAGCCTAGACAGCTCAAGCAAGTGTCATTTACTATAGAGACGCTTTTTGACTTTTTGTACAATTCAACTATATTATTTTCGTATTTTTGTAGTTTTTCTCTGTAACGTAGATTTACCTCTTGTAAAGTCGATTCGGGGACATACTGTGCAACGCCCTAGAAATGGCCTTAAAATGCTCTAAAATGTATTAAATGCCCAAAATGCTAACAATATGCATTTATTACCAAGGTTTATTGTTCGTGTCCTTTCAGTTTGTGATTAGTGTAAGTTCTCTTCGACTTTTATCGTTTTTATCGACATACTGTATGAATAAAATTAGTCGAGCAACTGGCAACCGAGCAATTGAGTTGAAAGATAAAGGTTAGGTAGGAAAAAAGTTAGGTTATGTATTTATTGTTATTTTTCTTCTTGGTTTTTAAATAATTCCACAAGAAATACAAAATGTCAGATTCTGAGGAGGATTATATGTCCGATAAATTATTGTTGGGAAGGTAATTAATTTCTTAACAGGCGTACACAAGATTCATGTGCGACGTACGTTTTAGTGAAAAGGACGACATCCGTCCCGGCCTTTTATTCAATAGTACTCAAAAGAGAAGTCACGAGCTATACAAGCAAAAGCAGGAGTTGGTGCGCAAGAAACCGAAACGCTATGCCGAACAGGAGACCGAGACTCGAGATAAGGGTTTGAATACGGCTATTGCGGAGGACAACAAGGGCTTCCAGCTGCTTCAGAAGATGGGGTATAAGTCGGGCAGCGGTCTGGGGAAAGCCGGCGGTATTACGAAACCTATAGATATTAAGGTGAAGCAGGGCAATAGCGGGTTAGGTACCGAAACTCACTTTGACGAACTCGCACGGGCACGCGTCGCCTTCGCGAAGAAAGCGGGTAAGAAACAAGAGGAAGCCTTTCAAAATACAAATTTGGAAAGGCGCAACATGTTTAGATTGAACAAGGATTATTTTAAAGCGCAAAGAACTTGCGAGGATTTAGATTTTAAACACGTGAGTAAATTTAGGACATTTGCAATTATTAACGAAAGATCACCGTAGGAAGTTAAGGAACCGGATAAACCGTGGTTTTGGACCAAACAAACTATGGATGCGGTTAGGAAGAAAAACAAACATTCGGACTCGGAAAGTGAGAGTGAAGATGAGGAAGAGGAGAGACCAACAGAAGCCGCCTTAAATGAATTAATAAATTATCTGCGAGCTGTATATGGCTATTGTATTTATTGTTGTGATTTCGTTGAGGATATACAAGATCCATCAGCTGCCTGTCCAGGACTTTATCGGGTGGATCATGATGATCTCTAAAGTTGTATCACAGATTACACTAGGCTAATCTGTGGTTGTATATTGAAACATTTTACTTAATTAAATATGTAAGTCTAAGTTGTGTTTGGTTTGGGTATTGCGGTGGGTATCTTCAGAGTATATTAAATAGAAGCCTATGCTTGAGTCAGGAAGGCTACCAGGTCTAGCTGGGAAGCTTCCCCATGGTGGACACTTTTGTAAGTTCTACAGCCTCGGGTCAGGACAAGAAAACTTGCCTAAGGGCGTAAAGGATCTAGAAAGAGCCCTATAAAGATCTAAAAAGTTGCATAGAACCTTCAACTACTTGGAGGAAGCGTTTTTTAGCGCATTTTTGCAAATTTATTTGTAAAAAGTAGTTTTTAATCTCACTTTGGCTGGCTGGCTGGCTGCCAGCAAATGCGGGCGCGTAGAAGAACTTGTAGAAAGGCAACAGGTGTACGTGTATCTACAAGGTCGTGTAATTTGTCAACCTTAGGGACAGGGCTACATGATGTGGGGTTGGCGACATCTGGGAGTCATCCTCGAGCGTAGTTTACTAACGTGTAGGTTTTTCAGTTTTTTCCTATCTTCTACTACAGTTTTGGTCTGATTCTTTGGTGTCGTCGAAAAGATGTTGTAAAGGCGCACAACGATCCGGCGTAGCGGAATTTTGTTTTTTGTCCTAGGGGCGAAATAAACGACCTTTTGCAAGGCGCGCGCGCGCGTCTCCGAGAAGTAGTCAACTTCGGGCGCCTTTTACCTTCCGTTGCGAATTTTGTCACGCGGTTTTACGTTTCGTAAATCGCAAATCGCTGTCTCTCTTATCCCGGTATTTCGGGATCCCGCAATCCCGGTATTGCATTCCCTAGTTTCTATGTCTATAACTTTTTATTGAGATGTCTGATCGAAAAAGTACGAATTGTTTTGGATTCTACGCACCAAAATTTATAAGAAAAAGTGTTTTTTCGAGAAATTTTGGTGCAGTCGATTTTTGGTAGAAAAGGAAGCCTTTTTTTTAATCTCTCAAAAAAAATTGTCTCAGATCGACCCGGAAAAAAATTTTTCTTATAGAATGTGGCCTGTAGAATCCATAATTTCAAACAGTTCCTTCATTGGGCTACTAGTTAAAAAATTACAGCCCTTTGAATTTTCTTTCGAAATTGGTTTCTAGTCTTTAACTTTTTATTGTCGAGAAGTCTGATCGAAAAAGTACGAATTGTTTTGGATTCTACGCACCAAAATTAATAAGAAAAAGTGTTTTCCCGAGAAATTTGGATGCAGTCGATTTTTGGTAAAAAAAAAGGAAGGTTATACACTGCCTTTTTTTGAGTCCCTCAAAAAAAATTTTCTCAGATCGACTCGGAAAAAAAATTTTCTTATAGAATGTGGCCTGTAGAATCCATACTTTCAAACAGTTCCAAGATTGGGCTACTGGTTCAAAAGTTACAGCCCTTTGAATTTTCTTTCGAAATTGGTTTCTAGTCTATAACTTTTTATTGAGAAGTCTGATCGAAAAAGTACGAAGTGTTTTGGATTCTACGAACAAAAATTAATAATAAAAAATGTTTTCCCGAGAAATTTGGTGGGTGCAGTCGATTTTCGGTAAAAAAAGGAAGCCTATTTTGAGGCCCTCAAAAAAAATTGTCTCAGATCGGCCCGGAAAAAAAATTTTACCTACCCCGGATTGACTGAAACTTGACCGTGGGATGTCTGGCCTGTAGAATCCATAATTTCAAACAGTTCCAAGATTTGGCGACTAGTTCAAAAGTTACAGCCCTTTGAATTGTCTTTCGAAATTGGTTTCTACTTGTGGTTTATTGGTGTTTTGGTTTTACTTTTTACCAGTTTAACGCCCACAGAGTTCTTTTGTTCGTGGGCGTTATATACTTTGATTATATTAAGAGGTACAATGAACAAACCATCAAAGAATATAGCACAGGCAATAAGTACTATTACTTACTTGAAAAACTCGCAGAAAGTCGACTTGCTTTAGATCGACTGGATAATGGCTTTTAAAAGAATAGAATTGGCTAGACAGGAGAAAGTTTACTGGTTGAACGAGTGAACATGGTCGCAGAAACCAATTAGCGCCATTTTGTGGGTGTATTTTGTAAAAATTGAGAAAGTAGGGATAAAGTAGAGAGAGATTATTTGGTGGCATTACGCGGATAGCTGGTGTCAAAGAATTATTATGCGAGAGACGTAAAGCAGTACGGTAATTAAGTTGCTGGTTTATTCTAATAGTGCGCTACATTGAAAAATAAAGAAAAATCACGGTCCATTTTATTTTGAAACACCATAGTAACAAGAGCAATTAGTACACAATATCAGATTTACAATATAAAAAGACACTGTCAGTGTTTTACAAGTCCCATACTCACAGCAAACTGCTTACATTTGGTGGCGATTTCGTCGTGAACCAAACTAAAGCACATTGCCACTATGACAAGTCCGAAAAATAAATATAGGCAGCAAGCGAGTAACTGCAATTGCGTACTATAGTCCGCGCTTTGCGGCAACTTATCACCGATTCCTATCGTCGAAAGCGCTATAAAACAAAAATAAGCAGCGTCGAGGAAGCTCCAACCGCTCGTTGACGCAAACACGGCGGCGCCAAAACAAACGTACGCGACGAAAAATAAGATCACTATTATAGCAGGCACTGACGGTGGTGGTTCTGTCGGTAAAGGTGTGGATGATCTCTGTAGCGGTTCTGGTGATCGCCATATCAACGGCATCCTGGAAGGTGTATCGTGAGTGCATATACTAAATAAAAAACAGCATTATCGCAAGTTCTTCTTCATTTGGTCGGACTTACCCAGAGTCGTGCTCTTCATTTTCTTCAGCCTCGTCTAAGTCTGATATCGAGACCGTACACCCAGAGGCGTTCGTGGAAGGAGAACAGTGTGCGTGAGAGGGGCAGATCATCGGATCGGCTAGCATCTGCCTCACTTGGCCCAAAGCACAGCGTCCCCTGATGTGAGTGGCTCGTACCGTTGCCAACATGGCGCGCTTGGGAATCTCTTGTTGATCAATTTGGTGCTCGAAGTGTTGATGATGAGAGAATTTGTGGTTTAAATTGTTTTGGCCGCAATGCGTTGGCATTAGTTGTATGGATGAGGTGTCTAAAAGATGAACCTTAAAAATATTCTACTCTAGACTTAGAGGTAGATACCTTCGTGTGAAGATCGATAAGCGTGCTTTCCAGACGGACTAGAAGGTGCTCTGTGATATTCAACTGCCGGCGTCGGTTTGCTTGAGTTGTCGTTCTTGCAGCAGAATTTTGAGTATCCCCTTTTTGCGCCACCCGCCAAAAGTGAGCCAAGTGCAGATAAAAGGACCAACATTAGTGGTACACCTATTATGGCGTAAATCATTGCTACTGCTTTTCCAGCGGTTGTGCGTGGAGATAACCGTCCATATCCTACAACACAAAACAGCATCTGTTGTATCATATAGCTGTTAGCGAAAGTAGCCTACTTAACGATGACGTTTACTAAGCTTGGCATTAATTGTTTGGGCAATCTTATCCACAGATTATCCGAACCTGTTATTGAAATTACTGACTTTAACTGCCAGTTAGTTAAACAAAAATGACACTTAAACAATGCTTACCTACCTACGGTTGTGAGTAAGGTGAGAGAGTATAAAAGAGCTCCGCCGAACGTCCAGTTTGGAGATGGAGAAGGGGCCATTCCTTCTGTACGAGACGAGTCCATAACAGCCTTCTCAAACCGTTTCAGTTGCTCCGTCACGAGCCTGGTCCAATTCTTTTCGTATAAAACGTTCAAACGTTCTGAAACAAAAAATAGCCAATTAACGAAAATAAAAGTAAATTGTGTATTAAATTCCAGAAAGATTTTTGAGTTACGGTTCGAATCTTAGACGGAATTGTTTATATTGTTTTAATTGTAACCTATAACGTTTGCATCATAAATAAACCAGACGATGTATTCACTGTATTTGACAGTATTTATTGATTTAAAGATATAATTTAGGTAACGTATCGATTTTGAATTTGACGGAACATTCAAATTTAGCGCTTTATTTGCGTACTAGGTTCCGAATTTTTCTACCAAGTCAACGAGCCAGTAAGAAAAATCAACATCACGGCACAACCAACGTGGAGGTAACATTTTCAAATCCTATACCTTGCGAAACAGCACATAGTCAAATAGTCTTGTATAGGAATAGTCTTAGGTATGAATCGTTTTGGGACTATTCAGTCGCGTGTGTGAATTGTGCTGGGTATAAATAGTTCTAGGCTTGAAGCTCCATAGGTACAAACAGTCCTGAGTAATTAAAGAACGAAAGGAACGACTACGTGGACTTATAATAAAGTACCTACTAGAATAATGCTAACAGCTTTTGAGTGATTCCGAACATGTGCGGTTGTCAAATACCGACAGCGGTGAACTAAGTCCAGTCCCCCAGAGCTTGCAAAAGAGCTGGGTTTTTGAGCAGAGTTAGCAGAGAATCGTCGATTTTCTTTGGTCACTGAATAGAGCTGAGATGACGTAAATAGACAGAAATGAGAGACTGTGATTGGTGAAAACGGGATGCTGGTAGCCTTTTGGTTCGGCAGTTCTTGGAGCAAGTTTTTAAAATAAATCGATAGTAAAAGAAAACGAGCTTGACCAAAATTGCGCTCGCAAATTCATTTGTGGTCGTAAAATTAAACAGAGAACATGACACGAAATATGTCGGGCGATAACAAGAGATATCAAGAAACGTATTGCGGAAAGCGAGCGCGGTTGCCACGGTCTCTTTGCACCTGAAATTTTCGTTTCGTTTTGTTTAAAGTCGAGTACGTGACGGAAATTCGGGTTTCCTATTCATTTAAAAAGTGTAACGGATGTTATAAATTTAGTTCATCACCTTTTTTTCGTGTATAGTTGGTTGTCCTTCCTGTATCGTAATTAAATTGGGGGTGGTTCTTGTTATGTAATTATATTGATATGCCTCGGCTGCTCATGGGCTAATACTCCTCTTCTGGTCACTTAAGGAAACGGTAAAGGAATAAATAATGTCAATAATCTTTATTAAAATTTTAAATTGTATTTATTTTCTTAAAAATATATCGCCTTGCTGTAAATGGGGTTGAAGCGAAGCAATCCTCTAAAGCAAATATTTAAACCGCATTTCGGTGTTTAGCCTTGAACTCGTTTAGCCTTAGTGCTTTAATAATAACTGGAATTGCGCAAGTAGAAAGCTAGTTTGAATGCAGTCGATATAAATTGAATAGTTCATTGCCCGATCAATCCCATACACAAAAAGGTAGCCGACCCAACTGTATTTCCCCAAAAGATCAAATTTTTCATGCCTATATAGTTCAGATTTACCTTTTGATGGAAGTTTGTGCTCTACGGAAACCATTGATTCTTTAAAACAATTTAATTAAGAAGTAATCGTTTTTGATTTGTACAAAAATAATTATCGGATTTCTTTAAGAAATTGCATTAAATTTTTATTTAAAGTGGCCAGGATATCGGTGTAAATTGATTGTAGGGAACGAATTTGTATAATTATTATTTGAACCCATCTCTTTAGTTGATTTCATTCTTTTGAAAATTGTATATTCATGTTAAATGAGAGTAGGTATTCAAAGGAATAATCTCATTTAATGTTATTTTATTAGAATTTGTTTTGGAGATATCCGACGGTTAAATAATGTATCAGAAAAAAATTTGTCATTGTAGTAGAACCCTTAACAATCTTAAGCTGTACCCTAGTTCAAACTGCACCTATGTAGGGTCTTAACTTTTAAAAGGCAAACAAACCTGAGCGTGAGTGCAAATCCAATAAAAACAAGCAAACTTTGTAATCCATCCCAACTTTATTTTCAGATGGTCATACCTTATGAGGTGGTTTGGGAAAGTTTATTAAAAGTTCTGTACTAAATTGACGGGGTGAATAGTGGCCCTCAAGTGAAATAGGGTGGCATTTTCAGCAACATTGTATGCAGACGAAGTAGGGTTTAAAACTCCTGCAGGATTATAACAGAGACGAAATAAAGTAGAAACGACTTCGCGAGAGATATCCTCGTAGAGGGAAACTCACCTTTCCTCGTAAACTCAATTTTCGACGTAGTCGAATTAAGCTCCTCACAAAGTTTTCGGCGAGAGTAATAATTACAAAGGCCCCAAGTGTTTTTTTACAAAGGGAAGGTTTAAAAACGCATCTATTTAGATTTACACATACCGTCTGATACGAAATTAAAATCTCTTTACGCACTGACAGAACCCATTTGAAAAGGGTATCATCTTGTCGAGTTAAATTTACTTTGACGTTCGCACTTATTCTTATAAATTGAGTTTGCGCCACATCGCTTCAATATTCAAGCTATAGAAATTTCCACTCTTCTTCCAGATTTTCATCCTTATCCTAAAATTCAATCATTTTCTTAGCATTGGGATATTTAACGAGAATTTTCCATATCCCGAGTCATCCCCCTTTTTTTTTCGCTCACACGACAATTTGCATACACATTCTCCATTACTCCCAATAACGCGCGACTCGATATAAATTCTGTAAGCGATCGTAAGCTTTTACGACTTTAAAAGCTTCAGAATTACCAAAATGGAAGCACTATTAATTCCGCCTTGCAATCGATATAAGATTGTGTAGCAACACTTCATCTTGATACATCATGATGTATTGTGTCGGCCTAAGGGTTACCTTTGTTGACATTATTTGCTCTAATACAATTCGTCTTCGATAATTCACCCGGCTTTAGCTATTCATCGGCTGTAGGGCGGTTTCAATGTACATTCTGTTGCTAAATTTGACCAAAATGGCGTAAATAGTAGATTGAATTGTTGAATCGAGTGTAAATTACCCGTTTCCTTCTAATTCACGTGGGATTGCTCGTCTCTGGGTTGATTAGGTGCTAAACTGTGGGGGCTCGTTTTTCCTGCAGGTATTAACACGTAGCTTTACAAATATGAATAGTATCAAGGTTCACAAATGTACTCGGTCTTGATAATCGCGTTTAGATTATCGTGAGTCATCATCGCTTCAGTCGAATGAGAACTTCCCTAGGAACTTCCCTTCTTTGGAATAAATTGGAGAATTGCGGTTACATACTTGCAGCTCTCTTGAATGTACCAGTTTCTTTAACTAATTTTACAAACATTTTAATTAATCATAAATTATGGCGACTGTTGCTATAGATGTTTAACTGAAATGGTTATCTCTGTACCTCGTAAACAGAATAATCTTGTATCTGACGCGAATGATAAAATAATAAGGTCGGAACGGACTCATTACAATGATTCGGAGAACATAAATCTTGAAGCTTCAATCTTCCAACGCTAAAAAAATCGTCCAGCAGAATTAAAAGTTCTAGAGTGTAGATTTTTAGAACAGTTAATCCCTGTGTGCATGGATTGCAAGCATGTAAGAACGTTTGTCATTAACGCCCATAAGAAATGAGTGCGAAGACTATTTTCATTCACAGCAAAGGGGAAATTTGTTTACAAAATGAGACGTTTTACACTCTACCTATCGGTTAATGTTTTTTTAACTGCGAGGACTTATACTAATTTCGCAGTTACGTATTCCAACAATCAAGTTTCATCCACTTTTGTTCACAAACGGCGACTCAGATGAATTTTTTGGAACGAAAAATAACTCGGCGTGTTTAATTAACCGGTCCTTGACTAAATACGACTGCAATTTATGCGATGAAAACGCGTCTATATCGTCTGGTTGCACAATAATCTCTCATTCCTCTTCTAGATATTAATTGATTCTACTGTAAAACTCGCGGAACTTGCGTTCAATTCAATAGTTAGCATCGCATTTTTTAAGCTGCTTTTATGCTTAAAAATCAACGAGTTTCGCCCTTAATGAATTTCGCACAAATTACTTAACTCCGTGGTAGTTCCCCACCATACTTTGTTTTCAAATGTAGGGTTAAAATTTCCGTAGTTCAGATGCGTAATGGTGATAATTTGAAGTTGGAAGTTAACACGCTGGTCTCGCCGCGTGCGTTACTACAAATCCTCTAAATTTTTCCCCAAATTCATTATTGATTTAAGAACGCATACAAAATGGCTTCTTATTAACGCAGACGGCCACTCTAAAATTCTCCTATGATATGTAGAAGTAATGAAATGGTTCAAAATCATAAATAAATAAGATAACTTTGAACAATTTACTGCTGGCTCTGGAGCTTGCGACCCAGACCGCCAGACCTTACCCGGGGACATTATATTAACATCCGAGTTGGGGAAAGGGATCATTTTACGGAAAGCCGCCATTATGTTGTTGTAATGGGAGCATTTGAGTATTGAATTGTGGACTCGGTGAGAGCTAATTGTAGGTGCAGGTAGAAGGAAAGCACTTTTACAGCGTGTATTTCCCACCAAACGACGGTGGCTCAGTTTGAAGAGACTCTAGACAACCTAGCCAGAACCATAAGGGAGAATGGGGTTCGGGAAGTTGTAGTGGCGGGGCACATCAATGCGGCATCTACAGTCTGGGGACAACTGCAAGGGAAACCTGGTGGAAGAATGGGCAGCGGAGTTAGAACTTACCGCGGTAAATTAAGGAAGCAAACCGCAGGGAGCGTGAATGTCCATTGACGTGATTTTTGTTACAAATAGATACAATGACCTAAAACATGAAGTATGGGAAGTTTCTGAGGACGAGTCACTAGACGTAACCACTGTTATATTGTGTGGAAGTTCGAGAATAACAAGAAAGAAGAGATCGCAAGCTAGATTCTGGAACACTAAAAGCTACATGTGAATTTCATTTTTTTATTTAGTTAAATGTGGTCGCTAATTTTAGATTGAACACAAACTCGATCATATTATTTGCATACGATCTCAATGTAATTTTGTTTCACATTTATTTGATGTTTAATTTTGTTAGTAAATAATTACGTGTTGTTATTGTAAAAGTCTATCTCCGGTCAGTGCGATAAGGAGTTTATCGCTACGCAGTTAATTAAGTTGTAGATTAAAGCAGATGTTTTGTTCGCCGTAAGAAAACACAGGTGTTTAATTCATTCGGAGACGCAGGAGGAGCTTGTACAAGTGACTGCTTTGCCGCTTTGGTTTTTAATTCGTATTTTGTTTTCATGGGAAATTTACACATATACCGCTTCACAGCGAACTTGAACGAAAGTGTGTCGTGAAATAAAAGGCGATAACAACGTGTAAATTTTTCGAGATAAAACGCTAGTGAGGCCGGATTGTAAGGGAGTTTTGGGGGTTAGACTTTCTAAAAGCTAGCACGTATAATTGCGATTATTGGGAGCTTATTTCACGAGCGGTTACGTACCACTTGAGGTGCGTTAAAATGTTCGTTTTGTGAAAATTTATTAGATTTATTTTAAGAGAAAAATTCTAAACAAGAACGTTGCTGTTATTTGTCAATCGCGTCGTTAAAAAGCGGTAATTAAGACCGGATTCGTGAAATAGTGCCGGTTAATTGTAATTTTATATTTCTGCGAATAGACCAATTACAGTACGTAAATTATGGGACGCGGAAAAACTTTTTAGTAGCCGTTTATTTACGAGCATTAATTTTACGCGAAGGATCATTTTCGAGTCGGAGAACCGCTTGTCAGAGACCAACGGAACTGACATTAAATCTCATTGTGATAAACAAAGAAATTGTTGTTTCGGATCCTCAACAGTAACAGCTAGTTAACAGCAGGTTCTTTGAAGTTAATTGACCTACTGCGATAAATAAAGTTTTATCCCGTCAAACTTTGCATTCATCACAAAGATAACGTTACCAGGGTGGTGCAAAAAGTCAGATATACCATCGAAGTGCTTCCATATTTCAAAAGGAAGCGACATTTCCCGAGAGATAATATCAATTAGTTACCACTTACCAGAAGAGAATATTACCCACGTTAGTGATTTTATATTTTTAATTTCTACAAAGTAGTGGCCGGTTATTTTTATGAATTTGCATAAGTAATTTTGTTTGAAGAATGTTTAATATTCCTAAAGAAATCGACCTATGAGAACTATTTGCACGGACCGATTTATACTACATTTATGAATAAGGATCTAATCCAAATAAAAGATTTGGGTTATTTTGTCTTCTTGATTAGAAAATTGCATTTAAATTCAGTGATACTAGTACTTTGGTTGGATTAAAATTTTGTTTCGCATTCAGAGGTGTGCATATTTTAAACAGGAGAAGATACCAGGAATTTCTTACGTATAAAAAATGATAGTTTAGATAAGGATCAAAGCATTGATCACGAGACAAGCATTGGATGTTTATTTGTACGATATTTCTTTTTATGAACCAAACCGATACGTATATGCGAAAAGTCAAATATATCAAATGCGCATGTATCGTCAAAAATGAAAAGTTGTATTGAATAATAATGTAGTACGTATCTGTTTAGATGAAGGGATGTCTTCCTGTCCCTCAAATACACTTACGAAGGAAACACGTACGAAACTTGAACGTTTCATTTTGCCATACCGTTTACGTATAAGGGGAAATAAATTTAATATTTTCCATTTCACGATGTCATTCTGTTACGGAAGTCGGAAAGACGATTTCTCTTATAACGGATTCAGGATTTTTATCATAATCGCAAGGGGAAGCAGAGATTTAGTCTCTCACGAGTACCTTTATACAATAAGAGTTGCTTTCAAGTATCTACTGGGGCATAAAAGCGTACCTCTACCTATATTATTGTGGATCTCTTTTATCCAAACTTAGTAGATGTTTGCGTAGGTAGTTATGAAATGATCGATTTTGTTTAATGAGAATTATTGAGATGATGGGGATGTTAGCCTTTTAAGGGAACGACATCCAGCCGGAATAGGTATCAACCCTGCAATCACGCCTAAAGTAGCTTCGTATTGGAAATTATTTTTCCTTTACGTACTGCTTTGACGCCAATCCCCATTTGACCTAGATGTGTAGATTTGAGGATCAGAGGCTTTTACCCTGATTCCTATGACTCCCATGGTAACGCGTCCTCCACCTGATGATTCTGCTCCCTTACCTCATTCGACAGGAATCGACCATGTCCCGCACAAGATCTCAGAAAACCCACTATAAACCTTTCCCAAAGCACGTCTGGCAACCGGTATTACGAAAAATCTCGATAAGACCTATATTTCATTATTTTGAGAGCATTGGTCACTCCAAAATTCAATTTAAAAAATACTTATTACAATTTTTAATAAACCACCTGACCCAGGGTACGAATAGAAAATTTATCATGAGAACTCATATCCTGGGTCGTAATTTGGGCTTGATTAAACAATGTAGGAAAGTACCAGTTTGATCCTTATTTTGTCTTCAAGCATTCACTTCTTTGGGCTAGCTTAGATACCAGGTTTCAACGTCAGGCTAATCGTTTAACCCGTAACCATCATGGAATCAGATGGGAGAATGACCGTACACCATATCACCTATTTCTCGTTATACTTCATCATTTAATATCAGCGTCAGATCAAGTATACACCAAAAGGAGTGGGAAGGAAGATTTCTTTTGCTTCTAATGGAAGAAGAGCGGGTTATTCTTCTACCGTACTAACTGTCCGCGATAGAGCTGTTCGGATGAAACCTGCCTTCCCACCTCCGTCGACGTATACTTGATCTGACGTTAATATTAAATGGCGATCTATGACGGGAAATAGACGAGATGGATTCTTACTCTCCTTTATATAGGTATTTAGTATTCTTACGCCATCTAGGTATCTTCTTTGTAATGCACTAGTGTAAAGATGTAAGTTAAGTACTGAAGCAAATTTGTTATAGATTTCTTATTACAATAGTTCTTTGTTTCATCGACCAAGGTCGCGCATAGTATTTCTAATCCCTTCTTTAAGTTTATCTGCTCGCGCAGTTGTACTTCTACTTCTCAGTGAAGTTTTTACTTTTGCATTGCTTACATGCATTTTTCTCTTGGTACGCCATAACTTTTACCGACTTTTATGTACCTGTACCTGCACCCTACGTGAATAAAATCGTACTTTTACTTGAATCCGCCTTCTTATTAAGATTGGCGGTGGCGAACCACACGCAATGGATGAGTTTCTACATGTCATTCTACCTACACTAACCATGTGAATCTACTTTTTCCTATCATTACTACCCGCTTCGAAGTTGTTTATACCTGGAGATTTGAAGATAGTTCCTATAACTGCAAGTATTTACGAAACGTTGGAGATTATCGTCTTGTAAATCGCTCCTGATACTACGTACTTTGTTTTTGTCGTTATATAAGGTTTGACATTACCGATGTCGAGACTCGATTTTGTCGACGGATTACTTTTGCGACTCCGCGAATTCATTTCTGTTAGTTTGACTACATTGTATCATTCAGATTAGCTGTGTTATATGAGATATTAGCTACCGCTACTTTCTAAATTAATTTTTAAAGTTACCGAGACTTCGTCCCCAGCTGATATCTACCTTTTTCAGTTACGTTATTTGTTTACTCCGAAGAATTTCTCACACTAGCTTATTTATACTTTGAATTTATTATATTAGTAGAAATTTGGTGCTTTTCTTGAAGTTAACGTCACATTTATGCTTTTATACATGATGTCAGGCTAACCGGTGGCCAATTAAAATTTTACTCTTGCTAGTGTACAGTCATTTGAATGATTGATTCTTATTGAGTATTAATTACAGTTTATTATCCGACCTCCGTGTCGACGTTAGACATTGCTTACGCAATTCACGCTATTCACCACCCTTCTTGTTTGTTTGTTTGCTTGTGTTGTTGTTTGTTACAGATTGGCTGAACGCGCCCTTATTGAGTTCAACAAGGTCGTTGCGAGGTAATTTTTTATTTTCAACGACTCCTTGATGTAACGTTTGATTGCTTTAGATTTCGAATTGTTCCGTACATTGTACGTACGGCAAAGTACGTACCTAGTATGTACAAAGTGGTGCAAAAATAACGTACCATGTACGTGAAATGTTCTTCCGTAAATCCAGGATAAGCGTTCGCGGGTGGATATTCCTTTGCGTTTGCATTTCGAAGTGCAATTATGGGAAATATGTATTTGGTGGAGTAACTTATACATTAGACGAAATGCTGTAAAGTTTATGGGTGTTCCAAGTACAAAAGTACAATAAAACGAGTTGGATTCGTATAATGCGAGACGGCTTATTTATTTATTTTATTTATTTACTTTAATACTAATGAGTAATGACTCACGCGTAACGTCCAGCTACAAAAATTAGCAAGGCAAGCCGGTCTTGGGACCTGAAAGAGCAAAGCGCGTGCGCATGTCATGATCACATGCAAAATTATAAGTTGACCGAAATTGCCGGCGTACCATGTACGTACTGTGGATTTCTAAACAAGAACTAGGAACACGTTATATGTAAGTAAAATTTGAAATGCATAATTTGTCATTTTTTAAGAGTACTGTTGCTGTTTTGGTAACCTATCGCTAAATTAAGCTAAATAGGATTCCGATTACAGAAAAGCCCTTTTGGTATCCTAATGTCGTCGTCGGGAAAATCCCAGGGTACGATCTTGCACCATAAACACGCACCCCATAATCTTGGTCCATGGACCAAGACCACAATATTAGACTAAAGTGGTAACTTTCCTTAAATTCATGGCCAACCTGCTCCACAGTATTCTACTTTTCCTGACAAATGCTTTTTCACTTATGGATAATATCCTGACCTCTTCGTCCCATAGGCCATTCAGTATTTGATCCAAAGAAGTTGTTAAAAAGGGTGAAAAGGTGAATTCGTGGTAATTTATAGCGTTTGTAGTAATTTGCCTTTCTCTTTCTGGCCAGCACGTGATTTATAGCATGCAAGTATAATTCGCTAAGTTGTGGTTTCACGAAAAGCTTCCCTAATTGTAGGTATATAAAACGAGTGCGTGATTAAAATTTTAACTAATTCTTAACCTGTTGATTGCTACGAATTTACACTTGCACAAACATGCGATAGTGGAATAATTTAGGGACCGCACGCTTTTTTTGGTTTCACGCTATGAGACCACGAACTTTTACTCACGTCCTGGATAGCATCTTCGTCATCGCCGGGACGCTATGTAGAATCGAAGGGTGAGGGTCGGAACTAACGTAAACTGTTACAATTGGGCGCCTAACGTGGGGCTAAAAAGTACCCGTCAATTTCCACATCTTTTCTGCGCGGTTTGACCGACGTCTTCAGTAATACATCCGTTTTCCATTACGGATTCCAGAAGTGCCTGATATTTCAATTAATGGTATTAACAAAATGCATGCAGGTTATTATAACTGGCAATACACGCGATTTTCAAAGTGCATGTTGCAGAAACATAAACGCGAGTACTTTTAAATAACTGCAACTGCTAATTAGATGAAAAAAAAATGCGCCGTTCTGGTACAAATAAGCCATTACACGCTACGATAAGCTTCGAGTGACTTATTTTTTCGACCTAGCTTTAGGTAGGTAAAAACATACTTCGGCGATGTCGTTTAATATTTCAGCGAGTACTACGTAACTCGATTTTTCCTTCTTATTGAATAATATTGTGCTAAAATTACAATCATCCCCCTGGGGAGCCGCGTTTGATGTACCTACGTATAGCGCCGGGAGTGAATATTCAAAATTACGTACCAAATTCCGTGTATAGTGTGCCTAATTGGAAATTTATGATTGTCCTTTAAAATTCGAAAATTACCTATGATAATAGTTTTCAATGCAGTCTACGTCCCTAAAATTATTGTAACTCGGCAGATTTCCCACGGGGCAACCTTGTTCGTGTAGTGTTATAAAGGGTATTAAAGAACTTGCTCAATTTAGACGTCGGAAGCGTTAAACTAATTGGTTTCCGAGAGTGAACTAAGAAAATAGATTTTTTCTCTCCCCCATTCTTTCGCAGGCTTCTAATGCTTTTACTGCCGATTTTACTATTCGTGATCATAAAGCAAAGCTTTTTACAGCATGACCCCATTCTTTTGTGCAAATTCTTAATTAATGTCTAACTCAGCACGGCCGTAAACTGAACCATCATGGTTTTTTGCAGCTCGCCATTCATTGATTTACATATATCCCGTATGCGATACGGAAATAGTTTCCGATTCCACTTGTAAGTGCAAAATGAGATTAAACCCGTAGTAATGGTATGCAGCTGTTTTTTTATCCTCCCTGATTCCCTTTTGATTTGAAAATACATTTCTCGATACTACCTACAGCTTCCGTCTGATGAAATACATTAATTAAACTGGTATGAAGCACCATTCTCGCTCCCATTCTGGTTAATTAATGTGAAATCCTCAACCGTTGTGTTTCTATCAAAGTTTCCAGCCGAATAGCTACCTCCCTTCTCATTTATTCCATCCACTTTTCCCCAAAATGGTTACCTACCCGATACACTTTAACAAGATGTCTTAATTTGTACGTACAATTAGGATTGTGAACGTTTTTGACACAATTTTCAAACAATTAATGTGTATATTTGGAAACTGGAATTATATGGCTTTTAATTTACGGTTTATGTTTTAATTTAGCCCTCCTTTTGGCATGCGGTAGGTACGTTTTTAATGATACGCGAGTGCTTTTTACTCACTACTCGAATGTAATTAATTTTATCCGCGTTACCACTCATTAGTAAAGCATTAATGATTCAAGTTGCATTACATAACATAATTTTGGTCCAAAAAGGTAGGTAACTATATTGCGTTGAAAGAAAGCTTTAGCTCTTAGTTCCAATGCTGTGTTTTGATTGAGAATAGTCAAATAGCATCCTTTTAGGCTCTCTACACAGCTTTAGGAGTCCTCTTCAGGAAATCTCAGAACATCCTCAAAATGGTTTCTGGGAAGCACATAATCGCTAGAAGTGGTTGTTCAAGACTTTTCCAAGGCATATCGCCCCCTTTCAGAGCTATTTCTGAATCATTTTTCTATGGGTTGTTGGGTTCTTGTGGAGTTTTCGGGGACAGTGCAATATATCGCTTAGCCACCTTTGCGTATAGCTTGGTCATACCTCTTCTAGAACGTTCTGAGTGGATTTCTTAATCTCGCCCATCCCTGGAAAAACCCATCACACTCTAGAAATGGGTTTCCACTAAAACGCGTTCAGTAGCCTTCAAGGTTTTCAATGAACTCTCTATAAGCATTTTTCGAGTTTTTCTAACGTCTTCTCTGAACGTCACGACTCTTTATAAAGCTCTTCCTCCAAAAATCTAGCTTCAGTTAAGACATGGCTTTTAAAGCGCTAAAAAGGGCTTGAGAGTCTGTTGTAAAACGCTCAAGATCCCTCTAAAGCGTTATATAATATGCTTTTCAGAGCATTGAATAATTTTTAAAAGTAGTTCACACATTTCCTTTGTGCAGAATATTACAGCAATCCTCAAGTTACCTTTCCAGAGATTTCTGGGCTCTACAAAGCATAGCACACTATTATCCAGACTATTTACAGAACTTTCCAGGCCTTTTGGGGGAATAAAAAGGCACTAATCCACCATAGTGCGGATGTTGTTTATGATTCCTTTATGTTTTTCAAAAAAATTATTTTATGATTACATTATATTTATTTATTTTGTTATATGTTTATTGTTTTATTTTAAAATAACTTTAACAAGTTTTTTTAGTTCATTAAGATTTTTTTGGGATCAGATTTTGTTTCTTTTTATATAATTCTTTTAAGATTTTGAATTACTTTATTAATAATAATAGCAAAAAAAAGGCGAACGCTCAATTTTATAGGGGCTTGTTTTCTTTAATTAAAATTAATGATAATGAATTTCTGTATTTAAATATTTTGTTTGAGGCTACTCTATTTATATATGTAAACAAAATTAGTATTCCTCCTACTATTGTTAGATAGAAAATAAAAGGAAATCAAGAATTGAACCTGATTATTCTTCTTGTTAATGAAATTAATGTTGTTTGAATTAATAGAATTAATCCTATTGATATAGGATGTTTTATAAAAATAAAGGTTGTTATAGATATTGTTAATAATAAGAATATTATTTCTATGCAGAGAATAGTAAGTTTATATAAAATATTAATTTTGGATATTAATGAAAAGAAAATTCTTTTCTCTGAAGTTTTAAAAGATTTATTTTTGACTTACAAGACCAATATTTTATATTAAATTAATAAAACAATGTTAATTAATAGGTAAATTTATTTTTATATTATGTATTTTGGTATTTTAGTTTTTTGTTTAAAAAGTAAACATTTACTATTAATACTTTTAAGTTTTGAGTTTATTGTATATTTTGGTGTGTTTTTAGTTTTATCATGCTTTATGTATGAATATAATTTTTTTATAATTTTTTTAGTTATGAGTTTGCGAGGGGGCTTTAGGGTTATCAATCCTAGTTTCGATAATTCGAAGTTATGGTAATGATTATTTTCATTCTTTTGATATTTTATGATTCCCATCCCGGCGATGACAATCAGGGCACCGATTTCCCAGCGACAAGCCATCCCGGCGACCGGTTACTTCCCGGCTTCGGTTATCTCGAATCGGGGGGTTGGAAAATATTTAAGACGAGGTAAACATATGAAGTAAATTCATGTTTATTATATTGAAACAATTCACCGGAATTAAGTTTTCTTATTTGTTATTGTATAGAGTGATTTTTTCTTTCTAGATATAATACAATCTGAATAGGGATTGTAGTATCAAATTGAAATTATGCCATTTATAGTTAGGTAAAGTTTTACCTGCATAGGTAAACGGTAAAACGCAATTTAAAAAAAGGCGTCCTTTGCACCGTTGGCAATTGTGTAAACAAGACGGCTTTTCTTGCATATTTCAACCATAGCAATCACTTTCGGTACCTAATTAGACAACCGCTTCTACAGTATATGTTTATGTCCAAAAAAAAAACAAAAGAAAAATGGAGTATGGCAGACGTCGTTAGATGTGCATTGCCGAGAAAGTAATAGTCGTCGCCGGGATGACCAATGCCGGGATAGTAATGGCCACCGGGAACGGGGATGGGTTGTCGCCGGGAGTGCCGGGAGGATAGTGTGATACGGTTGCCAGTTGCCAATTTCTTTAGATTGCAGATGCACTCCCAGCCAAGTTTGGAATCGTAGGGTACGGCCGTACGGGTCACTAACGCCCTTAGTGCAGCATGGCTATCTGTGAGGATGTCAATTTTTGCCCTCTTTTTACCCATTGGCCATTTCACAGGTAAATTACCCGGAACCACCGAGAAAAGAAAAATATTGCATTTTGTTCTGGAGTGTATGAAAAATAAGACTTGAACAAGGGTTTCTAAGCTAGCCAAGAAAAATATCGTAAATTATCAAAAAAAAATTAGTGCTATTCCTAAAAAATGCAAAATAAGTAAAAAGCACAAGAACCCCAAAAAATTCTGAAAATACTATAAAAATTAGCAAAAAATGGCAAGCAATGCCATTGCCGGCCCGTGTGACGCAGTTCAGTGCAAGCTGAACTATGGTGCCAAGGGTCCCTGGTTCGAATCCGGGTTCGGGCATGGATTTGTAAATGTAAAGTGGGTTGGGTTGGCATTGGCTGAAACCCCGTTCACTGAACAATTAAGGCAAAATAAAATATGTAAAATAAAAAAATGCAAAAAAACACAATTTGCTGTCACTTGATTCCCTGAAACACGTTTATA
Organism: Photinus pyralis; assembly: GCF_008802855.1. Lineage (NCBI taxonomy): Eukaryota > Metazoa > Arthropoda > Insecta > Coleoptera > Lampyridae > Photinus > Photinus pyralis. The sequence goes on from NW_022170819.1 coordinate 21,450,252, forward strand.
TATAACAGAGCAATGTCTTAGACTTTCAGAAAAAAGACACAAAATCGTCAAAATCCTATCCCTAGTCATTAGAATTAAGTAAAAAATGTCAATATGTAGTTCTTTATTAGAAATAAGTACTAGGTCCTAATGCATTGTGAATAAATCTACGAAAAACTACTTGTAAACGTGCCAATGGTCACTAGTAGTCAAGGCACAGAAATTAAATACATAAATAATGCTGTGTGCACTGGTCCGTACACCAGAAAGACCGTACACACAACAGCAAAACAAAAACCTAGCTAGCTTTTTACCTTTATTTATTATCACGGCACAAAACTTCTCCCCAGCACAGAGAAGAGATTCGACCCTTCTCTCAGTTAACCTGTTAATTTCTAACAGATAGTGGGTCAGATCAAATACCTTAAACTCCAAACTGAACTTCAAAATTTTGAATAATTAAAATGGACCTTGGGCAAGTATCCAATGAAAACACAGGTAAATTAGAAATGGAGTCGTTAGAATGAAACACACTGAAAATTAATCTGACAATTACAAAAGTGCGATTTAATTCTAACACACACAAGGAAAATGATACAAACACACAAACAATTATTGCTAAAATTAAGACTTAACTACTTACATTACTTCTCCGGGAATTGTGATCCACATAAAAGGTCTCCGTCTAGTAGACAAGGACGTTCCAAAAAAAAAACTCAACTTCAAACTGAGACGTTGAAAACACACTTATGGGGGCGCCGACCAACATCTCTCCTTGCAAAATCTTTGATGGCCAAAACTTCAAAACGTAAAACAAAACTTAGCCTTAGGTCGAATAATTTTTATAAATCAATTTGTTATCAGACATTAAGAGACTTAAATTCTAGGAAAAATTAAAATTTTATCTCTCTTAATAACACAGAAAAGGCGATAGATCACATTCACATGTCAATTAAATTAAGCATTTACATTTGATAACGGATAAAGACCAAACAAAATTCCCAGAAATTTCTACGTTAAATAAAGTAAAAATGTAAACAAAAACAACCTTGACCGCTTACTCGTATGACACAAATAATCCCCATGCCTTTACATAGACCAACGACAAATTAATAAAATGTAATTACAAAAGTTAATTACATAAAAAGGAGACCGCCCTTGTCCATCTTAATTAGGATGTCCGAAAATTTCATCCTCCCAAACGAAATAAACACAGCAATAAATAATTTAAAAAAAGTTCACTTTTGAAGCTGCGCGACCCTCCAGTTTTTCAAGATTGATTTTTTACAACTTCCTCGTCGGAACTCCTTAGTCTTATCAAGAGCTGTAGAACATTATGGATTCAGGACTCTAATTACAATTGCAAAATTTTATAAACTAGAGAATAACTTCAGAGTTCAGATGTGCTATTTATACACGAAAAAAAATTGTACTGTGTTTTTTCGCGCTTGAACATGTCTCTTAATTTATTTCGATTTTTATTCTAATGTATTCTTACGCCATCTAGGTATTTCCTTTGTAAACGCGTTTAGTTAAGATGTAAGTTATCTCTACAGTAGATCTTTGCTGTTACCTTAGTTTTTTATTTTCCCCGTTAGAGGCTATCCGAGTGGAGTCCGAGTCATTAACCTTTCTTCACTCTCTTGTCGCTAGAGTTCACGCTTTGTACCTTGCTGCACACATTCTTTAATCTTTTTTTGCGCATTCCCTGCACCTGTTCCTGTTCAGAGAAGATCTTGCCTCCAATTTGGTTATTGCAAATTTTTCTCGATACGCCAATTATACTGCTAATTGACTTCGTATTTTTACATTAACCCACAATTTTTGTGAGATTGACATTGGTGACGGCACGTGATTATACCTACATTACCTGGTGGCCTACCTACATCTTCATTATTGCCCCTGTTTAACTGCAGGTATTACGAACCCTCTCGATTCATTATTTATGATTTTACTTACGCTACGAAGAAGTTATATTTTTGTTACTTTGACGATCCAATCCAGTTAGCTTGAATACGCTATATCCTTCAGATCTGCTTATCATACGAAGATATTAGTTACCATTGTTTTCTAAATTAGTTTTTGAAATTACCGAGGCTTATTCAGAAACTGATATCTACGATTTTTAGTTACGTTATTTGTGTCATCCCGAAGAGTTGAACAAACCCTCAGTGTTTTCTTATTTCCATTTTGAATTAATTAATTAATTAATTGTATGGAAATTTAGTTATTATTGTGCATCGTAAAGTAGTTTTCTTGAGCATGCCTTATACACCGATTTGTACGGATAATTCCTTGTCAATCAGAATTTTGCTTTTCCTAGTGTAAAGTCTTTCGAATTATTAATTCCTGTTAAATGTTAATTACGGTTTATGTATTCGATTTGCTCTAGTGTCAGACGTTAGACGTTGCTACCGCAGTATTTATGTGTCGCGTTAGTCACTATCCTTCTTGCTTGTTTGTTTGTGTTATCTGTTGCAGATAAAGCAGAAAAGCGCCCTTCTGAGCTCAAAAGTAATATTATTATTTTCGAGGACTCCTTGATATAACGTTTGATTGCACATCGGTTTGTGTACATTTGTTTGATTGTCATTTACTCCGTTTAGCTCCGTTGATTTCTGTGGAAGCCACTGATAATTTTTCTCAATACGGGTTGATCCCTTTTTGATAAAAAAAATTGAATTAAATTAAACATTGACATTTCAGATCTATTTTGAGATTATTGCTTATGTTCAACCTTATCAATCATTTTATTTTTTAGCTTATCAAGACCAGAACAAGGATCCCTCAGTCTGCCTTTTTCCCCCTTTCGGTCAGTATTCTCTGTCCTCTTTTTACATTTACTGAAGACTCAGTAACGTAATCAATAATGGTCGGACGCTCTTGCAAAATTAGTCGATTCAAATCTCTTTATTTCAATAACTGGTCTAAACACTCAATCTACAGAGAGCAAATTTCGAAGACGTCCGTCAGCAAGAGGATCGGGATTGAAAGCGAAAAAATACTGAATTACTTTTTCTGTTTACTTTTGAGTGTCGCATTCAACAATAGAGATATGAAAAAGCTGTTGCCATAATCCTAAATAAACCTTGTCCTCAGTGGTCCACTTATTTGATTTTATGTTTATTCAGGATAACTACATCGTCTCGGTAGCAAATACGTCTTCTACGTAATTTGATGGGAACGTAAGATGGATGAGGTAGTAATTTTACTGGGAACTGTGGTCTTTAATGAGATGACTAAGCTGAAAAATACAACAAAAAAAAAGCTTAATATGTAGATAAATCGCTACGCTCGTGTTTTTAACAATTGAAATGTCAATAATGATTTCCCTTGGGTTTTCAGCCAAAACGTTTATTTAATTGACGTGCTTTTCGTGTTATCGCAACAGTACAGCAGTTACATAATATACCAATATCATTTTTCTTTTGCTGAACACAGCAAAAGTACTCGTGGGGATACGCTGTAACGAATGTCATGTTTTCCTATCACATTGGATTTCTATACATTGTATACATGTAAAGATTAACTCAACGATTTGTACTGGTATACGTTTGGTTAGGTTCGCCTAATTGTACAGGAAGGGGGGAGTCAAGTGACCCCCATACCTACTTAAACCATACGTAGACTTCTCATATTTAGGTGGTGGTTTACACGTCGGACGTACATCTTCTGTACAAAATGGAAGCAATTCACTAAAAGCTTTCGCACGTTAAAAAACTGGGCGCCTAATTTATTTTAAACACAAGCCAATTGTCCCCTTTATTGACTGAGGGTTTTCATTTCCGCGCCAACAACGAAATTTGTATAAAAACCCATTGTGTTTCTGATACGCTGTTCGATATCATATCTGAATCTGAAGGGTTTCTATTTATTGCTTATTCAACCACTTTAAATTGAGATTGATCTTTTTTGTATAAAACAGCGCCTATATTTTAAATGCGTGGGTAGGTATTTTTAGACACAAAGACACTTTGCAAATTCGCTTTCATTAGACGAAACAATAGCTTTGTATTTTATACGATACGTTTGACCTCATGCGAAACTGTTGTATTTTTTTGCTGTAGGCGTTTTGTGAGTTGCTCTCGAATAGGGGGTGGGTTATAACTTCTTAGATCTTATGGTATGATTGCCAACGGGTTACAGTTTCACAACGCCTAACAATGCAACGATTTAATTTATGACAGTTGACCACAAAGAGGATAGTGAACTACACAAACTACTCCTCGAAAAATCTCGATTAGAATTCCATTTTACCCCTTTTAAAGTTGGTTTCTTAATTTTTGAAGTTCGACATCAATTAGATACTTCAGATTCTTAAGATCCTTCAGATTATTCTAATTTAGAAATTATTCACATTTCTATTATTCTGTGGGTGCTTTCGTTTCTTCTTACATAATGCATAAAATGGTGATATATAATGGTTTTGTTTTGTGTACCGTTAACGGTCCAACATTAAACCTAATACAGTCCGATTCTTCGCTGTATCTGTGTGCGAACCGCAGCTTGCGTCTTAGCAATACGAGAAAGCGGTCCTCTAATAAACTTTTCTTCTATTATTCAATGTGGTTTTTGCTTACGCGATAACATGAAAACTCACTACGCCATTTTAGTGTTTTTTATGTACGTGCAATTTATCATTTTACGAGTTTGATCCAAATTGAATAATGTGTTTTGTACTTGATTTGATTTATTGTGTTTTCCACTTGTATTTATGTAGTCTCTTGTATTTCGTTCTTTTTGATTTACTGCAAGAATCCAAGTTAGCGGGAAGAACCACGATGGTTTTCAGTGACATTCACTTGGTCCGTGCGCGGTAGAACAAATGACCTTGAAATTGGTGCATGCGCAGAACTCAAAGCCAAAGTGGTCCAGGATCGGTGTTGCTTACCTACTCGAATTTTTCAATGCATACATCAGACATGTATTGTTGCTTGAAGTTTTCAAATTATTTAAATATAACCAATTTCATTTGTTTAATTCTCCTTGGATTCTTTGTAGGATACAAATTTCTCAAATTTTGCAAGTTTCCTAGAAATAAGAATTTTTGGATCACGCTCCAATAATTTTTTTCAAATCCATCGGATTTATTCACTTCTTCTTCCGATCCATCAGGTTGCCAAGATTCTTCATCGAATTCATCGAATTTAAAAGTTCCTTGGGTTTCCTTTGTTTCGCCGAAGTTTTTTAGTCTCTTCGAGTACTATGGATGCTTCGAATTATTCAGCTTATTCAAACTTTTGCAATCCTCCAGTTTGTACAGACTGTTTGGATTTTTTCGCTCCTAATGACTTTTTAAAATCTCTCCGGATTTGTTTAGATTTTGCAGAGTTTGTACTCTTTGAGATATTTGAAACCTTTCTCTTCTTCCCCGTTACTATACGGCTCTTCGGATTTAATTATCAAAAATATCAAGAAATAAGAAGAGAGATAACCTCACATTTTTCTAAATAAGTTTACTTCAAGTTGTCCATATCCATATATAGTAGTGTAACGGTAGCTCTTAATTTTGATTTAATTTTTTATGAACTTAAAATTTTCAATATTATATAAGGGTGGGCATTGTTGTAGGTTTGAAAAAGTGTACAGGGTAGTTTCAAAATTTGAGTAAATCGAGACCTGTCCACAAGTCGGGGTTTCAATTTAAAGGTTAGAGATCAAATGTTTGTTCTACGTACTTAATTTCTATAGTGTTGTTCTCATAATGGCATTTTGATATCGTCGACTCCAGAAAGTCGTAGAAAATAAGAGTAATCTCATCTCAATAGGGTTTTAGTTTCAAAGATAAAAAAGACATCGGTCGAGAACAAATCGCTTAAAAGTGCTGGTGTCATGTTACGCTATATATTAATATTGTTTATGTTTAATGCTGCGTTATTCCGGCGCGTTTGGAATAATAAAAACAAAAGGAACTGACCTCAATAGTTAGAATTCGTAACGAAAATACACTGATCTGAAACACATTCGGCCTCTGGTATACAGAAAAATCCTAATACTAACCTAAAACTTCTCTATCTGGGTCGCACAAAAGATTCGCAATATTAATCGATTGACAATGACAAAAATGTATTCCAAAACATATGAAACAATTAAAACAAAATCCCTGCAAGAAAAAAAGCTTTCTTTGGACATAGTACCCCGCGCGCAGGCAGTCTATAATTTAAGAAACTTTAAATTACTTACAGTTTTTTTGTAACCCAATTAATGTTGTCGTAAGAGGTTTGCGATATTCAAGTGCACTAATCAAAGACAAGGTGAATAGTATAAGGGCTTGCGCCCAATTACAGAGTGACCCGCATAATGTCATTGCCTGTGTTTATATTTGAATTTAAATTAAGGATAATTTCCAAAAATCTGTGGCCACGAAAATTGTTAGTTAAAAGGTTACGCCATGTGTAACGAAAAATCGTAGTTGCCATTTAAAAAAATATGCCCCCTTCACCATGCAGAAGTACGCCACTGACAACAAATTTAAAGCACGTTTGAAAACAAAAAATAAATTTTTAAAAAATGGCGGCCAACAGAAATGTTACAACGCAAAGACTGCCTTGTTTCTTTCAACGCTTAGTTTAATAGCACAAGAATGTTGTTCCAGATATTGACTTTAGTTTTTTAACTGTAGACCTAGATGCTCGGATTTTGGAATCCACTGTCGATGTCTGTGCAAAGTTTAATTTGGGATTCGGAAAAAATTCACAGTTTAGTACCCCATACTTTTATACCACTTTGTGAAATTTTGTTTTGATTTCGTTCGTATTTAATCCAAAAAGCATCAACACGCTGCAAAGGAGTGCCTACTTTTGTTTATCCGTTTTTGGTAGAAATACAAAACATCTAACAACATCCTTTATAAAGTATAAATAGATAGCTACATCAAAATGCCCATTTAACATCTCCATATGCAAATAAAATGCGGATATTTAAGCTGAACGTAATTACCCTTCGTATTTTACAAACGAAAATGTTATTTTAACAGTATTACGTTCCCTTCGTTTCCTCCCTGTTGTTTTATTCGAAGTACGTTATTTATTTTGATGGGACTGATGTTATTCGTATACATTCTGTAAATAATGCAATCGATCTAATCAAAACTTTTGTTCCTTTGAAACGCAGCGAAATGAGGTAGCCGCGGGCTGTGTAAAACTGAAAAGTTACAAATATTGCGAAATTGATTAAGCTGCGCATTTGAGCCCCTGTAGATTCTGAGGTGGAATGGCTTAAAGATGCTCTATGTTCTATTATTTTGCGGTTTTGCGCACTTTAACTCTAGCTCTAAATTTGAATTTAATTTTTCGAACCAGGTTTGCTTTCTAATAAATTATTTGACTACGAGACTAGACGGAATTCAAGATTGTATTGTCTGCGTCTTTTAATTTCTGTAGAGCATTGTTTTCATAATGGGTTTCGGATGTCTGGAAGTGAGATTTCGGAGATTTGAATCATATTCAGTTATCTTAATTAGATCTACTTGACTGCAGCTGCGAATTCGGCGTGAGGTCTTTTCAGTATCGTGCAAACTGCTACGTGGCGTATGTTTTTCGTATTTGGGAGAGATTTAGTACCTTAGGTTTTATGGGATGCGTAGGGCGGGAATTAAACAAGCATAAATTGTTGTCGTGTTCGGTCACGGACACGTTAATTGAAGGCGCCGGGTTATTTTTCACTACAAAAAACTCATTTGTGTCGCCATTCTTGAACAAAAGGGGATAAAACTTGAACGTTGGAGTACGTAATTGAGAAATTAGTTCCAGCAGTTGAAAATGAAACACTCATTTCTAAAACTCGTTAGTAACAAACGCTCCCAATTCTTTCATGCTTGCATTCCAGAGTTTTCCAGAGATTTCCGGGAGCAAAACTGCTTTTTTTTTTTAAATTGGCAATAGGCGATTTTTCCAGAAAACGAGTTTGCTTGACGGAATAGTTACCATGACAAATGTGGTCATAAGGACAAATTTTTTGAGCCGAACTTTTACGAAATTCAAGGAAACTTCCTTGGGGCCAAATTCCTAACTTGAATCTTCCAATAACGAATCTATTAGATACGTATTTCAGTAGAGCATACGTTTCTGGCAGAGACGGAAATCTATAAGGGGCGACCATTTCGCAGCAATTTTCCCCGAAAACGCGATTTCTTGGCGGCAAACTTTCGGAGGTGAATTTACCGTGACCAATGTGACTACAAATAGTGAAAGAACCTTTGGAATTTCTCTTGGAGGCAAAATTTTCGGGGGGAATCTCTAACGAACCACCCATTTTGCACCATGAAAACTACCTGACAGCCAGTGAACTCACTGTATATTATAAATGTACTCACTTTTGGATCGATTTATTTAGTTGGAAATAGAGGATAGAATTAATCGTGGTTGTTAGTAGCTCCGCATTTCAACCGCTGATAGCGAAACAAGATACCGTATAGTTTTGTAACCGTTCCCGTAGAGAAAATTATTTTTGCAGCATCCGTTATTTGGAAGATGAGGGAAAATTAATATTTTATGGTTTCAATTCCGTTTATTAATTATTCGCGGATTTTATGTTAGCAATGTTAACAAAAAATCAGTATAAAACGGGCAAAACAGTCGAAGTTTACGAAGATAATCACATCACGATGACCCAGAGTTTTTGAAACGCGCTTATTCACTTTGATGTTTGAGATGGGCCTCTCAGATTTTTATGGCATCGGGGAGACGGCCAATTAATTAAAGAAATATTTATTTTGGAACAGTTTGTACGAGTTTGTCGTGATGACTGGAAAATCTAGGTTTCCCTTACCGAAATTGCTAAATTTTATATAGTGTGAGAGCAGTAGGAAGGAGGCATCTTTCTCATATTTCATCTTAAACGTTGATATTTACGTGTTATTCACAGATTTTTCGTAATTAATTAGCGTACCCACTAATTTTAAGGTTACGTTTATTTCGGGGAAGGGGGGGTTTGCTAGATTATTCACCAGTGACCGGCTATAAACTGGTGGTGGCGCTCTAGAATTATCGCACCGTTCCGTCGTCTGCCACAGCAGGCTTTCCTTCCTTCCTGTTGTAGATAAGGTATGTTTTGCTGTTTGAGTTTGAGCGTTACTGTTTGGCGCGGACTTCACTGCGAAGTTCGTCGCAAATCGTCTGAAGTATAATGTATATGGTATAATGTACTTGGCGAGAGGGGGGGGGGGGGATTTCCGAAAAAAAAATTCCATGCAAAAATCTTTGGTAGGCGAGTTTTCCAGAGACAGATGTCCAGGCCCGAATTTTTCTTTTGGGGACGAATATAATTCGGGAGGTGAATTTTTGAAGGCGGATTTACGGGAGCGAAATTTCCTAAGTGAATCTTCCTGGGTCGATTATTAGGTGGCGAATTTACTTTGAGACTGAAGAGTGAAATCTACCAGACGCGAATAATTTTCAGGGATTTTCCCCGAAAACTAATATTATTGGGGCAAATTTCCGAAGGTCACAGAAATTCAAGGGAACTTTGACATTTTCCTTGGAGGTAAAAATGTAGGGGGCAAATTTTCCTAGGTAGAAATTTTCAGAGACCAATTTACTTAATGGGAAAATTTGTGGTGGGCGAATTTTTAAAAACGGATTTGCCAGAGCAAATTCTCCTAAGACAAACCTTCCGAGAGGCTTTTATGATGCCTTTTGAATTAGGTACATAGGGACTATTTCACGGAAGAGTCCTTGTAGGGGAAATTCATTCGTGGCCTAGCGTTCCCGAACTTTAGTGTTCCTTAGACCAAGTTCCTAATAGGAGAATAGTATTTGAGTGGGGTAAATCTTGAAGGGAAGCTGTCCATGGAAATTTATCATGGGCAAATATTTTGAAGGGAATATATCATAAAACGAAAACTTACCGTTGCCATTGCGGCCATAGCAGTTCAATTGAACTTTGCCATTTTCTTTGGAGACAAAAGTGTCGATAGGGGGTGAAATTTCCGAAAGCGAATCTACCTAGGGGCCAATATTTTGGGGACACATGTTCTTGGAGGCGCATATTTTAAAGCGGATTTTTCGAGGTGGAAACTTTTAGAAGGGAGGTTTCCGATAGAGAAATTTCGAGCGAAAAATTTACCCAACGACGAGTTTTCTGAAGGGCTAATATTCTGGAAGCGAATTTTTGAAAGCGAGTTTAACGGATTGAATTTCTCAAATTCTGTATGAGGTTGTCAGATGTGGTGGTAATATAAATGAAGAAGAGTGGGATGACCGAATGGATGTATACCATGATTATCCTCGCAAACATGGGAATTCGGTCATTCAATGGATGCAAAGTTGTATCTTGTACATTCAAATAGAAGATAGGCCCTTGACCTACCGCAACGTTTTAAATGAGGTGACACTGTACATGTACTTTAAAGGAGCTTAAAATCAGCTTGGAAAGTTGACAGTTACCACATTAATGATGCGTTTAGACGCACTAGTTTGAAAATAAATCTAGTCCTCTGAAATATGAGAAAGAGAAATCAAGCATAACGCGAGGAGATAAAATCATTAATTGATTCAGACAAAACGACCCAAGTTTGAGCGCACCCTTAACAAACCAACATTCCATCTTTATGTTATGAGGTGAAACGTCATTGAATTGAAATAAAATGTTCGTAATCAGCAATCGTTGGGGGTTCGACAGCAGATATACGACTATCCAGGATTATCTGCTTCGGAGACAACTGTAAGTGATTTAGATTGGACAATATTATATATTCAGTCAGTTAGCTATTAGTTAATACCTACTGGGTGTCAGGATTTTTAAGTGACATTGTAATTAATTAAAATGTAATAGGTGGAAATGGGAGAAGAAAAACCACCACTAAAAATTGAAGTTTTTGTTGCAGTTTGTTTGAAATTTTCATTCGTATATGTGTAATTAAAAATTCGTTTGATTCTGTAGGAAAGGGCCCAGCTGATTCTCGAAATACTGTGGCAGGATCATAATTAAAAATAATGGAAACCTTTCTAGTTTGGTATCTGGTCCATTTCATAATCCTTGCGCCCGAAGTCACACTGCAGAGTTAGGCGATAGATCAAAAGACACAGCACAGCCACCCTTATAAAAGCAATGAGATATACAATAAAGCGCAGCTTAAAGCGAATTTCTATTCTTGTCAGGTTTAAGGGGTACAATAAAGTACATTTTTGTCAATTGCGTCGTAAATTAAAACGGAACTTCTTAAGGAAGAGGCGCTAGCTACATCTGCAGTACTTCAATAAAACGGGGCCGATTTTGAAATCTGCCAGTTCGTGTGCAAGTAAGGAATGTACGATGGATTAATAAAAAAACGTGATTAAGTGCTGTTGTGATTTGGGGCGGTTGGGAAAGTGGCGCGTTTATAAGCGTGATGATGCTGTCGACGCGGAGATTAAACTAGGGTCAGGTACAATCACATAAACCACTAAACGCTTCGTTACAATGTGGTTTTGTAATTGCGGTTTTTGTACAAGTTCAACACGTTGTAGAATTAGGGAGTTAATTACAAACACGCATTTGACGTATCTTCATGTTCCTCTTTACCTGCCATTGTTATAAAATAAAAAACGAAGCAGCCATTTATATTTTATCATCAAACGTACCGTATAAATGATGTAAAATAACACGTGCCTACGATCCACCTTTTAAAACCATTAGCAAGGCTCGATTGGCATAAGGGGTTATAGAATTCATGTAATGTTACTTCCCTGCATACAATATTAATAAGAAAAAGTGTTTTCCCGAGAAATTTTGGTGCAGTCGATTTTTGGTAAAAAAAAGGAAGGTTATACACTGCCTTTTTTTGAGGCCCTCAAAGAAAATTGTCTCAGATCGACCCGGATCTTAAAGAATGTGGCCTGTAGAATCCATAATTTCAAACAGTTCCAAGATTGGGCTACTAGTTCAAAAGTTACAGCCCTTTGAATTTTCTTTCAAAATTGGATTCTAGTCTATAACTTTTGATTGAGAAGTCTGATCGAAAAAGTACGAATTGTTTTGGATTCTACGCACCAAAATTAATAAGAAAAGGTGTTTTCCCAAGAAATTTTGGTGTAGTCGATTTTTGGTAAAAAAGGAAGGTTATACACTGCCTTTTTTTGAGGCCCTCAAAGAAAATTGTCTCAGATCGACCCGGAAAAAAATTTTTCTTATAGAATGTGGCCTGTAGAATCCATAATTTCAAACAGTTCCAAGATTGGGCTACTAGTTCAAAAGTTACAGCCCTTTGAATTTTCTTTCGAAATTGGTTTCTAGTCTATAACTTTTGATTGAGAAGTATGATCGAAAAAGTACGAATTGTTTTGGATTCTACGCACCAAAGTTAATACGTAATTATGTATAGTTGACTTGGAAAGCATTTTTATTAAAAATTAGGCAATTTTTATACGGAATGGGATTAAGGGTTGGTATTATTTTTTCCACACAAAAAAGTTGTTTATTGACTTTTGTTTGCATGCAAATGAAGAAGCGTATTCCACACTCATCCTTCTTCCATTTGCGCTTTTGGTCAAGGCATTTGCTTGACGAATGACCAGATTGAAGACAAATAAAATCAGTGATCGAGTACATAAACATATGTATTTAAATTCGTCGATTGGGTTGGTACCATGGCAGCGAACTCAATTACGCATCGGATCTCTTTTTTTAAAGCCAAAATTTGCATAAAAACTAGAAATGCATGTTTTCTATTGGTTTAAAAGGTACGATAGACTGGGTCATTGCGTTGGTTCCGCTTTCAATTTTGTATAAATAGCTGAACGCATGCTAGCCGAAAGAGACGTTTTGTGCATGTAAAGGTGTAAAGGTACCTCGTACACGAATTTACTAGTCGAGAGAGGCGCTTATTTTGTGAAAGTGTGCACATCTTCGTACCAGCAAATTTAAATTGTTAGGAAAAGGACACGTAGGGTCTTTGAAATTGTGTACTGCCGCGTGTAGTTTATGAGTGCATATAAAAATCGGGAAGAATCGTACAACATTCGAATTATTCTTTTCGCTTCTAAACGCTATGTACGTAGCATTGCATGGCGTGTAGCGACTTATTTAAATTACAAACGATGGTAATACTCGCCGTGGTACTAACAAACAAATAGCGCGTCGGTCATGTAAATTGAACAATCACATAATCGCTACGGTAGAGTGGTGATTTCGTTCTCGAAATACGGGAAAAATTAGTGTCTGTGAAAAGGAATTTACCAACGTTGTGCAAATATTCCACAGTAAAATTTATCGACGCTGACGGGGGAAAAAAATATAAGCGGGTGGCTCCCATAGTGATGACGTAATAAAGGAAAATTGTAGTGCATTGCATCGATATTTCAAGTTTAAGTCAAGTGGACTTGTGGTATGCGTTCTAAACCATCGCGAAAATTATTTACAAACTTTTTTCGATCTTTCACCTGGTGAGGGTGGTTGTTAATATTTAGGGACTACGAAGACCAGTTGTTTGGATCTGGGATCAGCTCCAACGTTGAAGCACCTGGCACCCGTTGGCCCGTTGTATTAAGTTGCCTTACACGTCTGCAGGGAGCAGTGCGCCTGTGGAGATTTCTTTCGCCTATACTCGTGGGACTCATATACACAAAGAAAAACAATAAGACAACAAACTACTCCCGGAGCACCTAGTACTGGAAAGCCAGGCGACAGGAACCAGGGGCATCTAGGCAACCTGATCTCCCATCTGCTTAAACAGGGCGACCTAGGAGCTCTAAGCAAGCAGACAACGCACCTACCGAGAGTGCACTGAAAACTGGGACGCAAAAGCGACACCGCTGTGTTGGGGCGAAACTTCCATTCGTCGAAGCGAAGAACCTCCCAAAACCAGTAAGCGACACGCCAGAATCCCCGGGGCTCAAATAGAACCGGAGAAGATCCTGAAAAGGGTCGAAATCTAAAATGTTGCAGACAAGAAAGAGGACCCCAAGGGACAAACTTTGATTGTGCTTATGGACACTTATAACTATCGACCCTATGTGAACTTCACCAGGGTGACGTTCAACCTCTCCTCCAAGACGACGGTGGAGGCAGAGGAGGTGACAAGCATAGAATGCGAAAGGGTCACAGCGATTGAGTGGCCCTCAAACAACTGTGCCAACCACCACACTTCAGTAGATAATTCCGGTTTTATTATTTTACTTACCTATTGTAAAACTAGGACAAATTAATCTGCATCACCGTAGAGCGCCAGAGTGGTCCTCTGTGCACACATGACAAACATTATATTGATGTACTCCTGGTACAAGAACGTTGAGCCTACAACGGGCTAATACGAGGTTTGGGACTGTAAGGAGCGCGGAGGTCAATTGCAGATCGTGCATCTTAGATAGGAATAACGTTAAGTTACTACCACTATGGGAACTCTGTTGTATAGACGGTGACAGTAATACTGACAGTGGAGGTCATGGAATGAAACCTTCGCATGACCATCAAAGGTGCCTATGAGGCAAGCGGATGCAAAACGTGATTCGTGGAGGAGGTACTACGAAGAAATGGAACAAGTTCCAGAAGCTGCCCGATTCCAAAGAGCCTTACACAGAAGAACGGAGGGTAGAATCAGTTCCTTAAAGGAAATTGAGTAGGGTTATACAGACCTTAAAGCTTTTACTTCAATCAGATTTTCCGGGATCAAAGAACCTCGCTCAAAATGAGGCGGGTGAACCCTGTGAACCACACTGTCTACGTTACTAGGGGCAAGTTTGGCGCTGGGATACGAATCAATGGCGTGGAGGGACGTAGCAGCAGTATTGATACCGTAACCTGACTCATACGCCCACGCCAAGTCGTTCAGTAACCACCATTGTGACTATCAACAAGGAAAACCCTGTGAACTTGCTATCCACAGAGCAGTGAATGTAGCTGAGGCTGTAATGAGGTCACTTTAGGGTCGTTTTCAGACATAGAGGGGGATTTGACAAGACCACTTTAGTCTAAGAGCTAGTGGCGCATTTTCCAAATACCAGCAATAATAAAACTGTTTAAGATAATGTGCCACTAGTTCTCCTACTATATGGAAAGTTAAATTGTTTTACAAACGTTCCTATTATCCAACCAGGGACCGAGAAAATAAATTTTATTATTTGTTGTTATTACATTATTATTATTTAATAATCGTTTCACATGTGAATAAAGGTAACTGACACAACAAGCGACGTCGTACGAAAAGATCAAGTCTATGTACAGATTAAACGATTAGAGCAAAACTAAGTCCGCCGAATGTCACACAACAGAAAATGCTAGTAACATAAAGAATGACTTTTATTATCATCCGAACCGAATACAATCTCCTTCAATTCTGTCAGCTTTAAATTGTTGCATAACAAAGTACACATTTGACTGTCATTGTTAATGGGAATCCTATCAGAAAAGGCGCTGATTTATGGGTGCAATTTTTTATGGATTTCTGATCCACCGATGCTGTGGACGGTTGATTAATAGTATTTCAGTTCTTTCTAACAATGAGTACAGCAAGAGGGATGGTTATTAGCTTTAATTGTTAAGCCGTCCCTGTCATTGCTTTATTAAGCTTTTCACGGCAACAAGAATGTAGTTGAATGCTTACCTTCTCGATTTTTCCGAATGTTATCGGTGTCTTTTTCAATTGGTCAACGATTAACAATATGCCACATGGAAAAACAATAACCATTTTATAATAAATAAATAATACATTATTTCATTTAATTATCTATATTATTATGACACCCTTTTGGTTGTTTTTATCGATCACCATCATTCAATTCGCTCCTGGAAACCTCTCCTTCGGAAAATTCGCCGCGAGATTCTCTTTTGGAAGATGCCTCCGGAATATTCGGCTAGGAAACAATCACACTTTTTTCTCCCTTATAAGGGAAATTCCAAAGTTTCGTAAAATGTCTGTGAAGCTACAGTAAATTCGTTTTCCAAAAATTTCCCCATGAAACTCTCTAACTTAACAAAGAAATTACGTAAAAAAATAAATGTAAATTAAAAGCTACCATTACAGTACCCCCTTCTGTTTTTAAAAGCGAAAAATAAACACAATGGAGCCCTTTCTATAAAAAATTTGTTAAATAAGCCCTAAAAACCGTTATTCTTTGAGCACTCATTTGTTTCACTCGAAACAGTCGTATTTATAGTATTGTTCACTTTTAATAAGGTTACTGTCAATCCACGTATCGTGAACCTGAGATACCTTAATGTTTGTATATCATATTCATAAACGCCAGAAAGAAAATCAAAGTCTTCTGAAGCACACCACCGTTGGGTCGTAATTAACTGTAAATATTGCAATTTCTTGTTTCTGTAATTCAATCCCGTAATTAAAACGAATTAGAGCGCTCGAGTTTAGATGGAGCAATTTTCAGACAATTTAGTTCGTATCTGCTAAATTAACGAAAGTACGATTCGTAGTTGATGAAAGCTTCACCCCGAAAGATGTTTCGCTTGCGGTTGTCGGTTACGTCATGTATTTTGTTCACCCTCTACGTATTGACAAAAATTTGGAAAATTTTTTCAACACAATTACGGCGTGTTTTACATAATTGAGGTTAGTTCAACATTTCGGAGAGTGATATGATTAATGTACGTTCGCCAGCACGCTACGTTAAACCTATCCAAACAGCGTGTGATATATTAAAGTTGTGACAAGTATAAATCTTGTGGGAACGGCGAAATTTTAGTTGCTCCTGTCATTTTCTTAACCTCACATTGTTCTACGAGCCCGAAAATAACAATAATAAACACGGACTTGCACAAATATAAATTGCGGCGCAATTACTCAGCAAACCTAGAAACTTAATTACAGCTGACTACGATATTGGAGAGTATTGCAACGAGCTATCCAATAAAGGATTGGTCAGCGGAAAACCGTTTTAATCCGACTCCGTAATTAGACTATCGAGTGTGTGTTACCGACTAGAAGGAAACTCGTCCCTTTTGTCCGAAGGAAGACGGTGAGCTTTACTCCATAAAGGACCCCTTACAATTTTGCTTATGACGAGACGAAACCGATGCTTTGTAATTTCGTTTTTTTGCGCGCGAGAAAACTTTGAAACGAGAAAGGGAAAGTTCAGGTTTAATTTTGGAAGTTTACTCGTTTGTAATTTACTTACTAGGTAAAACGCCGAAATCAATGTTTTATTTAGACATTTAAAATATTGTGCGGTTTTGGAGTGAATATTTCTCCGAGAAATTACCTGAAATAAACTTTGGAATACAAATAATCACAATTAAGCATGAAAACTTTATCTGGATCGTTAAAAGGGTTCGAATAAACACACGATTTACATGAATTAACACAGACAACATTTATACTAAACACACAAATCAGATTCAATTCAATACTGCTACACCCAACTTTTTCGTTCTTCTACGAATCTTCCACTCGAACTCGACTGATTCCCTGACGTAAAGACTTTTACTTGAAGAACAATACGAAACTTAATGCAGAACGCAATTCTTCTAAGCGAAATTTTGCAAAAGGTCTCGTACTCACACCAACTTCAATATTTAACGTGCCTCTCCTACTTCCAAACTTCCTCCAATTAACGGAACGTATCAAAACTTTACGCCCTTATCTCACAATTTTCTACAAAAAAACACGCTTTTTTACCCGTTAAAATGCATTCTTATCGCTAATCAATTGCATAAACTTTTTAACAAAAGTATTCAAAGTGCCCACACATTAAAACAGAACTGTCGCATAAATGATTCAGCAAAATTGATAAAAATTGCCCTACATTAAACAATTCTAGGAAACAATCTTTTATAAGAAAAAAATAAACCACTTGGATACAACTAGAAACGCAATAATCGTTCCGTGTTTAAAAAACCTACGAAACTAATTAAATAATTTGAAAAGGAAATTTGACTAACAATTAATGACCCGTCATTAATTCAAGTTTCTGAACCAAATATCAATGTCTACATTGAGGTTGTTTATATATTGGTGAATCGTAACTTGAAACGGCTAAGACATTGAAAAAGGGATTATTGAAAGGATAAATTACGCAATACGATTTTAAAATCTAGAGACGCTATACAGAGTCATCGAAAAAAGGTAGATCCGAAACATTAATAAGTAATGCTGTAATTTTTTTTCATCAAAAGATTTCTATACCCCTCCATCCCAGGAGGAGTTACATTTGCATGCCCATACACTGCGCGAAAACGCCACTGCATAAGAATCACACACATTTAGCAACCACTCCGCGTTTTGGTTGTACACTCTCCATGACTGTGACAGGACTGGTCTACTACAATCGGTTAAGGGTGTGTGTCAAGATAGTGCCAGCGTACACTTACTGAAAGGTACTAAAACTACACACACTTTGTTCATCGTTCATAATGCAAAGGTTGCCGGCCGTTCAAACTGGAAAGGTCGGTCGCCGTTCAAAGTCCAATGCACACCGATCATAGTCCAAAGGTTGCGCGTCATTTAATGTCCAAACATTACCCGACGATTCAAACGTTGCTTATCGGGGTGATGATGATATGACGCGTGTGTAATAATCGAACCCCTAAAACTATAATTAATTGGATAATTCCTCTATAAGGGACAATTCAACCAAACCCTTGTTCGACCAAGGCCCTTCGGGCATTAGCAATTCATTACTTACCGAAGCATGTAACTCGTGTTTGCGGTTTTTTGGTCATTGTTTCAGTGTGGAATCTTTCGAAGAGAGCTCTCAAAGGCGCCCTTGCCATTAGCGCATACCCCTGATCAGATCTATAAAATAGTCTTAAATATCCCTTAATTGATAGATGTAAAGGCAAATAGCGTAATTCCAGACCAAGGGAGCAAAAACATTTTCTTACCTAGTTCATATGCCAGGAAATATGTAAAAAAACAACTCAAACTAATTGGCCTAATATTGTTAAGCCAATTTAACAACTAAGATATCAGAATAATTAAGTTTCTCGAAACTAATGAGCGCTTCAAGTTAAGTGTCACTTCTGCTCCAGTACGACTGCCTGTTGTATATATGCCGTTATGTATACGAATTACTTCCAGTGTCTGTGCGATAAAGCCGCAATGTTACGTGTTGCTTTCGCTCGGTTTAACTTGATTTGCATTAATTTGTATAATGTTTCGGGCACGGAGGAGGTGAGGTACTCACCTACAGAAAATTATTTGCAAGACGGCTTTCGTTTTGGTTTTGTAATCAGAATTAATACGCGTCGCGT
>NW_022170819.1:21469449-21470119 GCF_008802855.1 Photinus pyralis
CATTGTAATTAATTAAAATGTAATAGGTGGTCTTGAAAGAAGAAAAACCACCACTAAAAATTGAAGTTTTTGTTGCAGTTTGTTTGAAATTTTCATTCGTATATGTGTAATTAAAAATTCGTTTGATTCTGTAGGAAAGGGCCCAGCTGATTCTCGAAATACTGTGGCAGGATCATAATTAAAAATAATGGAAACCTTTCTAGTTTGGTATCTGGTCCATTTCATAATCCTTGCGCCCGAAGTCACACTGCAGAGTTAGGCGATAGATCAAAAGACACAGCACAGCCACCCTTATAAAAGCAATGAGATATACAATAAAGCGCAGCTTAAGGCGAATTTTTATTCTTGTCAGGTCTAAGGGGTACAATAAAGTACATTTTTGTCAATTGCGTCGTAAATTAAAACGGAACTTCTTAAGAAAGAGGCGCTAGCTACATCTGCAGTACTTCAATAAAACGAGACCAGTTCGTGTGCAAGTAAGGAATGTACGTGGATTAATAAAAAAAAAACGTGATTAAGTGCTGTTGTGATTTGGGGTGGTCGGGAAAGTGGCGCGTTTATAAGCGTGATGATGCTGTCGACGCGGAGATTAAACTAGGGTCAGGTACAATCACATAAACCACTAAACGCTTCGTTACAATGTGGTTTTGTAATTGCGGTTTTTGTACAA
>NW_022170819.1:21470219-21492147 GCF_008802855.1 Photinus pyralis
ACGCTATAAATTCGTAGGAAAACAGAAAAACATCCCGCGAGTCATTTATGTTTGTTTTCCGAAAAGTCGGAGTCGAAATTTGAATAAAACGCGCACGTCTCTCAGCTACAATTAATTAAAATTTTAAAGCGACCGACGGTGCGACCGCAAAACTTGGACGTTCGGAATAAAGAGCGTCCTCTCACAGTTGAGTGTGGTGTGTTTACTTATACCTTCACGATCCTTGTTTATTGATTACATCAGTTTTCTCCTCTGAGTCTGTTTTGTTTGCCTTCAACGCTTGTTAAACTAACTAATTACATCTCTAATTAAATTCGCCTAGTTTTAATGAACGTCGCGATTTGTTTCGAATAAGAGCTTACATCCGAAGCTACGCGCAAACCTCACAATCACTCAAAGGGAAAATTTCGAGTTCAGCATTCAGCAACAGCGGGCCGTCTCGGCTGGAGGTTCAATTAATAAGGAAAATGGTATCGTTGGCTTGATGTACCTACTAAATCAACTTCTAACCGTGCTTGAAGTGGTTTCTCGTGGAAGGATGGGATTTTAGGGTCTTGGTTAAAGAGCACGAAGAGCAGCTAGCTCAACAATTTATTCCTAGTGTCCGCCTTACAAGCCGGAATCGTATCGTTGTCACGTTTGGAGACGCTCAAATTAAAAGTAAAGAAGGATTGGAAATAAAAACAGAGAAATGATACGAAAGGCTCGAATCATCGCTTATGTCAGTCACAAGGTTAGATTTCGTGCTCCATTTGTGACTATAGGTCACTATCTGATCAATTAAAAGTGATAGAAACAGTGTAGGAAGATAAACTAAATTTCACCATTAATCGGAAATTTTCCATTCGTTAATAGATGTCCAAATAAGCAGCGCATTGTTTATAAGACTGCTGCGTGTTGTTGTTTTTATTCGCTTGGTTGTTTATAACAAGCTTGTCTAGAATTACTTGTCCTATTTATTAAGGTAAAGGTAATTAGCTGGCCAGTAGGTATATTTCTAAGTTTAGCTAGGAAATAAGCTTTTTTAGGACGACTGTAAAAAATTGTTTTATTTCAGTATTTAATCGTATAAATGTATTCAGTTTGAAATAATCTCTTGTCACTTTCATGACGTTTATAATTCGTTTCGAAAAGGTTCGTCTCAAAGACACGACAATATGGAAGTGGAGTAATCTACCCATAAATTCTGAAGTATTAGATTTAGATTAAATTTTTCTTGTGCTAGTGTAGTCATTCGAATTATCGATTCTCTTTGAGTTTTAACTACAGTTTTAGTATACGATTAGTTTCCGTGTCTGACGTTAGCATTTCTATTTCGCCATACTTTATGTACAGCGCGATTCACTAACCCTTTCATTTGTTTGTTGTGTTATTATCTGTTACAGATTTGTAGAACGCACCCTTCTGAGCTCAAAAGGCTGCGCCCCGAAATTCAAAGGTAAATTTTGATATTTTCGTCGACTCCCTGATTTAACTCTATCTAATGAAAAATCAATTGTCCTATTTCAACTCAACTCCTTCTTTATCTGAGCTATCCTGGGGGATGAAAAGACGAAGTGTGTAAGAGTAGTCTAATACGAACCACACCATGAACCAGAGAATATTATTAACCAGCTTTCTTATTAACACGGGTGATCTTTTATGGAATATTCTTTGGCGGAGTTAAGTATAAAAGCGGGAAAATTGACAGTGCGGGGTGTTATCTTGTTTTTGGAAGATTTGGAACTGAAGTAGATTTTGGGGAAATAATAATCTGTCGCCGCGATTTAAGCAAAGTATAAACAATTAAATACAACTTTTTGAGAGCAAAAGTGACACTCAATAATCGAGAAAATTTCACTCTTTAACTATCGGCGCCGGCGGTATAAAACAATTACGAAATTAATCGCACAAAATTATATATTTCTGTGTCCCTTCATCCCGGCGCAAAAAATAAATGCTGGGCCCCAAGTTAGGCGCCATAGATTCATTACACTATTCAAACAACACTTACGTAGCTAGCTCAAATTTAAACAAATTAAACCTTGTAACAAACCCCCATCTTCCTATAAAATTTACTTTTAATAGCTTAAAAAAATTGAATCTCGGAGTCCAACTACACACATCATTTTGTGATATCGTATTATAATAACACAATGACATACAAAAATAGAATAAGCATTTCCACAAAACAAACAAATAATCTGAAGGCTGACAGCGCCTTATTGCAACAATTTTACCCCGTTACAAACAGTCGAGTACAGAAAAAATAAGTCTCAAAAGTACTCACTACTTTGTTGTATAATATAAGTCTTTCGTCTGAAACAGCCTATACCGATGCGATAGACGACGAAGACAAACCACTTTTCACAAAATTATTTTATCTAAGAGGCACAATCGTGTACACAAACGTTTTTTTTTAAATCACTAGCACCATGACGGTTGATATTGTTGAAATGGCAGCTCGGGTACAAACTTTAAAATTGACCTACCTCTTCTATAATTTGTAACTAAATAACTAACTCTGGACAGCAATTGACAAACCAATTTTGGTGTTACTTCTTAAACTTAAGCTACAAAACAAGCAAAATTGGTATTTTAGGGGTACCGTAGAACCGGTATATCAAAATATACGTTCAGTTATGAACATTTTATTAATCATGGTTTAAATAGATAGTTTCCGTGTTTTAAAAGCAAGAGATATTGTTTACTTAAAGTTTCTTTCTTTGAAAGTCCATTTATTTACACTCTTCATACGTACTGAACTTCTTATAGGACAGAGCTGGGCAGTATTCGATTTTGTAAATACTTTTTAGTATTGAAATCCTTTAAAGTATTCAAATACTTTGTAATTAAATACTTTTATGGAAGCAGTATTTGTTTTTGTAACTCAAATACATTCACAAATATTTAGCATTCGAATACTTCGCAAAGTATTTGGATACTTCGTAAAGTATTCGAATACTTCCCAAGGTATTTGAATACTTAACCTACCCTTTTTACCAAAAATCGAATACTCCAAAATTTCTCGGGAAAACACTTTTTCTTATTAATTTTGGTGCGTAGAATCCAAAACGATTCGTACTTTTTCGATTAGCCTTCTCAATAAAAAGTTGTGGACAAAAAACAAATCCATAATTTCAAACAGTTCCAAGAATGGGCTAGTAGTTCAAAAGTTACAGCCCTTTGAATTTTCTTTCGAAATCGGTTTCTAGTCCATAACTTGATTGAGAAGTCTGATCGAAAAAGTACGAATTGTTATGGATTCTACGCACCAAAATTAATAAGAAAAAGTTTCCCCAGAAATTTTGGAGTAGTCGATTTTTGGTAAAAAAGGAAGGTTATAACCGTGGATTCTACAGGTCACATTCTATTAGAAAATTTTTTTTCCGGGTGGATCTGAGGCAATTTTTTTTTCGGGCCTCCAAAAAAGGCAGTGTATTACCTTCCTTTTTTACCAAAAGTCGACTGCACCAAAATTTCTCGGGAAAACACTTTTTCTTATTAATTTTGGTGCGTAGAATCCAAAACAATTCGTATTTTTTCGATCAGACTTCCCAATAAAAAGTTATAGACTAGAAATCAATTTCGAAAGAAAATTCAAAGGTCTGTAACTTTTGAACTAGTATCCCAATCTTGAAACTGTTTGAAATTATGGATTCTACAGGCCACATTCTATAAGAAAATTTTTTTCCGGGCGATCTGAGACAATTTTTTTTTCGGGCCTCAAAAAAAGGCAGTGTTTCCTTTTTTATCAAAAATCGACTGCACCAAAATTTCTCGGGAAAACACTTTTTCTTATTAATTTTGGTGCGTAGAATCCAAAACAATTCGTACTTTTTTGATCAGACTTAATCAAAAGTTATAGACTAGAAACCAATTTCGAAAGAAAATTCAAAGGGCTGTAACTTTTAAACTAGTAGCCCAATCAATGTTTGAAATTATGGATTCTACAGGCCACATTCTATAAGAAAAATTTAGGGCCTCAAAAAAAGGCAGTTTTTTAAGTTATTCAAATATTTGAGAACAATTTAGAAATGTTTAGGGAAAGTTTCCATTGTCACAAAATCAAATATTAAAATCCGACACAACTGAATACCGAACGATCCTGGAGTGAAACTTTTTGACTCGACAGTCTACGTAACTTAAAAACAATAGGGACCTTTCTTATATCCTTAAGACCATGTGTACCAATTTTCAAAGCGATCGCACGTTTCTAAACAAACTATCATGCACACGGACTAGGGCTGGGCGATTACGGGTTTGAATAATCGATAATCGATTATGAAAAATGATCGATTACAATGATTAATCGATTAATCAAATAATCGATTAATCACCTAATCGTTTAATCAAAAGTCGATTGTCACATACAAGGAGTGATAAATATCTGTTTGTATGCATTAATACGTTAATTATTTAATAATAAAAATAAAAAATAATTCCATTTCTCTTTTCATCAAATCGTTCATTACTAGGCAGATCGATTAATCAATAATCAACAATGTGTCCCTGGTTCGAATCCGGGTTCGGGCATGGATATTTGCAAATGCGTAGTGGGTTGGTTGGTAGAACAGCCTTGGCTGAAACCCTGCCCATTTGAAAATGAAGGTCAAAAATAAAAATGAATAAATAAAAATAAATGATTAGGCAGCTTACTCTCCGATGAGGTGTGCTTTAGTTTTGATGATACAATCTTAATTCATTTTAGCTGCTTAAAGTGACGTTTTAACATCCGCTATAAAATAAAATAATACTTGTAAGCTGTGAGTGCTCCTTTTTGCGTAAACTGATGATCCAGCTAATAATAATCAATTAAAATTTACTTAATAATTGATTAATCAAACAATCGATTAATCAAATCGATTAATCAAATAACCGATTAATCAAATAATCGATTAATCAAATAATCGATTAATCAAATAATCGATTAATCAAATAATCGATTAATCGATTAATTTAATAGAATAATCAAACCCGATTATCGATTATCGTTTGATTATAATCGATTAATCGATTTTTTTGCCCAACGCTAACACGGACAAACGGATGGTCAAAAATGTATCTGTTCCAACATCGCTAGGATTAATTTCAGAAAGGCGTACGTATCATGTGCATGACGTACGATCGCTTTGAAAACTGGTACACGTATTCTTAAGGATATAAGTGGTATAAGAAAGGTCTTGGTAGGTACCTCTTATATAATGATACAATAATAATATTACGCATTTACTCCCCTTAAATTTGTATATAGCAATAGAAATATAAAAAAAGCTAACCCCATACAGAGTATAACTTGATTTTTTAAGTATTATTTTATCTAGTATACTATTTTAAATTTTTAATGTATTTGAGTGAGAAGTATTCGAATACTTTTTACTGTATTCGAATACTTTTCATAGTATTCGAATACATTTGATAGTATTAGAATACTTTTGAGAGTATTCGAATACCTTTGAAAGTATTCGAATACTTTTGAATTCTAAAGTATTTGAATACTTATTTTTTAAAGTATTTGAATACTTTTCAATGTATCTGTATCTAGTATTCGCTTGTGCTGGACATAAAAGTATTTAGTATTCACATACCTTCGATTTGTGTAAAGTATTTACTATTTAGTATTCAAATACTAAAGTATTTACTATTTAGTATTCAAATACTTTTTGAAAGTATTCTGGCCAGCTCTGTTATAGGGTTATGACGTTATTCTAGATCTGTTAGTTAAACAGATAATACAAAATAACAAACTCGCATTTAAATGAATAGGGGTCGATTTCGCGCCTTCGAAGGGATTGTAGCTGAAAATACTCCGGCGCGTGCTTTTATTGTAACAGTCGATTTAATAATATGTAAGCTCCTGTCTCATATTGACTAATCTACCCTAAAACCGTACTTAGTTATATCCTGCAGGGTTAGGAATGATCGAGTTTCTTTGCCGAAAAGCTGGCGAGAGAACTGAAACCACGAGCCGAAGTTAATTCCTATGCAACACTTGTAACATGTTGCTAAATTTAGTTTCGGAATTGAATCAATCACAAATTGTGCCGAGATTACTGGCACATCACGTCGTTGCGTAATGGCTAATCTTAACGCGCCGAAAACAAGAACCCCCGTCATATTAGGGGATGAAGACGTCATTATGTACATCAAACTAATAATTGGTTATAATCTATCTTGTCGATACGATCGTCGTTATGAAGCTACGACATTTTTCGGACTTCCAATTCGGTAAGGGGTTGGGCCGTCATAAAATTGACGCGTTCAAAGTTGTAATCCGTTAATCCTGGGAATATACTACCTACCTAATGGCCTAATACGGCAAGAACTCGATCTTTACAGAACGTCCGGATTACATGATTAAGTTAGAACTTTAAACTTGATTATTTCATTTATACGACATTTGTATTACTGTAACGCTCATTAGATTATGAGCTTAATTGTAGACACTTTTAACTGAAATGGGATACATTTGAATATTTAGTATAGCAATTAATATTGCGAAACGTTACAGGTTATGGGCCCATTAAAGTAACATGTTAGGTTAACATAATACATACAGTACTCAAGCTCAAAGCATTCGCTTTTAGTGAGAAAAAATGACCAGCAAAGGAAAGCTCCTGTTTCCTGTCCATCAAGCCCTTTCCCATGCCAAATTGTTCTAAACAGTGAAGATCTTGCTCAAATTCGGACATCACCCCGAGGCACCGTTTCAGTTTCAAGTAGACTAAAAAACATTGCGTTTATAACTAGGATCTTTAGCGTTTATTAACGTTTCCGAACCTGAAACATTGTAAATATACAGAAGTCGACTGCATTTAGTCAATTTAAATCCCTATAAGTGAGTTTTCTCTTGCAAATTAATTTGTATGACCTTCTCCAAACATTTAGGTGTTATTTTCTAAAATACCACAGTTTGGTACATAAATGTTCTTGGAATAATTTAAGGGGTCGTCCTTTTTGAAAGTTCTACGGTACCCCTAAAATAAAAATTTGACTTCCTCTAAATACAAGATAGATAATATTTACAGTAATTTTTAACCTCCATAGATTTAATTTTGGTTAAATCGTTGGAACATGAATGGCATTGCCTTGTATGTAGAAATTTTCTGTATAAAGTTGAAATCGGTTGCGTTTCCGCCTCCGGATTCACCAGGTGCGAAAATAAAAGTACGAATTAGGTAAGCCTAATAAAGATTTAAAAAATAAAGCTCTCTTTTAATTTTTAATAAACATTTTCAAAGGCAATGAGTAGCTTGATTTCTACACACGGTTTTGGAGGAGAATTCAACAGCGGTAGGTCTAGGGCGTATGGAATACGCCCAGTAATGGATAATTCGATGATAATTATCCTAAAATCATCATTAACACCATGAGATCATCCGTTTTACACACAACTAAAATCTTCGTGGAGGGGGGTTACTCCATACCCCTCAGACCCCCCGGTGTTACGTTTGACGGGGTTTAACCAAAAACTGTAATAAGAGTTTTCATATTTTAGGGTCACTGAAATTTTTAGAAAAACTGCAATCTTTTTTTTTTAAGCGTAGGCAACCCTACAGAGAACACCCCCAAACCGCTGGGAAAAGTTCTATAATGTGCTGAACCGCGCTTACAAGTTTCTGGAACACATGTAAAAGGCTTTCTCAACTTCTTGTGAAAAAACGTGTTCGAAAGTTCAAAACTTCCGGAAGATGATTCCTAAAGTTCTGGAAATGGTTGTGTAAACAACGTCTTGACGACTTTATTTAAGTCTAAACACCGAACATGGAACATCCTGTACATGAGAAACATTTCAAGTAAATCGGAGGTTTTATTTACGAATATGCACAGAGTTGGGAGATATTTCATTTGTGTTTGTATTGCTGTAGTGTTATTTTTCCTTTTAGAATTTTTGTCATTGCGTACTGTTTATCTGTTAATTTAATTGTAAAACGTGAAATTGCGTGTTGAACAGTGAGAAACATCTGGTCATTTGCGATAAGAAATTAAATTCAACGAAAATGCAAATCTGGCTCAGAACAAATGATGCACATGTGCGCGTCTTTACAGAAACAAGTAAAAAGTTTTCGCCCTAAGGCGAGTAACTTCAGCGCCTTTTCCATAAATTGATCAATACTTTCCCAAAGGTCATTCCTATGTGCGCTATGTTTTTCATTACTAGAGGCATATATGGTTAAAATGTTAAAGAAATATCTTCATAAATAAGGAAGTTGACACTTACTGCGCAGTTGATATTGCGCGTCATGCGCATGCGCTTATTAATTTCATATTTACAATATGCAATACGTTTGCTTTTACTATAAGCATCTTTGGTTAAAATTTCAAAGAATTAAATAAGAAAGTTGGCATTGCGCACATCTGATTTTTACTATATGCGATAAATTTGCCTTTACTACAAGTATCTGTGATTAAAATTTCCCAATCTACCCAAAAGCTCTGACAGTCCCTGAAAAGTTACACCATAATTTTAAAAATCTTCGGAAAATTAATCAATAAACAGTTTTTTAAAGACTTTCAGGAATCTCGAGGGGCTTTTTGAAGAATGTTACCTAAATCTCCTAAAGAATTTTCGAATGCTTTCCAAATCTCTATTCAAAAGTGTTCTTCACAAAATTTTTGTTGAGTCGTGACGTATTATCCAAATATTTTTCAGAGATTTCTCCCTTTTTCCATAAACTTCTCAGAAGAGATCTCCGTAGAGATTGATCACTGAGATCCCTAAAATCGGCATCGTCTCCAAACTTTTACAGCTCTCTTTCAAATTTCTGAAACAATTTTAGAAATTCTGGAGAAACAATCTGCAACCAAAACCAATAGCCACCCTGAAATGATTTTTCAGAGTTGCTCCGTAGAAGAGGACAGTGGTGACTAGCGTTGGGCAAAAAAATTGAAATCAAATGATAATCGATAATCGGGTTTGATTATCTGATTAAACGATTATTTGATTAATCGATTATCTGATTAATCGATTATTTGATTAATCAAGTGGTTGATTAATCGATTAATCGGTACAATCCATTATTAATTTTAATAATCGATTATTGAAACCTGTCATCGCCCACCCCTGGTAGTGAACTGATGAGAAACACCTAAATCTGGAATCCCACAAAAAGTCTGTAGGAACTTGCAAAGAATCTCTAAAAAAAGCACCGAGGGAACCCCACAGTATATTTGAATAGCTTGAGAAATATTTAAAGAATGTTTAAGGAATTCTGAATGAGTGAGGATCTTAAAAATATCCCATTAAGAAAACTGGAAGAATCCCTTTAAAGAGTGTTCGAAAAACTTTCGAAGAGTTTGTACGTACCCAGGTCAGTTCCGAGGACTGCGCAACTCATAATCAAAATCACAGCTTTATCAAACAAATAACTGAACCCCATGGCACATTATCGTCTAGACAAAGCTAAACTTTGAGTAGGTACTAAAAAACTAGGATCAAGGAAATTTAATTGAAATAAACTGCATCGCAAGAATAAATTTTGAAAATGGTAGTTCACCGAATAAAATTTTGGTTTTAGGGAATTTTGACATTCCTAGAGAAATCGACCCGTAAGAATTATTTGCATGAACAAGAATCAGATCGGAATAAAGAAATGTGGTTGTTTTGCTTCATTGTAGGAATTTTGCATTTAATTTCTGTGATACCTTTCCTTTGGTTGGATTAAAATTTTGTCAGCAGTCAGAGGTGTGTGTGTATTTTGAACTGGCGAATGTACCAGTAATTCATTAAGTCGTAAAAATCAAATTCTTGTATTTCTTTATATGAATCATTTATAAGTGACACCCAAGAAAGTGTAAAGAAAAATGAAACCTGAACTTTATTTTAATTAATAATATATTCAACTGAGGTCATATGCGTTTTAATTCGAATTCAATCAAACTAGAGCATTAGATTTTGAATTTCAGGTTTTAAGAGAGATAAGGGGCCGAACTTCCGCAAGGTAAAAACATTATTATTACTGAACTAGCCGTGGGTAAATTAAAAATTGTCACATTGACATTTTTGCCAGTGTCTTAGAAATTCAATGTTGTTTTATGCAAGTGAGGTCTTCGATCACCCTTGTTTAAAAAAACATGATGAATCACTGAAGGATTATCTAACATTTAACCGAGAATCTAACCCGCTAGGCCAAACCAAGCTAAACTGTGTTTTCATAGAGAATCTCTGGGGACCGATAAAAAATATGGGTGTCGTATCAACAAAAATTGTAACCACCAAATTAGGTCCTTGTCGTATGGCGTGATCTGAATCTTTTGAAAATGACAGTAGAAAGAAGTTCATATAAATTGTATGGGGGTTAACATCAGTTCCCCTATGAAACAGTCACTCTAAATTTACAACCTTGCCCTCATCCGGCGAGTAAATACTGGTTGAAACACCATTACGTGCGGCGACATAATGAAAAAGAGCGTAATTGAAACACAAAATGTTTACCCTCTCTCGCCGCAATTGAAATGAAAAGTATGGGGCTATCTCCGTTAAAGGGAAAACGCGTTAATCGCCTCACGCCGAAAAGCCTAATTTCATGTCGGAGAAGCTGAAAATGATTGTTAAAACAGATAAAAACAATAAAAGGAAATTGAACCGTACGACTGAAACGCATGGTAAATAAATTTTCGGACGAGAACACTTTATTGTTCTCATCCCCGCGCTTTCGCCGGAGGGTGCTCTTTTCGCGCTTTGACCAATTTATTAAAAATGCACGCGTCTTCGTGCCAGGCTCATCAATAAACAATAAATAATTGAGTTCGGTGTTTTTTTGGAAATTACAGTCAATTGTTCGGCTTGCAGCGTAATACCGAGCGAGTGTATGAGTCTCAGGGGTGAAATAACGATTCATCTTCCGATATTAAATAATAAAATGGGTATCGTTCTAGTTTTAATATTGGTATTATGCAAAGCACGAGATGCTATCACGAAATTTATGGCCACCTGGTAAATTGCCACAAAGAGTACATTATATTTACTTTATAAACAGAGGTACTTTAGACCCGCCGCGGGAAAGTGGAAATAGAATTTTTAGGACTTCCGCCACGAATGTGTTATTTACATTACGAATGAAATGATATTTTTATCTGCTGCTGAATGCAAAAATCTTTATTCATGTGTTGGTGCTGTGCGTTGCAGCAGTCAAATCTAATTAACCCTCGTAGGCCGTAGCTAATGTAAACGTACGAGTTTTGTATTATGTTTCGCTCGCCTACCCACTTTTCCGCCTCATTTATTTGGAAATTGGGGAAATATTTTCACGCGAATTGAATTACGAGTGTGATACCGACAAAGGGAATCAGTCGAACGTGATATTCTTGAAAAATGTTGTTATCCCTGATTCTAAACAGCCAAATATGATTTGCGAGTGAGAAATTACACAGGGGAGGTTTGTGTTTGCGGACCGATTCGATTCTTTGGCAATAAATCAACAGTTTTATTTTTATTGCCGATACGAGTATATTCTACAACTTTTTCTTTTTTACATCACCCACATTTGCGGTAAGTACATCTGCTGCAGATTTATTAGTCTGCTCATTGGACCTCTCGGAGTGTCAGTAGAATAGGGTGGATTCTAGATTCTAGATTACGATAGGGGGGTGGACAGGGACTACGCGTATTTTGGCCTCGTATTCGGGCCCTTTGTACTACTTCTCTGACGTCCGACCCCTACAAGCCATCTCAGACGTGAGATTAACCTAAGGATGCTGTTTGTTTTTTTGATCTCTGTAATGGAGTCTTCAGAATTATTAACATTTTCAGAAAATATTTTTAGCATTTTGTAAGAAGCCTTTTATAATCCTACCAGGATTAGATATCTTGACGCGTGTGCGGACAATTCGCGCCCGGACAATTCGCTCCGGGCTAATTCGCACCCGGATAATTCGCACTCGAAAAATTCGCTCCCGAATAATTCACACCCGGATAATTCTGTAAATCTTTGGTTTATTAAAATTAAATATTTTTAAGAGGGTACTAGACGATTGCCTTTACAGAATGTATGTAGTAGTGCACATCTTGGTAAACATCTACTTCATGGAAAAATGTTTCAAATAATAGTTATTTGGTCTTTCATTTTCAATACATCGCGATTCTTAAGTATTTCCATTTCTTAAATATAATCACGCTGGTTTTTTTTTGAAGTTGTATGAAGAGTGTGATATAGTTAAATCCTGTAATTTAAGAACACATAATTTTTATCTACTGCGCTTTTGTTTTGGGAAAATAAGAATAGGTAACTGAAACGTCTTTTGTGGAGTAATTAAATACCAAATAGTTATACCTAGTTATACTATATCTACAATATTGTGTAATATTCGCTACTTTTGAGACGCTCTTAATATTAAAACAGAATCAACATATAATACCGTACACAAAGTGATAAGTCTAAAGTTAAAAATATTTACATTATAAGATCAAGATGAAAATAGAAAAAGGAAGTAATTTTAACGCTCCCTTACATAAAGATTTCTTAATGAAGACACATAAAAAATTGTTCTTTATTTCTTTAGTTGAAAAGGGTGACAAAGGAAACGAATTAAATTTATTTTAGACAAAACGAGTACGTATAAATAACAATAGAACAATGCATTTCATAGATGGCACTAAATTTGGATAAGTAATTAAGATATTATAATTAAAGGTAAATTTGAAAAGACCCCGATAACACAAATTGCACTTCATAAAGAAACAATAAGAGATACATCGTAATGACATCCTTTCTATTATTTCTGGAAGATGAATAAGGTTTATTACAAGGTAAAAGTAATTAGGTCCGAAAAATCAGGTTTAGGTACGTATGACCACAACTAATTAGAACTTTAACGCCTGTATAGTATCTTCATTCTTGAACGTTTGACAGAGTGGCATTTTAAAATTTATCTGAGCACGGGGTTTGATTTTGTGTATACTTATTTTTTAATTTTAAAAAGTTTTATTTCTGGTGGTAGTGTCTTGGTTAGCGTTGGGCAAAAAAATCGATTAATCGATTATAATCAAACGATAATCGGGTTTGATTATTCTATTAAATTAATCGATTAATCGATTATTTGATTAATCGATTATATGATTAATCGATTAATCGGTTATTTGATTAATCGATTGTTTGATTAATCGATTGTTTGATTAATCGATTATTTGATTAATCGGTTATTTGATTAATCGATTGTTTGATTAATCAATTATTAAGTAAATTTTAATTGATTATTATTAGCTGGATCATCAGTTTACGCAAAAAGGAGCACTCACAGCTCACAAGTATTATTTTATTTTATAGCGGATGTTAAAACGTCACTTTAAGCAGCTAAAATGAATTAAGATTGTATCATCAAAACTAAAGCACACCTCATCGGAGAGTAAGCTGCCTAATCATTTATTTTTATTTATTTATTTTTATTTTTGACCTTCATTTTCAAATGGGCAGGGTTTCAGCCAAGGCTGTTCTACCAACCAACCCACTATGCATTTGCAAATATCCATGCCCGAACCCGGATTCGAACCAGGGACACATTGTTGATTATTGATTAATCGATCTGCCTAGTAATGAACGATTTGATGAAAAGAGAAATGGAATTATTTTTTATTTTTATTATTAAATAATTAACGTATTAATGCATACAAACAGATATTTATCACTCCTTGTATGTGACAATCGACTTTTGATTAAACGATTAGGTGATTAATCGATTATTTGATTAATCGATTAATCATTGTAATCGATCATTTTTCATAATCGATTATCGATTATTCAAACCCGTAATCGCCCAGCCCTAGTCTTGGTGGTGTTCAGAAAAGGTAAGTTTCCAGTTTTCTTAGAACCAGTTTTACGTTTCTTTGACCACATATGGCTATATGTTGATTATTGGTGACTGAGTAAAATTAACTGCTTATTTTTTTGCGTTATCTTTGCTACAACCATGGTAGTGAATGAACTTAAAAGTTTCTTTTTGATTTTCTTACTCTTATTTACTTTATAGTTTGAAGAGATACATGGAAAAATTCTGGCAATTTTTTAAGAGATTGTTAATAATCAAAACAGTAAAGCTTTTAAAAATCTTGAAACGTTTAAGGAACAGGTCGATATTGATGATTTTTTCTTTTAAATGTTTGTAATTATTAAGTACCTATATACTTCCTTTTCAATTTTTGTATGGCATACCTAGTACTAAAGCAAAACCCTTAGCATTGGTAATTGCGCAACAAGGAAGATAGGATATCATTGGAAAGGCTTTCCTTCTCTGAATTTGGTGAGACTATAATTTTTTAGATTTGATATTTTCGAAATATTTTAAAAGTAAGTTGAGGGCGCGCTGTTGTTTATGTCATTGGAAGGATGTCGGGCCGATCACTATGTAATAGAAGCTAATGCGATCGTGCGTCAAAATTATGCAGTTGCAAGTGGTATAAAAAAGAAAAAACTTGTACCTGCAACGTCGAATGCGCTGGAAATGAACAACTAAACCAAAAAAATTACATATCTGAATTCAGAGATGGGCGACCTTACCAACGATGCATCATTTCAGATTTTAAGGGTTGCACTGTCAGCGATGCGAGACAAAGACATTAGTGAGCAAGTTTTATTTTAGACACTGATCAATTTGACGGGCCAAAGCGTTTTTTGAAAATTATTTTAATTTACAGAAATAGCTATGTATCGTTTCTAATGCATCACCGCGTATATTATTTAGCTTCGGAAAAATAACACCAAAATCTCCCCATAAAAATTGTTATAATAATAAATGGGTAGATTTTGGTGTTATTTCTCCGAAGCTTCTTAAGCACCCCATTGAGAGTCATGGATCTTCACAATTTCAGCATATTATTTAAATAATAGCCATATAATTTATAGCAAGATCAATTTTTTTCACGATATTTATCAAAATTTTTTGCTTTTTTCGTTACTTTACAGTTCTTATCTCTTTAATTTTACGGAAACTCTCAAGAATCTATTTGTTTTACGTTCAAATATGATATATTTTACTTGAGATTCTTTTAAGACAAATACATACGTATTTTATTTTATTTTTCCTTTATTTTTGAGGGGGCGGGGTTTCAGCCAAGGCTGCTCTACCAACCCAACCCACTATACATTTACAGATTCGAACCAGGGACCCTTAGCACCACAGTCAGCTTTAACTGAACTGCGCCACAAGGGTCGTATTTCGTTATGTGTCCTTTAAATGGACGACATCGAAGGTTAGAGAACTAGGAAACAACTTTTTTTGTTTTTTTAAAATAAATTTTCATTCATGGTACCTTTAGCAAGTGTTCTCATGTTTAAAACGGAGATTAAAATAAAATAAGTACTAAATTCCAGATTTTGAGTGATATGGATGCTATTAAAGTGACCTAAAATCTCTACTGCTTTGATATGGTCCATTCCATTTAAAAAGGTACATAGGATTGTACGTATGAATTCTTGCCTCATAAATCGTATTAAAAAAATTATTCCCCTACAAATTGTATGGCTATTGTTTAACCAACATAAATATTTAAGTGCCACATTAAAATGCCAAAATCAAGGAAAATATCATCAAAAATGGACTTGTCCCTGAGGCTAAAAATTTGATTTATTACAAAAAGTTGATAATGGATATGAGATTTAGGCGGTGCAAACTATACGGGGCGCGTAACAATGGAGTTCGGTACAACGAAAAGGGGAAAGAGATACATAATCTGTGAAGGATATAGGTACATGTACCTCTTTGCTAAGCACCTTAAACTCCAAAACAGCTCATCATGGCTGTGTCGAGCGAGAAGAGCAAAGAAGGATCCATCGACTCTTAGTTTAACATACAATGCCAGGATCTGGGTCAACGATGACAAGGTAAGATTAGCTAAACCGAGCACTGATTCTGCAAGTGCAGATGGTTTCCAGTTTCAAAGCCCTTAATTGGGTATTTTATTAGTTAGGATAACGTCTTTTGACCTTTTGACTTTTTTATACGTAAGTTTCATCGTTAGCTTATACCGTCGTCTAATGTCAGTTTTTAGGTTCGGCCCTCCCTTGCAAAAAATTTAGTTTATCAACCTCTTCAAATTTCAATTTTACTCTGAAACCAACCACGGATATGGTCGTTGGCCTTTCCAGTTTTACTGCCCTTTTGGGTTTTTAATTGTTTTCCATCTATTCTAAGTTTTATAGCTATACCTAGTCTCTCCTCAATTATCTCTACCATCTTGTAGATCACCCGAAGATGACCGTTGGTCGAAGCATGTAGTGTATCACTTCGTTTTATTAAATTATATGGGAACGGCTTAGAGAACTTTTATTCAATATTAATAAATTATCCCATTTAGAGTTTGAACACAAAATGGACGTCACGATTCCAAATTATACCTTAATATTGAAAGTATCCAAATTTTAAATGTAGGTATACATCTATTACATGCACAAAGTAATAAAACGTGATATTGGTGAGTAATATTGGAGATTTCAAGCTTTGAGTTAATTTAATACTTCACAGCCGACTTTCTATGTTAAGAGTCAACCGTACACAAAATACCCTCTCAGGGGAGCGAAATTCTGGTGCGAATTATTCCGGTGCGAATTATTCCGGTGCGAATTATCCGGGTGCGAAATGTCCGGGTGCGAAATGTCCTACAACCATCTTGACGAGGTCGTGATGGAGATTGACCTACAAGAGTAAGTCATACGGATCGAAAAGGCTTTTACAAACGACCAATGCCGTTTTGAACTAAAACTTCGACGAAAGAAAGTCTACAAAAAACCAAACCGGAACTAGATTTGGTTTCTTGCAAATGTTGATACCTCTAACTGCAAGATTAGAAAAGGAAGTTCTGCGCAGTCCGGTAGTCGACCTTATGGCGGATTGAAAACGCTCTAGAAAATTCGCTACAATATCGAAATAATTGAGGATGAAGAAAAAATGAAACTTCAGTTCCACGTTGAGGTTATCAACGATCATTTACGTCGATATACTAACGTAATTGCAGTTATTGTCGCAGATAGTTATAAAGATGCCACAGACGAAATGAGTAGGTTATTGTAGCGCTTCATCCTTACACGTTTGGGTAGGTAATCCTGGCAATAAGGAGCACAAAAAATTCCACTCACACAAACTTCCTCGCCCCTTAGCCTTTATCCTTTAAACACGGAAATTGACTATGCATACAGATTACTGTGCCCTAAAGCAATTTGCATTCAACAAGTCTAAGGAAACAAAAACCGTTTTAATTACCCTAAACGACAGCACGAAGACGTCTTCTTTAAAGTGCACCTTAATCACGGCAGCCCCTATTTATTTAAAAATAAATTGGAGACGCGCAGCACAAAAGACGCTATCTACAATTTTTGAAGTAAGCCGTTTATCTTCCTTCTCGAGCACAAATTTCATCGCGAACCCACGAATCGGTATATAAAACAAAAATGGGTAGAGATCGCAATCTGTCCTCTGTCAGTATCGCGTATAAATTCCTTTAGTAATCCCGGCAAAGCAAGACAGGTTAATCACCCAGTATCATTTGAATATGCTCCCCGAAATTATGCAAGGACTTCTATTGTAACGCACGATCCTTCCGAAACGCCAGAACCGTGTGGCTGTATCTGTTAAAATGTCTCTCGGGAATTTCCTTTAGGGGCGCATTTAAAAGAATTTCTCTCGTTGAAATACTAATTTAGAAGGAGGAAGGGTTAGTAAATGGTTTTTAAGAGTCTCCCAAGAAAATGTAACGGCCAACCGGGTATTGTATAATCTTAGTATTAAAGCGTTTTAAAACGTACTTATTTTAACATTTCGGAATTGAATGCGAGTATAATTTTGCGCTTTCGGGTAAATTGCACGGGGAAAACATTTAACTTGTGCTAATTGCGTTTGGAAAACTTTTTACTCCTATTAAATTTTAATTGAGGCCCCGTTCCTGCGGAGTGTCGGTGTCACGAGCATGTCCATCAATGAGCGATCTTTTTTTAGTGATCTTATTACACGCCGAAATTGTGGAAAAAAAAGGTGCATATACGGATGCAAAAATCGATCGAGCTGTCATTGGCAGAATAATAGGGTTGATTTCACTGCGGGCGCGTGTTAATGGAGAATATATGGGGTGTAAACCGTAAATGTTTGTGGGTACTTCATTTAAACCACTAAGTATTATTGTTCGAAATCACTTGCTTAAATACGCATAATTCTACCCATTCCTAGTTCGCACAGTAATAAACTTTTTTGCGCGATCGGTCATTTCTGACTATTTACCATGTGTGTTTCCATGACAGTAAGTGGAATTTACCAGTTGCTATGATTACGACGACGCCAAAATTACTTACCGATCTGAAAACAGAACAGCAAAAATACTTACCGACGCCTTTTTAAAAACAATCAGTTCAATGTTAACAGTCTTACATTACATTTAATCTTTAATTTAATCTTCGACATACCATTCGGCCACCGGCAAATACCTGGCTCATAAAGTCATAAAGGAAGTGCAAAGCTAGCAAACTACATCAGACACATGCACAATTTTATGAAATTATTAATTTCAATTTTGACAAATAAACTGGTTACCTAGTGATGTACACCATACCACTTCGATCATTTCGATTTATTCTGCTCGTTAATTTCTTAGTGCATATTTATATTGGTTGAATAATTTTAATTTCGATCGCGCAAAAAATGTTATAAGCACGTCGAACGTTAAGGGTTATCGTTCTCAGACAATAATTGGAGTCGTCGCTCCGCTCCTCCTCCAAACAATTGTCTTCGAACGGTAAAAATCCCTTACCGTTCTCCATACTTAATATACTATTAACGTTTATATTAGATCTCATTTCTTTATTAAATGTTGGTAGTATTGCACACATATCGAAGGATTGTATTTAAAATTGAAAATCAGATACAGTGTATCGTTCTGGTTCCACCTCACTCAAGCTTGGCAGCTTTGTTTTATACAATCTGAGATTAAGGGATCAAATAACTAATGACTTTTGAATATTATTGTATAAACACAGAGGGGGTCGTTTTTCTCTAAAGTTAGTCAGTAATTGTTTAATTAATTTAATTCTATTTCTATTTCAAAATGCATAAATAAGGGAATCGAAACTATCGAACAAAAATTAATTAGTTCTGTAAACACACCACGTGCGAGATTAGCAACGCATGTGGTTATCAATTCGAGCGACGGAGCAAAGTTTCGAATATCGCCGGGATGGAATGTATGAATGGAGGTGGTGTCTCCTTTAAATAGAAAAAACCAAAAATAAACGAGGCTGTTTTTGGGTCGATTGTAAAAGTGAGAAGTTATCGCCAAATAAAGAAGTTTAAGGTCTTAAGTTGTCTCAGGAAGAGTCTGAGAAAAGGGTACAGTTAATTACAAAATCATGCTTTTATAGGGACAAGGAGAGTTTAATTTCAAAGAATTTCAAAGGATGGGGACGACAACTGGCGACATCTAACGGAGGAACTTTACCACACAAATATAATTTTAAGGTTGCGACTTTATATTTTTAACACCATATAATCAATTACTTATACCGGTATATGTGTAAATTTTCTTATGCTGAACAAGATAAAAATTCTAAACCAAATTTTTGAAACGACAAAGTGGCCAACAAACGCAAACAGCTCGAAGTAAATATTTTTAAAACTGTAGACATAGTTTACAAATAAAGTGACCGCAATCGCCCATGCGAAGAAAAACACATAAGTTTTGCGACTGTTTTTATGCTAAACGACGTATAACTGGACAAAAACGTTACATTTCATTATTTGCATAAGCAATCATTTGGTTGGTTTTTTTTTTATTGTAGACAAAATAATGTGCCGCCCAACGTGGGGCACATAAAATTTTGTCTTTTATTGCCACTCACCGTTCTAATTTTGTTGCAGGTGGGTAAGCCGTAATTTCCATCGCCATGTAGTCCGCACCGTTTACCATTAAGTAAGTTGAGGCAAGCTGAATGTGAGTATTCCCTCTACAAATTTACAGACTCATTTTTCAACCAAATGTGTTTTTTTCAGTAAGGCATACCCTTTTTGTAGTACAAAAGCACTGAAAATGTCGGTACATAAAAGTAATATCTCAGATTTAATGTCTCTCCTCCTTCTTCCGACATTTGCATTTTTTCCCAGTACGCGACGCGTATTAATTCTGATTACAAAACCAAAACGAAAGCCGTCTTGCAAATAATTTTCTGTAGGTGAGTACCTCACCTCCTCCGTGCCCGAAACATTATACAAATTAATGCAAATCAAGTTAAACCGAGCGAAAGCAACACGTAACATTGCGGCTTTATCGCACAGACACTGGAAGTAATTCGTATACATAACGGCATATATACAACAGGCAGTCGTACTGGAGCAGAAGTGACACTTAACTTGAAGCGCTCATTAGTTTCGAGAAACTTAATTATTCTGATATCTTAGTTGTTAAATTGGCTTAACAATATTAGGCCAATTAGTTTGAGTTGTTTTTTTACATATTTCCTGGCATATGAACTAGGTAAGAAAATGTTTTTGCTCCCTTGGTCTGGAATTACGCTATTTGCCTTTACATCTATCAATTAAGGGATATTTAAGACAATTTTATAGATCTGATCAGGGGTATGCGCTAATGGCAAGGGCGCCTTTGAGAGCTCTCTTCGAAAGATTCCACACTGAAACAATGACCAAAAAACCGCAAACACGAGTTACATGCTTCGGTAAGTAATGAATTGCTAATGCCCGAAGGGCCTTGGTCGAACAAGGGTTTGGTTGAATTGTCCCTTATAGAGGAATTATCCAATTAATTATAGTATTTTAAGTCCAGTTGACCCAATGACCCCAAATATAGCGTCCAAAACTCGGGGAAAAAACGAGTATCCACAAAATATCGGTTCAATCGCCGAGGAGAACATTGTATTTTACGGAAAATTGACTTTAGGATCATCTGTATATCCTTCAGACCTTACTGCTTCTCGGTAATCAGGGTAACATTAGGGTGGTTTGTGCTGCCCCCGGTCCCGGTTTATGGTCTTGCTCTTCTTGCCTAAGTATGTAGGGAAGTTGCACACAGTTAATTGTTTGTAGCGTCAGAGTTGAGTTCTTTGCAAGACGCTGCATGTCTTATTTCCCTCTTCAAATTAGGTACGGTACACTAAAGTAATAAGGTCTAACGGGCGCGGGCGCGATTTTAAATTGATTTTACTAATTGAAATCGTGTTAAGGGTAGTGTCTTCCAAGTTAGGTCTGCGGGTTGAATTTTTTTTTGATGTTGCGCAAATATTTTAAATTGGTTATAAGGGGTGGTCTCAGCGGCACTTCACTTGCGTTACAATTGACCTAAATGAGGTTCGTCCATTTTTTCCGTGACCCAAGTTCTCCCGCTATAATTACACCAAGAAACTTCAGGTTGACAACGCGCGGGTAATTTGGGTATAATTAATGTTTAGGGGTTCGATTATTACACACGCGTCATATCATCATCACCCCGATAAGCAACGTTTGAATCGTCGGGTAATGTTTGGACATTAAATGACGCGCAACCTTTGGACTATGATCGGTGTGCATTGGACTTTGAACGGCGACCGACCTTTCCAGTTTGAACGGCCGGCAACCTTTGCATTATGAACGATGAACAAAGTGTGTGTAGTTTTAGTACCTTTCAGTAAGTGTACGCTGGCACTATCTTGACACACACCCTTAACCGATTGTAGTAGACCAGTCCTGTCACAGTCATGGAGAGTGTACAACCAAAACGCGGAGTGGTTGCTAAATGTGTGTGATTCTTATGCAGTGGCGTTTTCGCGCAGTGTATGGGCATGCAAATGTAACTCCTCCTGGGATGGAGGGGTATAGAAATCTTTTGATGAAAAAAAATTACAGCATTACTTATTAATGTTTCGGATCTACCTTTTTTCGATGACTCTGTATAGCGTCTCTAGATTTTAAAATCGTATTGCGTAATTTATCCTTTCAATAATCCCTTTTTCAATGTCTTAGCCGTTTCAAGTTACGATTCACCAATATA
>NW_022170819.1:21492247-21535980 GCF_008802855.1 Photinus pyralis
TTTTCCGGATCGATCTGAGACAATTTTTTTTTCGGGGCCCAAAAAAAGGCAGTGTTTTACCTTCCTTTTTTACCAAAAATCGACTACACCAAAAATTCTCGGGAAAACACTTTTTCTTATTAATTTTGGTGCGTAGAATCCAAAACAATTCGTACTTTTTCGATCAGACTTCTCAATCAAAAGTTATAGACTAAAACCAATTTCGAAAGAAAATTCAAAGGGCTGTAACTTTTGAACTAGTAGCCCAATCTTGGAACTGTTTGAAATTATAGATTCTACAGGCCACATTCTATAAGAAAATTTTTTTTCCGGGTCGATCTGAGACAATTTTTTTTTCGGGCCTCAAAAAAAGGCAGGGTATAACCTTCCTTTTTTACCAAAAATCGACTATACCAAAATTTCTCGGGAAAACACTTTTTGTTATTAATTTTGGTGCGTAGAATCCAAAACAATTCGTACTTTTTCGATTAAACTTCTAAATCAAAAGTTATGCACTAGAAACCACTTTCGAAAGAAAATTCAAGGGCTGTAACTTTTGATCTAGTAGCCCAATCTTGGATCTGTTTGAAATTATGGATTCTACAGGCCACATTCTATAAGAAAAATTTTTCCCGGGTCGATCTTAGACAATTTTTTTTTGGGCCTCAAAAAAAGGCAGGGTATAACCTTCCTTTTTTACCAAAAATCGACTACACCAAAATTTCTCGGGAAAACACTTTTTCTTATTAATTTTGGTGCGTAGAATCCAAAACAAATCGTACTTTTTCGATTAGACCTCTCAATCAAAGGGCTGTAACTTTTGAACTAGTAGCCCAATCTTCAAACCGTTTGAAATTATGGATTCTACGGGCCAAATTCTATAAGAAAATGTTTTTTCCCGGTCAATCTGAGACAATTTTTTTTCGGCCTCAAAAAAGGCAGTATTTTTAAGTTATTCAAATATTTGTTAACAATTTAGAAATGTTTAGGGAAAGTTTCCATTGTCACAAAATTAAATATAAAAATCCGATACAACTGAATACCGAACGACCCTGGACTGAAACTTTTTGACTCGATAGTCTTTTACTTTTTTTTTACTTTTGAAAGTATTCGAATACATTCAAAAGTATTTGAATACTTATTTTTTAAAGCATTTGAATACTTTTCAATGTATCTGTATCTAGTATTCGCTTGTGCTGGACGTAAAAGTATTTAGTATTCAAATACCTTTGATTTGTGTAAAGTATTTACTATTTAGTATTCAAATACTTTTTGAAAGTATTCTGCACAGCTCTGGTTACCTCAAAAGTGAACTTTAAACAAATAGATACAGTAACGTACAAATTAATTGAAACTGCTAAATTATAAACTACGAGTAGTAACTTGATACGGTCTCTAAATTTGCCTTTGTTTTTACAACAAAAAAATAAAAACATGGAACACATTAATAATTCCACTTTTAGTCCAGGCGAACTAACCATTTTTTAGGCAAAAAAAAGAAAACAATTAATGGAGCTTTATCAAGTGGATATGTTAAAATAATCTATAATAAATACAACAAAAACTAAATACGTGATCAGGGGAGTGAGACTAAGTTTTTGGGGAGGGTCACTTTCTCACATAACCTTTTTTTTTATTTTTTTTTTGTTTTTTATTGTTCATATTCGAAAATGATTTTCTTGTCTTGATTGAAATACACTTGTTTATGATTCAAATAGCTACAAATTTTTTCAATATAAAAAATTAAGAGATTTCCGAAATAAAAACTTTTTCTTTAAAATGAAAGTTGTCCTTCATAGATTTACCGTAGGGAGTTCCATTTGGTGTCATTTTCAACGAAAAAACTCCAAAAACGACTTCAGTTACATTGAATTTTCAAGTAAATATTGATAATTCGTTTAAATTTTGGAAAATTGTCAAAAGCAACTGATTTCAGCATTTGATTTTACGGGAAAAAAATACAAAAGAAACTACACAAACACCACCTGTTGGAACCAGGATGCATGAATCCATGAGATTTAGACATTGATTGCCCTTAAATAATCATGCGACGGACACTGGATATAGTATGTGTACCTACATTAATTACATTTTTATTGGGTTTTGTATACGACTAACTGCAACAAATTAGGTCCGCAAAGTAGAAGCAACTTCCCGGGGTGAAATATGCTGGAAGTTAAAATTAAGTTTGAACAAAACTAATCCCACTGGAACCTATTCATAGAAATCAATTGATTGCCTGTTCTTTGTGATTAATCTGTTTTTGGCCGAACAAAGTACTGTATCAAATCATTCGACGGAAAACTCTGTTCGAAACAAAACTCCTTGAAGAACGGTAAACTACCGAAAAAGCTAATCAATCAGAATCGTTAATTGAATGATAACGTAATTTATCCACACTTTAAACACTCAACTCGCGCCTAAGTGGAGTTTTAATACGTTCGTGACATAATTATGTACACCACCCTTGGGAAGGCGTAAATTAAGTTCAGAATTAAAAGGATTTTAATCACATTCGTGCACTTTTGCACCCCCTCGCTCGAATAATGAAAACTTCGCATTGGCGAGAGAAGTTATTAGAATTTCGGTAGCCGTTATCTCCTAACAAAACACGAAAATAAACGAGATCTCGCCTGTTATTTTCATAAATCTTCTCCACTTTCTTTGGGTTTGCAATTAAACTCGTCCAGTGTTTGCTATGATAGTTTAATTAAAATCGATTAAGAGCGCGCGACAAGACACTGTTA
The DNA here is from genome assembly GCF_008802855.1 of Photinus pyralis. NCBI lineage: Eukaryota > Metazoa > Arthropoda > Insecta > Coleoptera > Lampyridae > Photinus > Photinus pyralis. Next base: position 21,494,974 of record NW_022170819.1, read on the forward strand.
TCAAATCGCAGATAAGCCGTACGTAAACAGTACGAACAAATAGCGAAATGCGAGCGCGTCTTTAATCAGTGTGTAATTTACTTTGGATTAAGCTGAGCTTAAAAAGTTAGCTACCTAAAGTTAATGAGATTGTCTTTTGTTGTACACTTGTAAATAGGACCAATTCTAGTGTAAAGAAACTCAATTACATTCTACTCTATAAATACGTTTGCGTAGATGTCATTTGCTTCATAAGCAAAATGGTGAATTATCAATTTTTGGTTATTTTTTGTTGAAACATTACGTAGGCAACGTGGTATTCCAATGTCACGTACATTAATACTCTTAATTTTAAAGCGTTCTTATCAAAACCACTGCGCCTATTGAACACCTTTTAAACCAAATGTTCAAAGAATGCAATCTAGGATCACTGATTTATCATCATTTATGCAAGATACCTCATCGGCATTAGATAATCAATAATCTTCTTTTTTTCAGACATATCTAAATCCTTCGATGGCCTAAAATTGTTGATAAGGTAACCAAATTTAAGATTAAGTAACTCTTGACAAGTGGTTTACAATGGTGCATTTGCTGTATTGCGAATTGAAGAACGGATATCTTGGACTACCCCCCGAGCGCTTTCTTCACAAGTTGATAGAATATCCACTCCCTAAAATAACATTTAATTACCAATTAATTTGCGCTTGTTAGTAAATTCATTGACTTTTATTGGTTTAGTCGCCGTAAACGCTGATACTCTTTTTTTTAGAAAAAGCAGCGGTTTACGTCTCCCTCGGTTCATATAACGGTATTTTCAAATCTTTAAGTTCTCCTCGAATTTCCTACAAGTTTCTACTGAACCCCCTTCAACACATTTTTATGAAATACTTTTACTGTTGCAATCAAGCTATAGTCACGTTTCCCGCTCTTGTTGCTTTAAAGCTTCTTTCTAACTAATTAACCTCTCTCTATTCCTCCTTAATTGCTTTCAAATGCGTGTCTAATTCCTCTCCAGTTCCTTTCAAGTTCTACTTAAGTTCCTCAAGTTTTCATCGAGTTTTTCCTGTTTTCCTTTGAACTTTTCTCAAGTTCCTCTCACGCCTCAATTTGTTCTCGGTATTCTAAAGTGTTTTAAGCTTCTCTTACTACAGCTACGTTTCCATCACATTATTTTCATATTTACTTGAAGTTCATTTCAATTTGTGTCCACTGCCTTCTCCATCCTAATCTTATTCTTTTAAGCTCTTCTATAAGGGACTGTTCCTATTTTTTCAGACGGTCCGATTGTATAATATTCAATCGAACCCACTTTCACTCAATGAGGATCAGCTTTTCCTTTCTAACTTGTCTGATTCACTTTAACCCTCCACAACTGACACGGTCTTTCAAAACCGAACACTTAGATTATCATGAGTGCAATTCTTCTAAACCAACCAATATCGAATCTAATAACAACATACGACATAATTTCTATATGTATACAGTTTACCTAAATGATTATAATGAACCCACTAAATTGAAGGTTCTCTGTATTGAAATCTGAACGAACCAAATTTAAATAAAGAACTAATTTATTCTATCAATTCTAATTCCAGTAGGCTTACCAGTGGGAAACTACATTCAATACAAAACGATTTCGAATTTGCTCAGAAGTTGATATCTTTAAGAAACCACAGATTGTTCTTAGTAAGTTTGTTAAAACTTCGATCAACTACAAATTACAATTTTTCTTAACAACGCTCAAACCTTAATTGGCCTTTATACAGGGTGTAGCATCTAAGACCCCTTTTCCACAAAAGATTCTGAAAATAATGTTGGTTGAAAATAGTACACAATTACCGTCGCAATGTTTTTAAAATATTTTTGATTACGAGGGGCATGCTGTATTCCAGTGTCGACTTGTTATTTTTTAATAGAACACCCCATATTTTATTACTGTGGTGGTATCACACCAATGCAGAATTCTATATTGTGACGTAATTTTGACGTAATTCAATATACTTGTTATTGAAACGACACTCTTTTAAGAACGATCTTTTTACAGGGTGATCATTAATCACTTTCTTTTTAAACTCCACGATTGAGCGCCAATTCGTAATGGTCATTACAATAGGTGGATAATATTTTGAGGTTCATGGTGTGCTTGGATGCATTAAATTTTTCACCCCCTTCGTTTGGAATTACCTTCCTACCTTTACTTCCCGGGATAGCTCAGGTAAAAAGGGTTAATAGGAAAGAATTCAGTTCATGGTCGACTGGACATGGAAACTCAACTGCGGTAATAAGAGTCTCGGGTTCGAATCCAGGTTCGGGCGTAGATATTTGTAAATGTCCACTCAAAAATAAAGACCAAAAATAATTAAACAGCTAAACTCACAAATATACCTGCTGGCCAGCTAATTAAATTTATCTTAGTAATCAATGTGAGAAGTAATCCTAAATGAAGGAGTCTAAAACATTAAATAAATAATGTGAAGTAGGTTTTGTTTTATCTGCTTATCAGTCGGCGTCTGCGGAAGGCAACGATTCCTGCGCTACTATTATCGTTTTTAATTATTCGTTTATTCCCCAATTACTTTGGCGCTACTATTTTTTACATATACGCGCTTAAAACAATTCTATTCTGCTAAGATAAACGCGTGTTCAATCCGGCAAAAGCTGAACCGCTCTTCTCGGGTTCACACTTGAATCCCTTTTTCTCGCACGCGGGAGACCACAAGGATATTTTGGGATTTATTCGAGCGCGTCAGATGAAAGTAAGGTGGGTTGACTACGTGTTGGAAAGTGTGCATTTCATTACTCTGACGATTTGAGCGTGACTTGAGGGAGTGGAACTTAAAAGATTCAAAAATTGCATTTTATTACCCCTAAATTTACACATAGTCGAGCTATATAGTATTATTCTTCATCTTCGTAACCATCGGGTAACGCGTTCGTACGCGGATTATGAAAGAACGTCTTATTCCCGTCGCCCCAAGGGTACCTTTTGGTCCTCAGTCTCAAGTACGAATACTTAACAAATTCCGGCCTCTCCGGCTCTTCCTTGTCGCAAAAAGTGCAGACGGCCGTCACGGCCACCGCGGGCACGCAGAGTAGGAAAAAGATCCTCTTGTAGATCTTGTGCCCTCCTAAAGGTTTACTTGGAGACGAATTCCGGCGGTTTACACTCACCTTCGGGGTACGGGTGGTACGAGGATGGTCCGTAGATGATTTCTTCGGCGGGAGGTGGACATGGTGGTGGGCATTTCGACGGGGTAGGCGGCGGTTTACATGTCGACATTGTTCTTAGAATTCTGGTAAGGGGAAATCGAGACATTTCGGCTAAAGATTCTGTTTAGATCTCGCCACTTTCCCAAGGAGTGAATTTAAAAGTGTCTCCGATCGCTCCAAGTCCAAACCGGCAAGGAGTAGGGTAATTATTCGGTTTAGTGCGAACAGTATGGCCAGACACAGGAAAATATTACGATACAAGGCTGACGGTTCTGAAAATTCAGCGTTTAAGTATTGTAAACGATTAGTAGTGGATACCAGGCTTATTGCATTCCTCTTTCGCCAAATTTTCTACCGGCGGTTCTGGAGATGTTGTTTGCTTGCCGTCATGTACCTTGGTTCTTCCTAGAATTAAGGAAAATAATTTCTCAAAACTCAAATTTTGCATAATTCGATCGAAAATCTGAAGTTTGTTTTTTTGTTTCAATATCACTGGAAAACATGGATGCTTGATAAACGATTTCTGTGTTGATGGGGAGCTGGGATGGGTGCCATCTGAGTTGGATGAGTTTTTACTCATGTCCTGGCTGTGGGTCTTCTTCCATGTATAGGAGGATCGTTCCTTATATGCTCTCGAAGGAAGTCCAGAATGTTGTATTCTTCCTTCCAATTTCTTCGGATTTGGGCAGTCCCTACAAAGTCTTATTCCAAGTAAGTGGTGGTGTAGAGTTTGATGGCGAGGAACAGCCGACTTCCGTCGCATATTATTGGCGTTGAGAGCACATCCCTTCCTTGTACTAGCCTACTCTTGACGTGGAGAGCCCAGTTAAGTCGCGTGTCAAAAATGACTTTTAGATATCTGATGTTGGATCTCCAGGGGATTGCCGTACCACAAACCCCGATTTTGGCCGTGGTACTCAATGTATGCCTGAAACCATACTGTTCTTCTGGTAGAATTTGCTCGGTGACAGGCAATTCCTCTAATCTGGATTTGATCATTTTTCGGCTGTTCTCCCAATACATGGTAGCAGACTGATGGGGCAGGGTTGTTCCTGGGTTTCCCCTGTTGGTGGATGAACACTATCTCAGCCAATTTCCATAGAGCAGGTAAATAGCGCAGCCAGAGTATGGAGTTATTTGGTTATATTGACGATCTCCTTCATTGAGCTGCTGCGATTAATAATTTGGTCGTTTAGGTCCTTTGATGAGTGTTCCTGTCATTTTCCAGTAGGACTTGGATTTTTCATTTAGGCTATCGATTTTTGCATCTTATTTTGACTGCCAGAATTTGTTAAGCTCTTCTTTAACCTGTTGCTCCGGTCGTCGTCGGGAGCTAGCGTGGTTCTAGCCCTTCTGAGTGCCCTATTCTTGTCCCTGATCAGAGATTGTTGGGGAGCGACTAAGGGTCCCTTTTTTTGCATGGCCACCTCACTATTATGTAAATTACATATCACTTATTTAAGATTAGAATATAAAAACCAGAAAAACCAAGATACTTTGAAAAATATCAGAGATAGGTATAGGACATTATTATCAAAAGTTGAAGGTTTTTGGAGGAGCTAAAATATGACAGAAAAATATACAGGGTGTTCCATTTAAAAAAAGTGAGATTTTTTAATATGCAGTTTTGCAAATTTGTACCTACCAAAAAAACACCTTGTAAGCTATTTTTTTAATGTTTCATAGTAGATGTATTTATTTGACTTTTACTTAACCCAAGATAAAAGATATAAAACCTGGAATCAAAAATTAAGTAATAATTTTGACAAAAATATGCAAATGCCAAATTTTTCTTACAAATCGAATTATCTTTAAAACTACTAGTTTTTCGGATATTAACCATATAATAAAAAAGACGTACAATTACACGAAGAATTCAAAAATGCATTCAAATACAGGGGGTTCTATTTAAAAAAAGTACCATTTTGGCGCCCTATTTTGTGGGCGCACCCTGTATAATTCCAAATATTTTTAAAATGTGGAGAATATTCAACCATATCATAATACAAAAGCGCTCTATCGAAAAATCTTATCTTCAAGGCATTAAGTTACTCCGCGTAATCGTTGACTCACCCTGTACTACTGAATTCGGTTCATATATCCCTAATTTTATTCCTTTGTGCCTACACAGACTCAGGTCACCGATTCTAAGTTGTCTCCAATTACAAAGACCGATTCATTAATACAGCATGACAGAGCATTCGCCCATGAAAGGTACGAAACCACTTTTTTCGTTTGTAAAAGCAAAATCTACCTAAATAAAGGCATTCCGTACATAATATTAGGCGCCCTAATTTTTATTTAAACTATATAAAGGGCCAAGGAGTAATGAAGTGGTAGGGTAGCATTAATTAATTATGTTAAGGCGACCGGAACGTAATACGCTTACAGAGCCATTTATATTTTCAAGATTAATATTTAGTCGTCACTAATATTGTTTGCGAGCACAAAGGAAACGCGCCTCTTTCGCCTTGCCTAATAATTATTGCATAAACAAAGGAGCTGACGAACTTTGATGAGAAAAATGAAGTAAAAATGTATAAAGGGAATTCTTAACCCTTACAGTGTTCACAAAGCGAAATTCTTCATTTAAATTCGTGGCTATTGATTAAACATTCTATTTAACCATCAAAAAACTGCGCTCGGTCTTAAATATTGTAGTCTTTCGCCATCAATTGGGTTAAAAATTCAATTAAACGTAAAAATGGGCAACTTTAAATTCTTAATGAGTAGCCATATTGGTTTATGGTCTCCTTAAATGTTGACAATTACAATTACCGTTAGTCCAGATTTTTTACCATGCTGTAGGTATCCAAGGATTCCTGCATGACGTCGGCTTCATCCTGTCAGGTCGGTATCCTCGATGATGGTACGAGTAGCCCTTTCAGAAGGTATAAACTGGCTCCAGTCAGCGTTACCAATAAAAATGGAAATGTCACTCGCCCCCAATCCCAAATCAACTGGTCCCTGTAGTCTTGTAGTGGTATTCCTCGCCAGGTCGAAGATCGCAAATGGCAACCACCCGCTTATATTGCTTTTCCCGGCGAAATTCCACAATTGACGTTTGGTGAATCCACAGACACTAATTGCTCCCGAATATATAATTTAAATAATGAATGATTTAAATCCCGCCGTCGGGTGTGTAATTTCGACAAACGATTAAGTTACTTACCGTAACGTGTCTCTTTGCAACTATTAAATTTGCATGTCTCTCTCGACAATCGTGCGTTCAGCTATTTATATAAAATTGAAAACGGAACAAACGCAACTACTGAGTCTAGCGTGCCTTTTAAACCAATCAAAAACCCGCATTTCTTGTTTCTATGCAAATTTCGGCTCCAAAAAAAGGAACCAAGGTCGCTGCTACAACATGCCTGCCTACGTTTATCGTTAGTAATCAATGTCACCTGCTGCGCTTACAAAAAGGGTGTTTGTAATTTAACTCGTATGTGAATTATTATTATTATTATTAACTTTTGTAGTACACCAAGTGTTTATATTCTTTTTGTTAGTTTTGCAATGTAAAATTATAGCCATCGCGTTAAATAGATGGCTGCTAATTACATCCAGCTTCAATATTTGTGGGTTTGCGGATAATTGAGTCGATCCTTTAATGGATCGCCCGTTTTGTCATAATATTTGCTTGTTATCATTATACAGGGTCTACTGAGTATTATAAATTAGTAACCAGTTATGAGAATTAATTAATTACATGTATGTATTTGCTATGTCAGTAACGTAACGAAAGAAGTGCCTTGTGTACCTACTTCTGAATCCCTAAAATTGAAGGATTAGGTTGAATTTTCCGGATAAGGACGGGGAAAGTGGGCAAATATAAACTAATAGCGCTTTAGATCAGGAAAAAAGTATGGAAAAGGCCAAAAAAGTGACCGAATATAATGGGGTGTTATGGGCCCCACGTTGGGTGCCAAATAAAAATGATATGTGACATGGCAAACGATCAAGTACAGGTACTTACAAACCTTTAAAAGAATTAGTTGGAAGTTTTCTCTGCTGCAACAAATTTTTCGATTTTCGATTTTGAAGTACATTTTATTAATGTAAAAAATTCAGCAGCCTCTGAAATTCCAAAGAATTAATTAACAAATTTTTAATGAAGACCTGGGTACGAAATAGGAAAATTTAACTTGAGAACTCTTATCTGGGTCACAATTTGGGTTCGATTAATCACTAAACCAACCATTTACAGATGGAAGTCAACTCTAATGACCTGAAAGAAAGCGTGGCACTCAGAGTCAGATGAAACACACCACGCAACAAGCGATCGATAGAACAAATTAATTACTTACAGTGCTAATAATCTTTTTATCGCAAAACCAGATATACTTTTACAAAACGCAACGCAATTATGCCAGATGTCTTTAATCTTAAGTTTAAATTGAACAATAAAATAAACAAATACTAAATGATTATTTCAACAAATTAAATAACAAACTCTAATACAAAAACAAACTCGAAAATTTTTTTTAAATCAAATGAGGACCACATTTAGACTTAGCAAAAAATGAAATTCACAGACAGAGTGTCCCATCGTTATTGCAGGTGACGAAGCCAAATAAAACGTCCGCTTGCCGTAGTTTACACAACAATGTATAAAATTAATAATTAATTAATGGAATCCCAACATCGATGCCGATGAGATTATTAGTGAAGTTCGCGTTTCTTAAATTTCATGTTATATATTTTGTACAAGTGAGGAACAAATGTTACAGTAGTAGTACAGTAGTACTAATTTTTGACATTTGAATGTTACAAAAATTGGTCCTTACAATAAATTTCGCTGCCGGCCCGTGTGGTGCAGCTCTGTGGTGCTAAGGGTCCCTGATCCGAACCCATTGTAAATGTATAGTGGGTTGGGTTGGTAGAGCAGCCTTGTCTGAAACCCCGCCCACTGAAAAATAAAGACAACATTTTTGCTTAGCCTATATAAATACGTGTTAACTGATTTGTACTATGTGGTAAATAAATAATGTGGTATTGTTATATCCAAAACTTAATGTTGGTAAATTTATCACATGAAAATTTGTGAACTCTGTGCTCTGATAAAGCGCCAGTTTTAGATATCCAATCAAGATCAAAATTGATACGTAAGCTAAATCATACCTTTAGATCAATAAATACTGTACAATGCAGGCAATACATCGTCTGATTTATTTATGATGCAATCAATGAATAATTTCATGTAATTTTCATAACCGACAAATCTTAATGAATTGCAACCAATTGTTCAAAACATCAGGCATCATTTTTGGGAAACGATGTCATTTAGTAAATCTGTCCTGACAAATTGCCACACACGTTACGTTTCAACTTGCATGGTGGTAATTAACTGTATACATAATTATTGTAATAATGAATCGTAAATATGTATAAAACAAAAAAGTCTTAAATCAACCCACGCAAACTGTGCGCCATCTATTGAATTCTCTCCAAACTTATTGTATTTTTTCTCAGTTGTTCCCCTGTAGGATTCCCATCTAAGTTTGTTTGTTCTGGGACCTTTACTGAAGAGGAAGAAAATATTTCGTAGGAAAATGAACTGTAAGAAGGGATAAAATTTAATGCAGAAAGGTACATAGTGTGCACTCTAACGACAAGACAAAGAAGTAAGTAAAAAAAAACCTCTAACACTAGAACAGCCTCTAACGGCATGACTACAGGTAATAAGAAATTTATGCTGAGATAATAACAAATTTACTACAGGAACAATTGGATTACAAAGGAGATACCTAGATGGCGTAAGAATATAAATAAGAGCACAATCAAAGAGCTACTTAAGCGGAATTTCAATGAGAAAAGAAAATAACGTTACAGGCTGACTGCCCAAAACAGCGTTTAAAACTGTCTGGGCACGACCGAAAAAAGCCACTTCGATATACGGCAAAAAGCTTCGTTTTTCGTTATGGTCTCGTATTTAAAGCATATCCTCTCTTCCAACGTACAAATCTCCTTTTATAAGGTTTCGTAAACAAATCTCACCCTGCAGCGTCAGAACCTCGATATTGCGATGTCCGAAACCCAATTTCACGGGCCTAAAAAAGAGAACTACCAGAAAAATATTTAATTGTAGCTAGCGGTACAAAATGGTAAATATGCAACTATCGTTTCTACGTGCGGCAATTCGCTCTAATAGAATCAAATGACACCCTCTGTTCTACAACCCTTAAAATTTTGAAAGCCTGTCGCACGTGCTTTGCACGTAGAACAATCTTTAAACCTTTTGTGTGTGTGTGTCATGCAAGAAATATAGCGGATTAGTATTTTAAGCTAACGCAACAAGAGTGACGTTAAAGTGAAAACTTACGTGTTTACCTCCCTTTATTTAATAACGATAATTGAGCTCGAGAATTTTCCCGAGATCCCATACTCGATTATCTACGCGCAGGCAACCCCCTAAAAACGTTTTTATTACCTACCTTCAGGTAACCGTAGAAGTGTTAAATTTGTATTTTATTACATCGCAACTTAATTTATTTTTTAGCCCGTTTAATGTTCCCTTATCAATAAAATTTATGTTATAATTATGTGGTACCGAGTGTTACGCGGCTATCGTTATTGTTTGCGTTTTAAGATACTGATTAGAAAGTTCAGAAAGTTTTACGACGATATTTTATGAGCCTACATACAATATGGTAAATGGAATATTGACGAAACAAAGACCTACAGCCCTTAATGTCAATGTGAAATTCCTGCCGTCATTCTGCGGGTGGAGATGAAGGGCCATGCACGAAATTAAATCTTTTTTTTATGTCTGCGGAGGTATTTAGAGCGTATGCTAGCATTACATGGTTTTCTTTTGATAAATACAGGGTGGCGAATTGACTGACGTCTCCCAAAATTGTTGTTTATAGAAATTTGACAGAAGCTTGGGAGGATATTGCGGGGAACTTGAAGACGCTTCGAGAAGAACGTCAATAAAGTTTGACTAGAAGCTTGAGACGAACTTCAGGAGGGCAATTATCAACAGCTTTTTAAGTGGTAAACTGTTCGGTATGTCGGTACCTAGACTATTTACATGAATAATAATTATTTCTGCTTCCTATGCAGAAGTGAGCGAAATTAATATGGCATAAAATTCGGCACGCGTAGAAAACTACTTTTGCATGACGTATCTATAAGAAAATGTACATTTATGACCGAAAAGAGCGACATAGTCATTTGTTCATATACTCAACGTCGCCGTTAAAATTTAAGGTTAACGGTTTGGAAACCATTTGTGCCCCAGATTTCCAGATGCTGCATTTAATGGCTAAGTTAATACATTTTTTATGTAGAAAAACGGATCTTATTGTTATAATTTTATTCGAAAGCTGCTATCCCCACACATGCCGAAAGCGCGATTATCAAGACTTTAAGATGGGGGTTATTATTCGAAAGTCTTTCCGTCCCTTTATTTAATTTAAATTAAATGTAAACTGCCTTTCGGTGATAAGACGAAGAATGGAGGAGATAAAAGAACAAAGGGAGAAGTGTTCACTATTGAAAGGTATTTAAAGGAGTTTTCTTCTGGGAAATGAAACCGATTCTTTTTCTTTGGTCATTATTAATTAATGCCCGCTTTTCCGTGATGGACACGTAATGAGTGTTACGAGATTAAAAGAGTTTTCAGTCGCATTGACCAAGAGATGTTCACCAAAGCGAATCATATCTGAAATGAATATGGATGTTATTAAAATTTTAATAAAAATTCGTATTTTATAAAAAAGATTCGAGAATAATTACCAAAAGAGCTACTGAAGGTAACCGACGGACGTTAGAAATGAAGACACGTATTTTTAATTCGGCACTCCCTTTAGGTAGACGTAATGGCAATTGTATGGGGTGGCGCTTGACACGGGGTGGTAAGGTATTCGCAATGTTCATGCATTATTCAAGAAGTGAAACCTAATTTTTAAACATTCGAAAGCGACGTGCAACCGTTTTACTTTTAGGTCTTGTTTCTTCTAACATAAAACTTGTTTGGTATGCGGGAAATTATGCAAACGGCGCAAATTGTCAAAAGAAAGCGTTTCCGGCGAAGTAAATTTGGCGTGTTTCATATGAAAATTTGTTTATTGTTAGGTGGCGCACGATCAATAGCAACTGTGTAGACTTTTCCCCTGTGTTAAGGACGTTTATCCGTCCAAGAGGTAGGAAGTACTAACGACGTTAATGGAAAAAAGGTTTTCCATTCGGTGACGAAACGGAGAATGCTTACAAAGATGCGCGTTTACTTTGAACTTTCATTGCAAGAAATTAGGATTGAATATTATTAAGATTTCCAGTAAATCCTGTCGTATGTATTCAATTCTTTTCACTGAAAGGCATAGGTACAGGATTTAATTTAGAAAGGAAAACGACTCTGTGAGTTGAAATCATATAAAGAAATATTCTTGAAGAATGTAGATGGACTGACCAAGTTCTTTGTAGACTCGTCTGATGAATTTCACTGGCGATTGTTTGAAAAATAGTACAGTCAGACTGGGACTTCCTTCCGCAATTTTGGCAAACGATTTCAGTCAGTGATAAATCTAAAAGAAGTCCCTCACGGCTTGTAAAAAAAAATGGTCCTCTATTGCTTCCGATTGAAACCTGATTCACCCAGAACCACAGCGACTTTAAATTTTCTACAATTTTTGGAAGGAAGTATTTACTATATCCTCATGACAAGATATTTGAAGTACCGATGCAAAGGTTACTTGTAACGGGAGCCCTTTAATCACTTGTAGGTATTGAGTATAGGGAGGTACAGGATATTCCCATTAAAGGGTCCATTTGGAACAAAATTGTGTCTACATTTTTAATAAAGATTCGTAGGTTCTTAGAATTGATCATCTTTATTTTTGTAGGTCACAGGTTAGTTAAATGGCTTAGGGCATTTGACGGTGTCAGTCTTGGTTGGGAGTCGAGCGTAGATAAGACCATCTTAATGGGGTTTATGTGTACCGAACAGCTAAATCATAATTACGCTTCCACTCCATGAATCTGCAATGCTAAAAGACCGTAGGTTTAATTTGTGGTACTAGCGCGCACGTAATTCGTGGGGCTGAACGAATCAAATTAGCTAATAATTAACAATGGCCGCATTAATTTATTAGCGCTAATTTTAGGATGTTTTTAGCAAAAGGAAAAGGGTAGGGATAGGTCCGGAAGACAGATTTAGGGCATTCGTTTTTGGCTTACGGGAACGCCACCGGCATGGTCCAAAAGTAGATTTTTGAGGGTTTCTGCAATTAACCATACAGCGGAAAGTAACGTTTTTAGGTCTCGTAAAATATGTTTTACGGATGTGGTTTGAAAAAGTCAAGTTTGTAAAGCGAATCGCTGTTATAAGGGCGACTGGGATAATAAGGTGATTAGAAGTTTGCATAACATTAAGAAAATGTCGTGATTAGCCTCGGTACCTAATTCAAACTGTTCGGATTAATACTGTAACGGCTTAGTTACATTTACAAGCCTCGAAAATATCACTTGCATCAAATCAAATTGAACCTATACGGCACTTACAAAAAATTTTAATATGACAATTAATTGTTATTTAACCCACGGCTAGCTCAGGAATTATTTTAGTTTTTTAAATTTTTAAATTCCTTAGCTAGTGGAAGTTCTCGTTTTAAAATCTGAAATTCAAAATCTAATGCCTTTTCATTGAAAACTCATAAATACGCATATGACTTTAGTTGGGCGATCATATTCCGTGCTATTTCACTCAAAATATCGGTTATAAACAAAAATAGTAGGATCAGGTCTTCTTCGCTATTGGTGATCAAAAGTCCACTGAATTTTTATGAAAAGGTCATCGTGTTTGATTCCTACGACATCGCGGACTACAGGACGCCAGAGCCTCTTCAACCAGAGAACGGGAATGTATGGATCTGTAACGTTAGGGATGGAAACGGAAGGAACGGAGTTAGGGTGCTGAGGGGGACAGTACTGCCTCACCGCGTAGATTTCCACATTTAGGAACACCCTGTATATTCTAACAAATACATAGATCTTATGAACAAAATAACAAAATCTTCTCATGCCGTTAGGCGATAGTCGAATGGCTTCAGGAAAATAAAAAGAGGAAGAAACACGTTTGGGGGAAAATCCAAAAGTAACGGCCACTAGCCGGAAGTGACAAAAGGCGGGAAAATATACGTAAGGCTGGAAAATATGTACAACAAACAAACGTTAGAGGACGCTAAAAGAAAACCCAAGATTCGACACGAGACGTAGAAAGCATTTGCATTAAATTGTTGGAGAGAGTAAAGGATTAGAGGAGAGAAAAGAAAAATAGGTAAAGGAGGAAAACGGAAAATTTATAAAAGGCAAATAAAAGAGACGATATAATTTATGAAAAAATATTCAAATAGTACGCCACTGGAATAATTGCAACCAACAAAAACCAAAAAGTCCCTAATTGCAATACCGAAAGTGCTTCCCCTACTCGAAATTGTTCCTTCGCGTATTACCACTCGTAAATAAAAGCACTGTTACGAATCAGGCTACTAAAAAGTTCTTTCTCGTTCCGGAATTTACTGTAATTCGTTTATTTGCATACATACTGTAATTTGGTCACAAATCCGAATATCCTTAAATGTTGTGTTGTGATTGAACTCAATAAACTTCAATCTTGAATTTGGACAGACAGGGATATATCCCGCAACGTAACAAAAAATGTTGACCGCTAATCATGTTTTTCACACGCCGATATTTATACACGCGGTCGTTCTTAAAATTAAACGAAAACCTTTTGTATTTACGTGAAATAAACAAAGAATAATAATAATTAGCGTACCCAAATTAGTACGTGCTCGCTCGCGAACTTCAGTTTAGATTTCGCGCTCTCCCACTTCTCTCAATATTTGAACCGAGTCCTCTTTTTTGAATGCGATAACCTGGCAACCAATAGAAAACCTGCATTTCGACTTTTTAACCGACTGCATCTTTTGGGCTCGAAGATATCGTAGCAACACGGCTTGCTTTCCCCAATACGTTTTTTGTTATCGCCAGACTTACTACAGTTCAAGTTTACTATGAAGCGGTACATATGTATAACAAAATACAAATTCAGAACCAAATTACCCATTACAATACGGGAAACTGTCAGTGTTGATAATAATAAACGGTGACTCTCTAGAAAAGAAGTCGTGCGAATTTTCAATATTACGGATGAATCCGAATGCGAGAAAAATCTAGAACCAGCTCCAGTTACTCGAAGAAGAATGACTTATTTGTTCAAGAAATTACTTATTTAAACATGGGCTGATAACACTTTGGTGTAAAATTTATAATCTTCCAATTAACTCGGTAATGGGGTTAACAACGTCGTCCGTTTCGTATGAGCTTTGAAAAAGAAGAGTTCCGCTTAGAGCCCGAGATTAATTCCAACAAGCAAATTTTCATTTTATAAAATCTAAATTAGAGAGCGATCCAGTTTTTTTCCAGTTTTGGGTGATTAAAGGGTAGTTTTAGACGTCTTATAAATAAGGTAATGTGTTTTGAACCGTAAATTAGAGATATGCTTGAGCGATTAGATTCGAAAATTGCTGCTATTATAAATAAAATTCGTGTAAGGACGCGATTAGAAGAAGTTCCTCCAGTTTTCTATTTTTACCATCCGCACGTTAGTAAGGGGATAAAAAATGACCCCCTACTTTTTTGACGGAAATACACGTTTGGAAACACCAGGAATCCGAATCAAACAAAATTTCAATGATGTCGATCGGTCTGTCGGTTTGTCTGCCTGTACTTTTATTTCCGGTTAAACGGCTGAACCGATTCAAACCAAATTTGGTTCACATATTCTTAAACATGAAAGGGCATAATCTCGCATGCTCAGGTGTGCGGGTGGTATCTGCGCTAGCTACAGCAATTTTTTTCTGTTAAGTTCAATATTAAATGACGGAAGTCTTCTTTCTGAGTCAGGTATGTATATTACAAATTTTCAATTGTTGTGTAAAACTGAATTTCTAAAAAGAGTCCAAAATCTTAAGGGATAACATTAAGTATGTGACAGTGGGGGGTTTTTAATAGACTATTTAAACAAAATGATGCAAAGAAATAAAAATATATGGTGTACTACAAAAAATACACCCTTCTCAATACGTCTAAGAATATAATCAGTAAGGTCGAATTTCTAAAAAATAATTCTTGGTTTAAAAATCGCGAGGGCTTTTATTGTGTTCAGTTGGAAGGTTGCTTGTGGGTTATTTACTCAAAATCTTCCAAAAACAAAAGTCGCACAGAATTGTCAGTAGGGGAATTTTTCACGGCTCATATTCAATAGCGCTGGTCCTTGAAATCGATTGACGAAGGTTTGACATTGCTGTTTCTTTTCGTTCTCGAGTTAGACGAGGAATAGACAAGACGGACGGACAAACAAATGATCACATAAGAAGAATTTCTTTTGAAAATTCACCTAATAATACACCCTTCTCAATTTAAGAGTGAAACTTAATTTGTAAAATAAATTCTTTCAAAATCTCCAGGAATGGCATTTATATTGTAGCGTAAATTAATTAAGTGATTTTTTTATTTACAATTAATTAATTAACAATAAATTCGTAACAGTCTTGAAATGAAGTAATTTATAACAGCAAATTAGTATATCATTCACAGTTTATAACGTAACACAAGTGCGACTAATATTTCACTATCAGCATCGATGTTGGAACTAACTCCAGCACAATTTATGTAATCTTTCTAAAATGTTCTTCCGAGTTCTCTCGAAAACTTCCGACTGTTCTAGTACAAACACGTCATATTTCCCGAAAAGAATGCGTCACATCCGCCTTAGTTTCTTATCACCAATTACTAATCCTTTATGGCGTCTATCGGGATTTCTAAAATATTCGGTACAATATGTGCAGTTGGAGGCTGTTAAAATGTAAAGTCGACTAGTCATTGATTGGCATAAAGAAGGTACATCGAGGTACCCGTTTGCTGATTGAGGAAATTAATTAATTAATTAATAATTATTATGTGTTACCACATATCACCATTTTTCGTCTGCAATCAATTTTATGGCTGCTCAAAATTAAATTAAACATTTTGCTTTGTTGCCTTTGTGTGCAGCCGTATTCGATTTTATTAACTTCGAATTTAATTTCCCAATTTTTTTGCTATATTAGCAAAGTTGAAAGGCGTAACGGTTTAGGGTAACAAACGAAAGAAAATGTAATATAGGGAACAAAGAGAACGTCACGCATCTCTCTGTTTAAGCAAAGGTTATATGGAGTTGAAGAATATTTAAAGAAAATCGCCGAAGGATCTCTCGGAGTTTTAAAGTTCCTTTGTAAAACTCTCGTGCCATTTTCTATCACAACAGTTTTTATTTTCGCCGAAGTAGTAGTGACATATCTGCATCTTTTAGGGATGATTGAACAAAGAATGTGAAAAGCAAAGAAAACAGTTTAAATTGAAGGAAATTTGTTTTCTATTATATAAACAATTTTGCGAATGCGCACGGTTTTGGCGAAAGCATCTCATAACGTTACAAATTGGACGTTGATGCGCCATTGTGTTCGTCTGAAATAACGATACCTATATACTCGGAAATTTTATACCGAAACATGCCTCTTTTACGTGCTTTAATTTTTATATCGACGACAATTTATTATAATTTAATTGCGATAAAGGTTTTAGTATCGTATAAAGTACACTTTTATTGCCTGGAATATGGAAGCAGGCAAGATACACATCAAACAAGCAGTTAAGGGCAAGTCACAGTAATTCGATTTTATTCAAAAAAACACAATTTATGTAAAGCTGTTTATATCTTCGGAATATTAGAAATACCCCAATCTAGGCGAAATCACCTTACGCCCCTCATACATTTAAAATAACTTAAAGTATTTTACCGGGCTAGTTGGGCAATGAACTTTTTTATTTATCTCGACTGCATTCAACTTGGCTTTCTTTTTCCGCCATACAGCACTTAACAGGCCAAACAAATTCAAAGCTGAACACCAGAACTCATTAATTTTTTGCTTTTTATTTCTCTTATTTTTATAATTATAAATTATAATTATATTATAATTTACCGGACATTTCTGTTTGATTTTTCTGTTTGAAAATTTACGTAAAATGAAACAAAAATGCGGAAGGATCATAAAGTAACTCCACAAATGAGGAAGTTACAACCCTTTCCAGCAGTTGTTGCAGAAGATTAGACAGTCAGCAGATAAATCACGATTGCTTGACCTCCATGACAAGGAAGCAGTAGTCGTCACAACTACCCCAAACGACCCCTTTAAGATTATTTGGGTTTCCTGCCATCATTTTACGGTTTTACAGCCACTAGGAAAACTATAATTTGCTATCAACGTCACCACTGAAAGCATTTCTGCCAAGGACCACAATTTTAAACTACCTCGCGACGGATTGTTGTGACAAAGTGGATCATTAGTCCTGCAGTTTAGAGAAGTTTTAATTGCGAAAACTACTTTGAGACTAAAACGTTAAATAAACGCTATAAATTCGTAGGAAAACAGAAAAACATCCCGCGAGTCATTTATGTTTGTTTTCCGAAAAGTCGGAGTCGAAATTTGAATAAAACGCGCACGTCTCTCAGCTACAATTAATTAAAATTTTAAAGCGACCGACGGTGCGACCGCAAAACTTGGACGTTCGGAATAAAGAGCGTCCTCTCACAGTTGAGTGTGGTGTGTTTACTTATACCTTCACGATCCTTGTTTATTGATTACATCAGTTTTCTCCTCTGAGTCTGTTTTGTTTGCCTTCAACGCTTGTTAAACTAACTAATTACATCTCTAATTAAATTCGCCTAGTTTTAATGAACGTCGCGATTTGTTTCGAATAAGAGCTTACATCCGAAGCTACGCGCAAACCTCACAATCACTCAAAGGGAAAATTTCGAGTTCAGCATTCAGCAACAGCGGGCCGTCTCGGCTGGAGGTTCAATTAATAAGGAAAATGGTATCGTTGGCTTGATGTACCTACTAAATCAACTTCTAACCGTGCTTGAAGTGGTTTCTCGTGGAAGGATGGGATTTTAGGGTCTTGGTTAAAGAGCACGAAGAGCAGCTAGCTCAACAATTTATTCCTAGTGTCCGCCTTACAAGCCGGAATCGTATCGTTGTCACGTTTGGAGACGCTCAAATTAAAAGTAAAGAAGGATTGGAAATAAAAACAGAGAAATGATACGAAAGGCTCGAATCATCGCTTATGTCAGTCACAAGGTTAGATTTCGTGCTCCATTTGTGACTATAGGTCACTATCTGATCAATTAAAAGTGATAGAAACAGTGTAGGAAGATAAACTAAATTTCACCATTAATCGGAAATTTTCCATTCGTTAATAGATGTCCAAATAAGCAGCGCATTGTTTATAAGACTGCTGCGTGTTGTTGTTTTTATTCGCTTGGTTGTTTATAACAAGCTTGTCTAGAATTACTTGTCCTATTTATTAAGGTAAAGGTAATTAGCTGGCCAGTAGGTATATTTCTAAGTTTAGCTAGGAAATAAGCTTTTTTAGGACGACTGTAAAAAATTGTTTTATTTCAGTATTTAATCGTATAAATGTATTCAGTTTGAAATAATCTCTTGTCACTTTCATGACGTTTATAATTCGTTTCGAAAAGGTTCGTCTCAAAGACACGACAATATGGAAGTGGAGTAATCTACCCATAAATTCTGAAGTATTAGATTTAGATTAAATTTTTCTTGTGCTAGTGTAGTCATTCGAATTATCGATTCTCTTTGAGTTTTAACTACAGTTTTAGTATACGATTAGTTTCCGTGTCTGACGTTAGCATTTCTATTTCGCCATACTTTATGTACAGCGCGATTCACTAACCCTTTCATTTGTTTGTTGTGTTATTATCTGTTACAGATTTGTAGAACGCACCCTTCTGAGCTCAAAAGGCTGCGCCCCGAAATTCAAAGGTAAATTTTGATATTTTCGTCGACTCCCTGATTTAACTCTATCTAATGAAAAATCAATTGTCCTATTTCAACTCAACTCCTTCTTTATCTGAGCTATCCTGGGGGATGAAAAGACGAAGTGTGTAAGAGTAGTCTAATACGAACCACACCATGAACCAGAGAATATTATTAACCAGCTTTCTTATTAACACGGGTGATCTTTTATGGAATATTCTTTGGCGGAGTTAAGTATAAAAGCGGGAAAATTGACAGTGCGGGGTGTTATCTTGTTTTTGGAAGATTTGGAACTGAAGTAGATTTTGGGGAAATAATAATCTGTCGCCGCGATTTAAGCAAAGTATAAACAATTAAATACAACTTTTTGAGAGCAAAAGTGACACTCAATAATCGAGAAAATTTCACTCTTTAACTATCGGCGCCGGCGGTATAAAACAATTACGAAATTAATCGCACAAAATTATATATTTCTGTGTCCCTTCATCCCGGCGCAAAAAATAAATGCTGGGCCCCAAGTTAGGCGCCATAGATTCATTACACTATTCAAACAACACTTACGTAGCTAGCTCAAATTTAAACAAATTAAACCTTGTAACAAACCCCCATCTTCCTATAAAATTTACTTTTAATAGCTTAAAAAAATTGAATCTCGGAGTCCAACTACACACATCATTTTGTGATATCGTATTATAATAACACAATGACATACAAAAATAGAATAAGCATTTCCACAAAACAAACAAATAATCTGAAGGCTGACAGCGCCTTATTGCAACAATTTTACCCCGTTACAAACAGTCGAGTACAGAAAAAATAAGTCTCAAAAGTACTCACTACTTTGTTGTATAATATAAGTCTTTCGTCTGAAACAGCCTATACCGATGCGATAGACGACGAAGACAAACCACTTTTCACAAAATTATTTTATCTAAGAGGCACAATCGTGTACACAAACGTTTTTTTTTAAATCACTAGCACCATGACGGTTGATATTGTTGAAATGGCAGCTCGGGTACAAACTTTAAAATTGACCTACCTCTTCTATAATTTGTAACTAAATAACTAACTCTGGACAGCAATTGACAAACCAATTTTGGTGTTACTTCTTAAACTTAAGCTACAAAACAAGCAAAATTGGTATTTTAGGGGTACCGTAGAACCGGTATATCAAAATATACGTTCAGTTATGAACATTTTATTAATCATGGTTTAAATAGATAGTTTCCGTGTTTTAAAAGCAAGAGATATTGTTTACTTAAAGTTTCTTTCTTTGAAAGTCCATTTATTTACACTCTTCATACGTACTGAACTTCTTATAGGACAGAGCTGGGCAGTATTCGATTTTGTAAATACTTTTTAGTATTGAAATCCTTTAAAGTATTCAAATACTTTGTAATTAAATACTTTTATGGAAGCAGTATTTGTTTTTGTAACTCAAATACATTCACAAATATTTAGCATTCGAATACTTCGCAAAGTATTTGGATACTTCGTAAAGTATTCGAATACTTCCCAAGGTATTTGAATACTTAACCTACCCTTTTTACCAAAAATCGAATACTCCAAAATTTCTCGGGAAAACACTTTTTCTTATTAATTTTGGTGCGTAGAATCCAAAACGATTCGTACTTTTTCGATTAGCCTTCTCAATAAAAAGTTGTGGACAAAAAACAAATCCATAATTTCAAACAGTTCCAAGAATGGGCTAGTAGTTCAAAAGTTACAGCCCTTTGAATTTTCTTTCGAAATCGGTTTCTAGTCCATAACTTGATTGAGAAGTCTGATCGAAAAAGTACGAATTGTTATGGATTCTACGCACCAAAATTAATAAGAAAAAGTTTCCCCAGAAATTTTGGAGTAGTCGATTTTTGGTAAAAAAGGAAGGTTATAACCGTGGATTCTACAGGTCACATTCTATTAGAAAATTTTTTTTCCGGGTGGATCTGAGGCAATTTTTTTTTCGGGCCTCCAAAAAAGGCAGTGTATTACCTTCCTTTTTTACCAAAAGTCGACTGCACCAAAATTTCTCGGGAAAACACTTTTTCTTATTAATTTTGGTGCGTAGAATCCAAAACAATTCGTATTTTTTCGATCAGACTTCCCAATAAAAAGATATAGACTAGAAATCAATTTCGAAAGAAAATTCAAAGGTCTGTAACTTTTGAACTAGTATCCCAATCTTGAAACTGTTTGAAATTATGGATTCTACAGGCCACATTCTATAAGAAAAATTTCCGCGCCGATCTGAGACAATTTTATTTTCGAGCCTCAAAAAAAGGCAGTACTTTTAAGTTATTCAAATATTTGAGAACAATTTAGAAATGTTTAGGGAAAGTTTCCATTGTCACAAAATCAAATATTAAAATCCGACACAACTGAATACCGAACGATCCTGGAGTGAAACTTTTTGACTCGACAGTCTACGTAACTTAAAAACAATAGGGACCTTTCTTATATCCTTAAGACCATGTGTACCAATTTTCAAAGCGATCGCACGTTTCTAAACAAACTATCATGCACACGGACTAGGGCTGGGCGATTACGGGTTTGAATAATCGATAATCGATTATGAAAAATGATCGATTACAATGATTAATCGATTAATCAAATAATCGATTAATCACCTAATCGTTTAATCAAAAGTCGATTGTCACATACAAGGAGTGATAAATATCTGTTTGTATGCATTAATACGTTAATTATTTAATAATAAAAATAAAAAATAATTCCATTTCTCTTTTCATCAAATCGTTCATTACTAGGCAGATCGATTAATCAATAATCAACAATGTGTCCCTGGTTCGAATCCGGGTTCGGGCATGGATATTTGCAAATGCGTAGTGGGTTGGTTGGTAGAACAGCCTTGGCTGAAACCCTGCCCATTTGAAAATGAAGGTCAAAAATAAAAATGAATAAATAAAAATAAATGATTAGGCAGCTTACTCTCCGATGAGGTGTGCTTTAGTTTTGATGATACAATCTTAATTCATTTTAGCTGCTTAAAGTGACGTTTTAACATCCGCTATAAAATAAAATAATACTTGTAAGCTGTGAGTGCTCCTTTTTGCGTAAACTGATGATCCAGCTAATAATAATCAATTAAAATTTACTTAATAATTGATTAATCAAACAATCGATTAATCAAATAATCGATTAATCAAGCAATCGATTAATCAAATAACCGATTAATCAAATAATCGATTAATCATATAATCGATTAATCAAATAATCGATTAATCGATTAATTTAATAGAATAATCAAACCCGATTATCGATTATCGTTTGATTATAATCGATTAATCGATTTTTTTGCCCAACGCTAACACGGACAAACGGATGGTCAAAAATGTATCTGTTCCAACATCGCTAGGATTAATTTCAGAAAGGCGTACGTATCATGTGCATGACGTACGATCGCTTTGAAAACTGGTACACGTATTCTTAAGGATATAAGTGGTATAAGAAAGGTCTTGGTAGGTACCTCTTATATAATGATACAATAATAATATTACGCATTTACTCCCCTTAAATTTGTATATAGCAATAGAAATATAAAAAAAGCTAACCCCATACAGAGTATAACTTGATTTTTTAAGTATTATTTTATCTAGTATACTATTTTAAATTTTTAATGTATTTGAGTGAGAAGTATTCGAATACTTTTTACTGTATTCGAATACTTTTCATAGTATTCGAATACATTTGATAGTATTAGAATACTTTTGAGAGTATTCGAATACCTTTGAAAGTATTCGAATACTTTTGAATTCTAAAGTATTTGAATACTTATTTTTTAAAGTATTTGAATACTTTTCAATGTATCTGTATCTAGTATTCGCTTGTGCTGGACATAAAAGTATTTAGTATTCACATACCTTCGATTTGTGTAAAGTATTTACTATTTAGTATTCAAATACTAAAGTATTTACTATTTAGTATTCAAATACTTTTTGAAAGTATTCTGGCCAGCTCTGTTATAGGGTTATGACGTTATTCTAGATCTGTTAGTTAAACAGATAATACAAAATAACAAACTCGCATTTAAATGAATAGGGGTCGATTTCGCGCCTTCGAAGGGATTGTAGCTGAAAATACTCCGGCGCGTGCTTTTATTGTAACAGTCGATTTAATAATATGTAAGCTCCTGTCTCATATTGACTAATCTACCCTAAAACCGTACTTAGTTATATCCTGCAGGGTTAGGAATGATCGAGTTTCTTTGCCGAAAAGCTGGCGAGAGAACTGAAACCACGAGCCGAAGTTAATTCCTATGCAACACTTGTAACATGTTGCTAAATTTAGTTTCGGAATTGAATCAATCACAAATTGTGCCGAGATTACTGGCACATCACGTCGTTGCGTAATGGCTAATCTTAACGCGCCGAAAACAAGAACCCCCGTCATATTAGGGGATGAAGACGTCATTATGTACATCAAACTAATAATTGGTTATAATCTATCTTGTCGATACGATCGTCGTTATGAAGCTACGACATTTTTCGGACTTCCAATTCGGTAAGGGGTTGGGCCGTCATAAAATTGACGCGTTCAAAGTTGTAATCCGTTAATCCTGGGAATATACTACCTACCTAATGGCCTAATACGGCAAGAACTCGATCTTTACAGAACGTCCGGATTACATGATTAAGTTAGAACTTTAAACTTGATTATTTCATTTATACGACATTCGTATTACTGTAACGCTCATTAGATTATGAGCTTAATTGTAGACACTTTTAACTGAAATGGGATAAATTTGAATATTTAGTATAGCAATTAATATTGCGAAACGTTACAGGTTATGGGCCCATTAAAGTAACATGTTAGGTTAACATAATACATACAGTACTCAAGCTCAAAGCATTCGCTTTTAGTGAGAAAAAATGACCAGCAAAGGAAAGCTCCTGTTTCCTGTCCATCAAGCCCTTTCCCATGCCAAATTGTTCTAAACAGTGAAGATCTTGCTCAAATTCGGACATCACCCCGAGGCACCGTTTCAGTTTCAAGTAGACTAAAAAACATTGCGTTTATAACTAGGATCTTTAGCGTTTATTAACGTTTCCGAACCTGAAACATTGTAAATATACAGAAGTCGACTGCATTTAGTCAATTTAAATCCCTATAAGTGAGTTTTCTCTTGCAAATTAATTTGTATGACCTTCTCCAAACATTTAGGTGTTATTTTCTAAAATATTACCACAGTTTGGTACATAAATGTTCTTGGAATAATTTAAGGGGTCGTCCTTTTTGAAAGTTCTACGGTACCCCTAAAATAAAAATTTGACTTCCTCTAAATACAAGATAGATAATATTTACAGTAATTTTTAACCTCCATAGATTTAATTTTGGTTAAATCGTTGGAACATGAATGGCATTGCCTTGTATGTAGAAATTTTCTGTATAAAGTTGAAATCGGTTGCGTTTCCGCCTCCGGATTCACCAGGTGCGAAAATAAAAGTACGAATTAGGTAAGCCTAATAAAGATTTAAAAAATAAAGCTCTCTTTTAATTTTTAATAAACATTTTCAAAGGCAATGAGTAGCTTGATTTCTACACACGGTTTTGGAGGAGAATTCAACAGCGGTAGGTCTAGGGCGTATGGAATACGCCCAGTAATGGATAATTCGATGATAATTATCCTAAAATCATCATTAACACCATGAGATCATCCGTTTTACACACAACTAAAATCTTCGTGGAGGGGGGTTACTCCATACCCCTCAGACCCCCCGGTGTTACGTTTGACGGGGTTTAACCAAAAACTGTAATAAGAGTTTTCATATTTTAGGGTCACTGAAATTTTTAGAAAAACTGCAATCTTTTTTTTTTAAGCGTAGGCAACCCTACAGAGAACACCCCCAAACCGCTGGGAAAAGTTCTATAATGTGCTGAACCGCGCTTACAAGTTTCTGGAACACATGTAAAAGGCTTTCTCAACTTCTTGTGAAAAAACGTGTTCGAAAGTTCAAAACTTCCGGAAGATGATTCCTAAAGTTCTGGAAATGGTTGTGTAAACAACGTCTTGACGACTTTATTTAAGTCTAAACACCGAACATGGAACATCCTGTACATGAGAAACATTTCAAGTAAATCGGAGGTTTTATTTACGAATATGCACAGAGTTGGGAGATATTTCATTTGTGTTTGTATTGCTGTAGTGTTATTTTTCCTTTTAGAATTTTTGTCATTGCGTACTGTTTATCTGTTAATTTAATTGTAAAACGTGAAATTGCGTGTTGAACAGTGAGAAACATCTGGTCATTTGCGATAAGAAATTAAATTCAACGAAAATGCAAATCTGGCTCAGAACAAATGATGCACATGTGCGCGTCTTTACAGAAACAAGTAAAAAGTTTTCGCCCTAAGGCGAGTAACTTCAGCGCCTTTTCCATAAATTGATCAATACTTTCCCAAAGGTCATTCCTATGTGCGCTATGTTTTTCATTACTAGAGGCATATATGGTTAAAATGTTAAAGAAATATCTTCATAAATAAGGAAGTTGACACTTACTGCGCAGTTGATATTGCGCGTCATGCGCATGCGCTTATTAATTTCATATTTACAATATGCAATACGTTTGCTTTTACTATAAGCATCTTTGGTTAAAATTTCAAAGAATTAAATAAGAAAGTTGGCATTGCGCACATCTGATTTTTACTATATGCGATAAATTTGCCTTTACTACAAGTATCTGTGATTAAAATTTCCCAATCTACCCAAAAGCTCTGACAGTCCCTGAAAAGTTACACCATAATTTTAAAAATCTTCGGAAAATTAATCAATAAACAGTTTTTTAAAGACTTTCAGGAATCTCGAGGGGCTTTTTGAAGAATGTTACCTAAATCTCCTAAAGAATTTTCGAATGCTTTCCAAATCTCTATTCAAAAGTGTTCTTCACAAAATTTTTGTTGAGTCGTGACGTATTATCCAAATATTTTTCAGAGATTTCTCCCTTTTTCCATAAACTTCTCAGAAGAGATCTCCGTAGAGATTGATCACTGAGATCCCTAAAATCGGCATCGTCTCCAAACTTTTACAGCTCTCTTTCAAATTTCTGAAACAATTTTAGAAATTCTGGAGAAACAATCTGCAACCAAAACCAATAGCCACCCTGAAATGATTTTTCAGAGTTGCTCCGTAGAAGAGGACAGTGGTGACTAGCGTTGGGCAAAAAAATTGAAATCAAATGATAATCGATAATCGGGTTTGATTATCTGATTAAACGATTATTTGATTAATCGATTATCTGATTAATCGATTATTTGATTAATCAAGTGGTTGATTAATCGATTAATCGGTACAATCCATTATTAATTTTAATAATCGATTATTGAAACCTGTCATCGCCCACCCCTGGTAGTGAACTGATGAGAAACACCTAAATCTGGAATCCCACAAAAAGTCTGTAGGAACTTGCAAAGAATCTCTAAAAAAAGCACCGAGGGAACCCCACAGTATATTTGAATAGCTTGAGAAATATTTAAAGAATGTTTAAGGAATTCTGAATGAGTGAGGATCTTAAAAATATCCCATTAAGAAAACTGGAAGAATCCCTTTAAAGAGTGTTCGAAAAACTTTCGAAGAGTTTGTACGTACCCAGGTCAGTTCCGAGGACTGCGCAACTCATAATCAAAATCACAGCTTTATCAAACAAATAACTGAACCCCATGGCACATTATCGTCTAGACAAAGCTAAACTTTGAGTAGGTACTAAAAAACTAGGATCAAGGAAATTTAATTGAAATAAACTGCATCGCAAGAATAAATTTTGAAAATGGTAGTTCACCGAATAAAATTTTGGTTTTAGGGAATTTTGACATTCCTAGAGAAATCGACCCGTAAGAATTATTTGCATGAACAAGAATCAGATCGGAATAAAGAAATGTGGTTGTTTTGCTTCATTGTAGGAATTTTGCATTTAATTTCTGTGATACCTTTCCTTTGGTTGGATTAAAATTTTGTCAGCAGTCAGAGGTGTGTGTGTATTTTGAACTGGCGAATGTACCAGTAATTCATTAAGTCGTAAAAATCAAATTCTTGTATTTCTTTATATGAATCATTTATAAGTGACACCCAAGAAAGTGTAAAGAAAAATGAAACCTGAACTTTATTTTAATTAATAATATATTCAACTGAGGTCATATGCGTTTTAATTCGAATTCAATCAAACTAGAGCATTAGATTTTGAATTTCAGGTTTTAAGAGAGATAAGGGGCCGAACTTCCGCAAGGTAAAAACATTATTATTACTGAACTAGCCGTGGGTAAATTAAAAATTGTCACATTGACATTTTTGCCAGTGTCTTAGAAATTCAATGTTGTTTTATGCAAGTGAGGTCTTCGATCACCCTTGTTTAAAAAAACATGATGAATCACTGAAGGATTATCTAACATTTAACCGAGAATCTAACCCGCTAGGCCAAACCAAGCTAAACTGTGTTTTCATAGAGAATCTCTGGGGACCGATAAAAAATATGGGTGTCGTATCAACAAAAATTGTAACCACCAAATTAGGTCCTTGTCGTATGGCGTGATCTGAATCTTTTGAAAATGACAGTAGAAAGAAGTTCATATAAATTGTATGGGGGTTAACATCAGTTCCCCTATGAAACAGTCACTCTAAATTTACAACCTTGCCCTCATCCGGCGAGTAAATACTGGTTGAAACACCATTACGTGCGGCGACATAATGAAAAAGAGCGTAATTGAAACACAAAATGTTTACCCTCTCTCGCCGCAATTGAAATGAAAAGTATGGGGCTATCTCCGTTAAAGGGAAAACGCGTTAATCGCCTCACGCCGAAAAGCCTAATTTCATGTCGGAGAAGCTGAAAATGATTGTTAAAACAGATAAAAACAATAAAAGGAAATTGAACCGTACGACTGAAACGCATGGTAAATAAATTTTCGGACGAGAACACTTTATTGTTCTCATCCCCGCGCTTTCGCCGGAGGGTGCTCTTTTCGCGCTTTGACCAATTTATTAAAAATGCACGCGTCTTCGTGCCAGGCTCATCAATAAACAATAAATAATTGAGTTCGGTGTTTTTTTGGAAATTACAGTCAATTGTTCGGCTTGCAGCGTAATACCGAGCGAGTGTATGAGTCTCAGGGGTGAAATAACGATTCATCTTCCGATATTAAATAATAAAATGGGTATCGTTCTAGTTTTAATATTGGTATTATGCAAAGCACGAGATGCTATCACGAAATTTATGGCCACCTGGTAAATTGCCACAAAGAGTACATTATATTTACTTTATAAACAGAGGTACTTTAGACCCGCCGCGGGAAAGTGGAAATAGAATTTTTAGGACTTCCGCCACGAATGTGTTATTTACATTACGAATGAAATGATATTTTTATCTGCTGCTGAATGCAAAAATCTTTATTCATGTGTTGGTGCTGTGCGTTGCAGCAGTCAAATCTAATTAACCCTCGTAGGCCGTAGCTAATGTAAACGTACGAGTTTTGTATTATGTTTCGCTCGCCTACCCACTTTTCCGCCTCATTTATTTGGAAATTGGGGAAATATTTTCACGCGAATTGAATTACGAGTGTGATACCGACAAAGGGAATCAGTCGAACGTGATATTCTTGAAAAATGTTGTTATCCCTGATTCTAAACAGCCAAATATGATTTGCGAGTGAGAAATTACACAGGGGAGGTTTGTGTTTGCGGACCGATTCGATTCTTTGGCAATAAATCAACAGTTTTATTTTTATTGCCGATACGAGTATATTCTACAACTTTTTCTTTTTTACATCACCCACATTTGCGGTAAGTACATCTGCTGCAGATTTATTAGTCTGCTCATTGGACCTCTCGGAGTGTCAGTAGAATAGGGTGGATTCTAGATTCTAGATTACGATAGGGGGGTGGACAGGGACTACGCGTATTTTGGCCTCGTATTCGGGCCCTTTGTACTACTTCTCTGACGTCCGACCCCTACAAGCCATCTCAGACGTGAGATTAACCTAAGGATGCTGTTTGTTTTTTTGATCTCTGTAATGGAGTCTTCAGAATTATTAACATTTTCAGAAAATATTTTTAGCATTTTGTAAGAAGCCTTTTATAATCCTACCAGGATTAGATATCTTGACGCGTGTGCGGACAATTCGCGCCCGGACAATTCGCTCCGGGCTAATTCGCACCCGGATAATTCGCACTCGAAAAATTCGCTCCCGAATAATTCACACCCGGATAATTCTGTAAATCTTTGGTTTATTAAAATTAAATATTTTTAATAGGCTACTACTAATAGACGATTGCCTTTACAGAATGTATGTAGTAGTGCACATCTTGGTAAACATCTACTTCATGGAAAAATGTTTCAAATAATAGTTATTTGGTCTTTCATTTTCAACACATCGCGATTCTTAAGTATTTCCATTTCTTAAATATAATCACGCTGGTTTTTTTTTTGAAGTTGTATGAAGAGTCTGATATAGTTAAATCCTGTAATTTAAGAACACATAATTTTTATCTACTGCACTTTCGTTTTGAGAAAATAAGAATAGGTAACTGAAACGTCTTTTGTGGAGTAATTAAATACCAAATAGTTGTACCTAGTTATAGTATATCTACAATATTATGTGT
Organism: Photinus pyralis; assembly: GCF_008802855.1. Classification (NCBI taxonomy): domain Eukaryota; kingdom Metazoa; phylum Arthropoda; class Insecta; order Coleoptera; family Lampyridae; genus Photinus; species Photinus pyralis. The sequence goes on from NW_022170819.1 coordinate 21,524,656, forward strand.
AATATTCGCTACTTTTGAGACGCTCTTAATATTAAAACAGAATCAACATTATAATACCGTACACAAACAAAGTGATAAGTCTAAAGTTAAAAATATTTACATTATAAGATCAAGATGAAAATAGAAAAAGGAAGTAATTTTAACGCTCCCTTACATAAAGATTTCTTAATGAAGACACATAAAAAATTGTTCTTTATTTCTTTAGTTGAAAAGGGTGACAAAGGAAACGAATTAAATTTATTTTAGACAAAACGAGTACGTATAAATAACAATAGAACAATGCATTTCATAGATGGCACTAAATTTGGATAAGTAATTAAGATATTATAATTAAAGGTAAATTTGAAAAGACCCCGATAACACAAATTGCACTTCATAAAGAAACAATAAGAGATACATCGTAATGACATCCTTTCTATTATTTCTGGAAGATGAATAAGGTTTATTACAAGGTAAAAGTAATTAGGTCCGAAAAATCAGGTTTAGGTACGTATGACCACAACTAATTAGAACTTTAACGCCTGTATAGTATCTTCATTCTTGAACGTTTGACAGAGTGGCATTTTAAAATTTATCTGAGCACGGGGTTTGATTTTGTGTATACTTATTTTTTAATTTTAAAAAGTTTTATTTCTGGTGGTAGTGTCTTGGTTAGCGTTGGGCAAAAAAATCGATTAATCGATTATAATCAAACGATAATCGGGTTTGATTATTCTATTAAATTAATCGATTAATCGATTATTTGATTAATCGAAAGTAGATGAGCAATGTACGTACGGGACCAGGAAGTGACGTCACACCAATCAGAATCGAGTATTTCGGTCACGTGGTCACGTGTGAGCCAATCAGAATGCAGTATCGGCCATTTTGTCTACGTCACATTTTGGCTGTTTTGCGTCCGGGGGGATCTAGACCAGGAAACGCGTCACACCAATCAGAATCGAGTATTTCGGTCGGCCATTTTGTCTACGTCACATTTTGGGTTGGATCAGGAAACGTGTCACACCAATCAGAATGCAGTATCGGCCATTTTGTCTACGTCACATTTTTGGGTTGGATCAGGAAACGCGTCACACCAATCGGAATGCAGTATCGGCCATTTTATTTACGGCGTCACACCAATCAGAATGCAGTATCGGCCATTTTGTTTACGTCATATCTAGGTTTCCCGCGTTTATTTCTGGACCAGGAAACGCATACTGCTGATTAGAATTTACCGGACGCTGCTTCCTGTTGACGTGAACGGATGTTGCTTCCTGTTCCCGCCATTTACGTTTCCTGCTGATTAGAATTTACCGGATGCTGCTTCCTGTTGACGTGACCGGACGCTGCTTCCTGTTGATGTGAACGGATGTTAGTTTCCTGTTAACGACCGGACGCTGTTTCCTGCTGATTAGAATTTACCGGATGCTGCTTCCTGCCGATAACCGGATGTTGCTTCCTGTTCCCGCCATTTACGTTTCCTGTTGACGTGACCGGATGCTGCTTCCTGTTGACGTGACCGGACGCTGTTTCCTGCTGATTAGAATTTACCGGATGTAAGTTTCCTGTTAACATGAACGGATGCCCGTCGATACATGAATTACGAATCTACCGCTTTAGTCAACTGAGCTAAAAGGGGCGCGCGATTGCAGGGGCGTAGAGGGTGGCGTTAGATACTCACATATGAGCTACAGCTAACCCTACCTGCTATAGGTATAGAGTAACAGCGTGCGAAATTTAGTTGTTATTATAATTAGAATGGGAAGCTGCAATCTCGCGATAGTGTTTATTTATAGCAGCTATGATAAGACGCTTAAAGGTGTAATAACCATTTTATTTTAATTAATATAATAAATATCTACATATACAAAATGCTAGAAATTATGAAGCTACAAAGTTTTTTGTGTGCGCTCCGCCATAATACAATCTCTACAATAAATCATTAACGGCGCTGGACCATCGATGTGGGTGCGCTGCCATGGTTGATTCCAGTGTTTTGTACATCGTATTCGATTCCGCAGCTCACAATCTCTTTGAAATACGGTTGGAATCTTGATCCATATTTTCAATAAGTCATTTACACTTAAACTTAACAATTCGCTCTTCGTCTCAATATAATTAGACTCCTTTTGAGCCTCTCGCCTAGCGATGTTGTAAAGTATTCGATCCATTATCGTTCGATATGAGGACCGAAATGAACATTAGCATCCCCGTTTTATACCTACACCTTTAAGATACACTGCGCATGATGGATTTCTTCAAATCCCCTCCAAAAGTACTTTTAAGAGCAGGTATAAGAGTAATAAGAAAGTAAAAAATCGATTTATATCGAGATGAGTGCACAAATACAGCAACAATCGCAAGATTCGTGGGGTAGCGAAGATGATGCAAAGTCATCACTTTCGCTGGATAAATTATCGGTGAATGAATCCTCGAAAGAGGAGCAAGGTATGCATTGAATAACGCCGATTATTGTGGAAGCAAAAGATGTATGTTTATAGGAAAGGAAACCTTAATATCTTCGTGGTCGTTATTCTTAGACGGAGGCATTATTCTCGAAGTTGGCGTTACACTGGACGAGTACTTTTTCGATTCCATCGTGCAAATATCATGTCCTCCGCATTATGATGACCAGTATTTACAATTTGAGCGTTGCGAATGGAAAGAAATATTCAATTTTAAAACTGAACACTTAATTAAACATATGGTGCAGTGTACGCCTAAAAGAAGGAGCAAGCATGAAATTTTTACCGAGTCCAAAATAATAATACTTGAAGCGGAAGAAGAAGAAGACGGCGGATGTATTCGAATAAGCGAATCAGATAAATCTATAATATTTTCCAAGCAAGCAATCGATATGATATTTATCGCTTCCGAAGTAATTACTCAAAAATTGGATGTTGCCAACCACTATGCGATGTATTGTCTTTATGATGACTTTACGCGTGAGGTTGCAAAAATTCTACATACCGAAGGTGTTACTAGCGAAGAGAGCATTTTATCGAGAGGGAAATTGATATGCCAAAATCTCAAATTGTTAACATCGCTAAGCAGTTGGAAGGAAAAGTATGATAATTTGCAAGACTTGACTCTTCTAACAGAAATTGTAAACATTCACCCTCGAAAATTTATAAATACGGTTGTTAGTAAAATTAGCATGTTAAAATAAATAATTTTTTAACATAAAAATGCTTTTTATTTATTCATAGGTATGGATACACATCAACTTATTATCCACCTAATGCCGCATATACAATTCAATATGTTTATCAAACTTTAAAAGTTTAGCTAATACATTATATAATTGCTCCAATACGCCTTTATTAGCACAATGAATATTGAATAAGGATAGATCAATGTCACCTGATTGAATTACACGACCTGTATATTCACTATATTTATGAAATTTATTTCCGGTGATAAAGTATAGGTATCCATCCATGTATTTGAATATAGAAGTTATCTTAGCCGGAATATCCGGAAAGGTTTCCGCATATATTAAGCGATTTTTAGGCCGATGACTACAATCATCCAAATCTAGCAGTTCATTTGCACCATGATAAATAAGCGTGCGTCCGGTATAGGTGTTAACTGCAGCATTCACTTTATGGCTGTTGGGAATTGTGAAGTGGCTATAAGGTTGAGGCCATCCTGGTAGCAGTTGCAGACTAGGGAATTGCACTATATATATGCGACCGCCACTAAAGAAGACAACATCACCGTTAGGCTTTTGATATACCGCTTCCAAACGTTTAAAAGATGCCGGAAGAAACGTTAACCACTCAAGCAGATTCTTGGCAGGTTCCACTTTGCTGCTGTTTAACGCAGATATCCAAACCCAATGTTCATAAAACATATAAAGTCGTTTGTTTAGAATCAAAAAGTGTTCGATTTGAATGGTACACAGGTCAGGTGGTTTAATGGTCTTGAGAGTAGGTGTAGTTGTCTTAATACCCGTTGAAAGATGATAAGTTTTATTCTCTGGTGAAGGGGTACCAGCAGTATCACTAGGATATAGTGCTCGGATTCCAGCTATATCATCCTCATGTAGCGTGATCATATTTGAATTGTAATAAGGAAACATGAGTGCATTTTCATCGCTCGAATGGTGTAATCCGAGAGTATGACCTATTTCGTGTAAGACAACTTGGAAATAACTAGAATAACCGGGGGGAGGTGCATTTGCATCTGCTACATGCCAGCGTTCTTCCCAATCTATATGCATTTCAACAACATTCTGATCTCTGGAGGGAAAGTATGCATGGGCTAATACATTGCCCAATCCATCAAACTCGAATGCACATTGCGGATATGGTGGTGAAGCGAACTCATGCTTTCGGGTATGAAATGATATTAATATGTCTGGGTTCCTTGAGCTATATTTGAATTTCAAATTTGTGTGGTTCGCCCAAACTTGAAATGCTTTATCCGTCATCTGTAAAATGTGCAGGTCATGCATATTGGAAATATAGTAAATCAAAGTCTGTTTTGTCCATTTATACCGATGAGTCATATACGCTGCTGGGTCATCAATATTTCCGCATCTAGGTCGAGACATGAGTTGTAATGTTTCGGCATTTAATCTGCCATCACTAGGTAGTTTATAGAGTTCTTGAAATTTCTTTAAAGCGTTAACGGTGATATTTGTACGATTATCTTGAGTTGATTCACCTTCACCAGGCTCCTTTATATATCCATATTTGGTGAGATGACTATATGCCATATCGATTTCACGCTCACTGATTGTATCGCTGCCGTCGTCAACATTATCAGCAGCAGCAGCAGCAGCATTAGCACTAATACAGAAAAACCAGCTCAGTACGACAACTGCAGCTTGCATGATTGTAAAATCTATACTGATTCAAAATTTTCTTTTGGAGGACTAATAAGGATGTGGTAGTGCGGGAATATATTGAAATGAATTAAAAATTAGGTTATAAATACTTAATCCTCTCTCAACGACATAATGGTGCAGACTGTAATCGATGTACAAGGCTTTAAAACATCAAGAAACGTATTTATACCAAAAGAACTGGCGATTTATAATGGCAAGCAGGTTGCTCATTTTATGTTCAGGCCTCCATTTCCGTGGAATAGCTTATCTACCGATTTACAACGGCAAGCTACCTGGCTAATTCATAACCATCACGGAATTAAATGGGAGCATGGTCATACGCCATCCTACATGTTTCCAATTATACTTCGCCAGTTAATATCATCATCAGACCAAGTATACGTTAAAGGAAAAGAAAAAGCCGATTTCATTCGAAAAACTCTATCGCAAAATGTCACCGAGGTGGAAGAAGAACCAGCTCTACCTAAATTAGAAGCATGTTGCTACTATCATGTGCGCTCACTTTGTTGTTGCGCATTATCTAACGTTTATTATATTTATAATACGCATGTAATTCAGTAATTTTTTTTAAATAAAACAACCAAAATCAATCAATCATTTTTTTACTTTATTGCAATTGATACATCTTAATACGATTACATAATATGGGCTCCAAAACAGCTGCAATGCGTTCTATTTTACATTTGAAGCGGTACCTATCTAATGCGACAGTTTCCCACGGACCCTTTCTTGCTTCTCTGTGAGCATAGGACCACACTCGCAAGATATAAATTTTATTTTTTGATTCGTCAAAACTGACACTCTTCATTTATATAAAGTTTAATTACACTTTTACGTGACCTATATTTAAGTTTTGCGTACGATGCCAGTAAACGGTTCATACTCGATTAATGCATCATGTAAAATAACGCAGTAAGCGATAGTTTCATTTGCAAATGCAGATGATGCTTCAACTTCCAGCTTCAAATCGATCACCACGTTATGGACGCTCTCGTTTTGACGGGTGCAATTGATAATGAAGATAGGCTGCTTTTCGAACTCTTTGTAGCTAAGAAGGGAGCTCTCCTGCGACGAGTCGTAATATTGATTACGAAAGTTTAAATATTCTTCGTAAGCATCCACATACTTGTTATCGGTAAAAACCAGATTTTGCTGCTCATACGGATATCTTCGGTTGTTAATGTTTGCTTTTATATTGGAAATGCTTAAATGGTTAAACTCGCTCGCATCTGCTTCTTTGTTATTTCGCTTCCTAGTTTGGAACGCAATCAGTAGCCATTGAGGCCGTTGAAAACCGGTGCTGCTTTTTACCGACCAAACCAATGATCTGGTGCTGGGTAAGGTTGGGTATACGTAAAGGTCGCGCGCATGAAACGCCACTTGTATCGGCGAATTCTTGTTAATCCTCCCGTAGATCGATAACTTCATAGCATCGTTAGGAATTATGTACGGAACTTTCCATGTTACCTTCGTAAGATTAATCTTAACTTCAGTCTCGCCTTTATAGCAATCACTATCGTCCTTGGAACGAATTAATATCAGTTCTTGACGGATGTTGACTAGAGGCTTCCTGTATCCTTCGGCAAACCCGAGTACATGCTTTAGAGGTATGGAAGCGCAGAAAGCCGTCTTCGTGCTATTTAGTATCTGAGGAGACCCGGAAGGGCTCCAACCTGCATGCGATAAGCATCTGCTTTGATCTGATGTGTATGAGCAAAACCCCTTGATGGTGCTGTTTATTCCGGGTAATCGAACAGTTTCTATCACCTGATCACCCAAAATAAACCTAATTTCGTCGAAGAGAAAGAGCGGCGCGTTGTTGGTGAAATCGTAAGCTTTATTTGCGGTAGTCGGATTCAGCGTTCCTTCTAAATATATAACGCTATCGTAGGTGGCCGTGATGAGATCCGCTTTCTGTATGACGAGATTAATCTCATCGGAGTTACCATAAGCGTTTGTCGTATAAGGATGGTATGTTCTGCGATCGCATTCCACGATCATGTCTTCATACTTTACGCCCGTGAATAGGTTTTTTAATGCTTCTTCCATCTTTTCTTAGTACTGTATAGCCGAGATATTGCAAAAACTGTACGTCGTCTTCGGTTAATGCACCGTGAGCAATTGTTGCGTCGATGGCCGACGATGGATGACTAAATGAAGAACCTTGCTTACAGAAAATTTTAAGTCCCATATTTTTTCAGCTCCAATCGAATAGTCACTCTTTCTTCGCCGAAATCTACTAAATGACCGTCTTGATCGACTAACCTCAAGGTTATGTTATCTATTTGATGCGCGAGTACCGGTAAATATATAATCGTAGCCGGCTCCTTGATTAACTTATAGCCCGGCTCAACGTGTACGTCAAATTCAAAGATTGTATGAGATAGCGCACTGTTTCTGTATGCTCCACCCGTTAGATTACACTCGACGTGTATATTAGTAGCGTTGATTATTTGCACGTCCAGATCAGATTCATGGGTTCTACCTCCTTTATACAATTTAGGAGAGAAACCGAGCATGCGACCGATGGAGTTCGATTTCCTAAAGTCAATATCATGTATGGTTTTCATTTCGCATTTTAGCGTATTATTATTAGGTCTCAACATAAAGTCCATCGAATTGGTTGGTTCGTTTATATGATGCTGTAGAATCCTGTTGATCTCTTCAATTTCATACGCGCCACTCGGAATGGTAATCTCTTTGAAGATGCTATCGGCCGCTGCATAGTAAAATTTGTTGTTTCCCTCAAATATATTGCGTATAGAATTACAGCCGTAAAAGCCAACCAACCCTAATCCATATTGATAATTGCGGTCTAGTTCGATCGGTGGAAAATATGAGGTGCTGAGGACGTTGCCGGCACCTGTTAAGGTGAACGTTTGAGACATGACTGATGAAGTAAACAAACTCTAGGTTCAATTATTATTTATTATACAGAAAATTTAAACATAAATGTCCACATATCAGCGTATTATAATTTTGCTCCCTAGTATAATTGTATATGATGTTGCATCCGGATAAATATTTAACTATTTCTATTGGTGGCGTCAAGTCGCCGAAGCTATCATAGTAAACTGCCTTCATGCCGCGTTTCTTGAAAGCAACCCAATGCGTACCTCTTCCTTTAGCATCATCCAGGTTTACGATAGCGCACTCGTTTAAATGGGGTTTTCGCGGTAATTTATCACGCATAAACACTCCTCTGAAGAAGGGTACGTCTTTCGCATACTTTACAAGATCCGAGTCCGTTAATGCTTTTCGCGGCAAATTTAAAAGTTTTTTGCCGGATATGGTTTTAAATATAAGGCGTATCCAGTCTTACGCGGTTGAAGATACAGCGAACTGCCTTGTTTACCCAACGAGGCGGCCTCCATTGCCATGTTATGCCGTTTATTTTCCTCCAGCTGCTTCTTCGCGGCCGACGCATCGTTAATTGCTTTAGCTATACCGCTAGCTCCACCGGCCATTGCGCCCGCAGCTGAAAGACCGGCAAAGAGCGGTACTAGGAACGGAAGAAAACCTCCGACTTTAGGTATTGGTATCACTCGCGGCACTCTCACTCTTTGCTTACCGCCTGCAGCTTTAACCGCTTTCTTGGCGGCCAACAAACTTATTTTGATAAGTTTATTCAAGTTTGCCGATGATGATAGGCCTTTTATTGAATTTCGAATTGGCGTTAAAACTCCGCCTCTAAACGAACAAGTCTTCTTCTTTTTCCCGCGCTTTGCGATACGTCGTGTTACTCCCATGCCAAGCTTCCTTTTGGCCTTCATTGCTCCAGCTACGGCTAATGCTGCTGCTTTCTCTCCAAAACTAGCGTCCTTTGCCTTTACACGATCCCAAGCTCGAATTTGAAGTTCTTTATCGGCCCGATGACGATTCTCAACGTCTTTGAATTGATTGTATGCGATGTCGTGTTGCTTGCATGCAGCGTCCAACTGATTTATTCCTTGATCACCCCGAGCTAGACGCTGCTGTAGTTTGGTTCCCGGTCCGCAGTATTGATATCCGGGGATATGAAGTTCCACCGGCAATTTGTTTATCAAGCTGTTTATAAACCCCTTTCCTACTCGGCGATCGGCCATGAACTGATCAGTATAACTCAAACTATCGAGTAATAATGAAGTTTATGAAGCAACCTCAGCAATTGCATGTTGAGGATCATGATTTGTATACTGAATCGGAAGTGTCGGGGAAACACGGCTCATTATTTCCGGCTTCAATTAGAGCGGTCATCTGTGGACCATCGGGATCCGGAAAAACGAATGCGATGATAAGTTTATTAGAAGCAGCGAATGGTCTGAAGTTTGAAAATGTATATGTATACTCCAAGTCGTTAGAGCAGCCGAAGTATAAATATCTGGAACAAGTACTTAAACCCATTAAAGGCATTAAGTATAATGCTTATAGTGATAAGGATGACGTAATAACTCTAGAGGAGATTAGCAAAAATTCGATAATGATATTTGACGATGTTGCGTGTCTAAATCAAGATATAATTAGGGATTATTTCTGCAGAGGACGACATTCTGGTGTGGACTCGTTCTATCTTTGTCAGACATATTCCAAAATACCTAAGCAGCTAATACGCGATAATGTAAACGTTATTGTCCTATTTAAGCAAGACTATATAAATTTGAAACATGTATATGATGAGCATGTTGGTAGCGACATGACCTTTGAGCAGTTTAAATTAATGGGCTCAAAGTGTTGGATGCATAAGCACGATTTCATGTGTATTGTAAAGGACTTTGATTATGGCCGATATCGACGAGGTTTTGATTGTTATATCACACTTGGACAACTTTGAACTACTTTTGAACAACATCATTGAGCCGGTGTGGGTAGCTTTGAACCGATGTTGGACCGCCTCTGAACCGCTTATGAACCGCTTTAGAACTGCTTTGAACCGGTTTTGGACAGCTGTGAACCGATATTGGACCGCTATGAACCGCCTTTGGACCGCCTCTGAACCGCTTATGAACCGCTTTCGAGCTGTTTTGAACCGGTTTTGGACAGCTTTGAACCGATGTTGGACCGCTATTGAACAGCTTTTGATTGCTACGAACCGTTTTTGCACCGATATGAACCGCCTTTGGACTGCTATTAGAAGCACTTTTCATCGATAATCAGTTTAGTTGATTGTATGCGGGCCGTTAAGATGAACGCGCAAGATCAGGCAATTAAAAGAAAATTAACTAAAACCCGTAGCGAAATAAAACGCAAGCTTGCGGCTCTTAAAAGAGGCGAAACCGAAACATTGCGATTAGTGGAAGAGACTTATAAGCCTATAGTTGACCCATTGAAGACGCTAGCTAAGCAGGAGTTGAAAAAACAAGCGTTAACGCCAAAAGTTGAAAATAAAATTGAATATGAATCAACTCCAATGCAAGAACAATTTGCAACGCCTAGACGCACCGAAAATACTGCAGTTCGTAAACGAATTAGTTTTCCGCCCGATATTAGCGAAATAGCGCTTGACGAAGAAGAAAACGATGAAGCGGAGGAAACTACTAGATCGATTAGCAACTTATCACAGCTACATGATGATCAGCAATTTTTAGACCAGTATCATCATTTACCTCGTCATTATATCGATCGGATGATTAAGGATGCGATGGGAGAGGTCGATCACGTTCACGGACTTCGATACGATTCCGAATTCAAAGAGTGGGCTATAGGAGATTCTATAGTGCAGTTTGAAGGACCCGATATAAACATAAAAAATACACTTTATACCGGCACTCCTGGGCTATATGAATTGCTCGTGCTCAAAAAGCCACATAATTACTCCTTCAAGGATAGTCAATCGTATAAAGATATTTTATTAGCTACTAACGCATACAAAAGGAACTACGACCCTAGACAACAAATCATGGGTACTAAGTCGCATAAATACGTTAAGATCGTGAAGCCGCTACTATCGGAACATTTTGGAGCAGGTGTGAAGGAGGTTAATAATAAACAGAAGGAGTACGTGTATTGGAATACTCCCTACGAACTAGTCGAGCGTCTCAGACTGTTACACGCATCGCAAGCAGCCGGTCATACCGGACACAACAACGAGATTTTAAGCATTGAAGAGGAGCTCCGAGAAGAAGGTATAATTGCTTAGTCCGAAAATGAGCGTTGACAAATTCGGAAGACATTCGTCCTCAAGATTATATAACGAACAGAATACCTTGCAATTTACCGCTGCTAATGATTATGATATGCAAAACAAGAGAATATGTAATGTTGCCGATCCTGCTAAGGGTAGCGATGTTGCTACAAAACAATATGTGGATAATAGTACTCGGAACGCCGCAAGCCAACAATATGATATGCGTGGTAATCGGCTAACCCATCTAGCTGATCCGGTGAACGATGGCGATGCCGTAACAAATGGATACCTACACATGTTTGTAAAATCGTTTAAGTCAATCACCGATGGTCATATGAATGTCATGCATGAAATGGAGCGAAACTTGGATGAAATTCGCGAAAAA
>NW_022170819.1:21536080-21558994 GCF_008802855.1 Photinus pyralis
AATTCAGATGGTCTGGTTACAAATAATTTTAACACATTTCAGGTGTCGGATTGTATAAAATTTAGTATCCATTAGTGCACAGACAATAACAAAGTCCGTGTTGAAGTTCTTCAGGGTCATTAACAAAAGAGTTTTTTAAAATTTACATTCATGTGTTTTAGCTACTAGATATTGTCAGGTCGAACTTTATACGCTACATTTTTTGTACTATTGGTTGAGCCACTGCCCAACAGCTAGATCATCATGTGGCGGAGCCCCATCTTGCTGAAAGTCCGGATTTTCCTTCGTGTCGCAGCATTGTCGCTCTTCTCTCTGGTTTTTAACATTAATTCATAACCGAACCATCCAAATTTATATTTCGCTAAAGATTAAGCTTTTCTCTAGCGTTTTTGCAATTTTTTGTTTTTTTAAATCAAAATCAAAACTACAGTCAGCGGCTCGTTTTGAAAGTTTTAAACCCCATCAAGCGTCTTTGAAACTTTAATGAGGAGCATTTTGAAAAACAAAATCTCAAATTCAGAACAGGATAGCTATTCAAAGGATGTTACCTACTTGTCCTGTTAAGTGATTTAAAATTTTACCGTAACGGTATGTGGTATAGGGGAGTTTTTAGTAAAAGATTTCCTTTTGGAACCTAAAATTAATGGGTCCGAGCGTTTTTCGAAAAAGCATTTTAAAATCTGCCAAAACATTATATGCTTTGTTTTCAATGCAACCTGAAACGTGTAAATCTGGGAACACTTGGGGAAATTGCGTGATGGTAAATGGCTGTTTTTTGAAAGTATTCACGTGAACCAATAGAAAATGCTATAACGCGAGGTGATTTAGATAGCACCGAATTATTTAAAACTCTTGAATGAGTTGTAAAACCTAATAAGTGCACCTTCATGTCGGTATGATGAAATACTACTTCTAATTAGATCGTTACCTTCACTCTCTTGCAAAACAAATCACTAATTGCCGAGATTAGTTTCAGTCATTCCGTTATATACACTTTGTTATTAAATCAGTAATTACAAATTACCTACTTATGATGGATTAATTACTGTGAACTACTGAAATTCGCACCCGGTAATGTATTCCAGTCGCGTTATACGCGAGCGAGTCTGCGGAACGAACCTCTTGACGATCACATTTAATGCCTCATTGCTAAAATTGTCGAATAAAGTCTCAGCAGCGGATGCATATTTGGTAACCAATTTAACATCAATTATGTAGCCACCTGCGACGGTGCAAGAGAAAATAGATGGGTAAGCTCTTCGTCACCTTGGATAACCTTCCAGGTATCGGGAGCATATCTAAAACGGCAATTTCGAAAAAGTTCTCCATGAATAGAATTAATTTTTTGGTTGAAATAATTTATAAATATCGCGTATCAAGCAGTTTGCTATTAAATTACAGCCTACTAAAACTATTGTCATTTTTGTAATGATTTACGTTGATGTTTAATACGCAAATAATTGTCGTTTATGTAAGTAATATTCATTTGTAATGTCCCGTGGGATTTTCATTCTCTTTTAATTGAATTCAATCCAAATAAGCTAACAATTTTAATAGCTTTTCTGTCTATGTATGATTCCACGAAGATAGATTTATTACGCGAATCGATGCAGTTTGCAAACAGAAGATGGATAGTTAATATTCAATTTGTAAAACAAACGTGAACAGCAAGCTAAGAAGACTTAAACGTATTTTAGGTCCTACTGTCCTCTTGTGACTATAATGAGCAAATGGACAAAATGGAAAAGGGATGCAGTTTTAGCGCATTTTCCCAAAAGAGCTCCGCTATTATGCTCACTTTGCGTTATTGATTGAGTGACTGATTGATTTATGTACACACTATCTCTACAAGGAGGTGTGTTTTAATTACTTTAACAAATACGACAGGCAGTGAAGGTCGGAAACGTAAAATCGCTAATGGAAGATATGCCAGGCGCAAAATTAACATGAAATTGTTGATAAAAATGTGTAGAAAGAAGAATTGCAGACCGATGTGAATGATGACATACAGGGTTATCATTTACAAAACAAAAAAAACGATTGTAATTTACAATTTTGGTTAAAAAATCAAGAATTTCACTGCCACGTTCATTTAGATAGCTAGGTTTAATGGAAGGTTTAGTTTTAACATTCATCCCCTCACCTCAACGGATTACCCATCGAGTTACAAGTCACTTTAATAAAGCCATACGTTTATATATATGTTATCCGGACAGTCACAAAAGCTATAGGCTGATTTAAATATCTAAAAGCGTTTTTGACAGTATTACTTACATCTTTTATGTCGAATGTACACTGCCAAAAGACAAATTAACTTTGCGCGCTTATTATTAAACACTAATGGCCTTTTGCACCGACAAATGTAAACTAAACTTAGCTTAAGCATAGGTTAAAATCTATGATAACGATTGCGGTCATAGATTTTGAGCTACGTTTAAGCTAAACTCAGCATAAATTTGTTGACGAAAACGGCCATAAATTGTTCAAACTCTCACAGACATATCTTTTGTTGATTACTCTTCAGCACTTCCCCTTGATATGTAGATCATTCTTTCTCGATTATTTATCAGATTTCTGGTGGATATATATTCGATTTTTGGACCCTCTTTACTTTGAGCAATTTCTCGCATCAAGTGATGTTTGACATCAATATGTTTCGTCCTGCTCTCAAGAACTGGGGTTTATTGCTCCAGTATTGTCACAGAACAATATTCACCTTTGACTTTTTGCTCAAATCAGAATTCTGTAAGAAATCGTTGTAGGTAAACCGATTTTTTTACAGATTCAGCATGTATTCTGCTTCTGTAGATGATAAAGCTGGAGTACTCTGCTTTCTCGATTCCCACGATATTTAACTTCCTCCCAGAATGAACGACAGGAGTTTTACTGGCTGATGAGGTAACTGACTGCTTGACCTATGTCAGCTCTCGTAGACACAGCCAAATACATCACTGAGCCCACCAGTTCTCTGTAAGGTAAATGCTCTGAATCTTCGCGCTCTTAGAATCCTCCATTCTGAATCTTTGGAGGACAGATATCCCTTCTGACATATTTCAATTCTATCATCACTTCTCGAGAATTCTATACTGAGGCAATATTTTACATCCCCGAGATTCTGGATTTCGCACCTCGGCCAACACTCTTTGCAAGAATTTCAGTTTTTTTGGTTTGCCTATATCTTTGTTTAAAAAAGTATTATTTATAGAAAATCGATCTGTCTTGGAGTAACAATATTTAGTTTTATATTTCCACCTTGTACATCGTTTGAGTTAGTTTTATGTAGTTATTTAGCTTTTCTAATACTTAACCCTTCATATATTATTTCTATCTTTTATATCTATTGTATGTTATAAATCTGTTGTTTGACTCACTTACGCACAGCTCTTCACGTTTCATTTTTCTTATATGTATTAACGTAGTTTTTTTCTCTTTTGTTATAATGGTCAACCGTAAATAAATAAATCAATAAATAAATTAGATTGATCCGTTTCTGGCCCTTTGAGATAACCACGAAATCATCTACATACACACCGCCAGGATAAATATCTCTTCCCCTCGTCCCAAATAGAACACACACGGATCATAATTAGATCCTGTGAGACCAAATCTTTTCACGTCTTTCTGAAATCTTTCGTACCATAGTAGAACTACGACACTTGTCGGCCATCTTGGTTTTTATTCGCGGGGTCGCCCACGTGGGCGCGAGTGTTTCCCGGATTAATTTAATTATATAGTAATCAATGTAATTGATGACGTCATCAAATAAATCAAATGTCAATGAACCTAAACAATAATGTTTAATGCACGATTGTGCCAAGGAAAATAATTCTTCAAGTTTGTAGAACTTCTCTGTATTTCTAAAGCTATGCGTTGTAGGAAAGATGCACCGGCTCGTCGGTCGCCTCATTTTCCAACTAAAAGTTAATTAAATAATCAAATCAAAGTCCAAATTCTGGGGAATTCTTCAACTTTCCCAGAAATAATCAAATTAATCTCCGAAAACTCAAAGACTGGAGCATTTCTTTGACTTTCCTGCTGATTTCGCTGTTGCTTGGTTATATTGCGATAATCCTCCGCAACAATTCCTCCAAGCGCTTTCATGGGCCATATATGTTTTTTCCTTCAATACTCCATTCATCATACTGTTTCACTTCCATTTGATGTGGAGCCGCGAGAGATGTAACCAATCGTATTGAGTCTTCCCACCGGCGTATATCTATGCCGGGACGTTAACCAAAACCGCTAGCGATGATTCTCGCGTTCCTCTTGTGCGGTGTTCCGTCAACCTGATAGTTGTTTCTTAAGATGGCACGACTTTCAATAACTCGTTGGTTTTTCGGTCGATCAACGAGAACCCACGTATCATAATAGTCGTTTGTTTGCGTCGATCCACTGGTTCGAATCTGGTCCATCGAGTGCTGTTGAACCAGAATTTCTACCGCAGATTCTTCGACGATTCGTATCATGTTGACCCGCTTCTGAGGTCTTTCCCTGGGTCCGTTGTGTACGAGTCGAGGTCTTCCACTGCTTCCTTTCATCGCTGGCGCTGGTTCAGCTTCCTCTGTTTGCGGTTGCTGATGTTTAACGTTTTTATCGTCGTTAACGTTTCCTTCTCGCGGAGTCGCTGCGCCTCTGGACTTATTGAGTTTCTATTGTAGTCCTCATCGGCTTTTCCGCTTCGAACCAATTCTCTTCTTCATAAATGTTGACATCTCGAACCTCTCTTGTGTATGGTTTCATATATATTTTCACTTCTCTTGATTTCTGATTGAAAACTCGTCTTCTTTTTGAACTCGAATTTTACATACTGCGTGATGTTGATTTTCCGCTCTTCTGGGATCCACACTCTGTTCACCTTAGACATCTCCGCATATCCTTTCTGGATCGAGGTTCGAATTTCCCTGGGTCCTGCTCCCTGTTTTGTGTGTACACCTTGCATTCAAATTCGCGGAAATAACTGACGTATAGTTCTTTTCTAGTCCAAAGTTCGTGTAGTATTTTTCCTCTCAACTTCTTGATGGACATCGATTCCTGGTGTAGTTGGCCGTGTTGATGGGTTCGCACCAGAACTATTGAGGCAATCCGGACTCATCTCCACGAGTGTACGATTTCTTCTCACGGCGATCCATTCCGTTCTGATATGTGCGTGTCTGTCAATCCCCTCCCGATTCCGTTTGCTCTCAGATACTCATCGAAGATGTTGCTCACGTGTTCCTTTACGTTATCGGATTGTAAGTACTTGATCTTCTTCCATGTCAGATTCTCGCCCTGTATTTTATTATTCTTGAACGCGTCGAAAACATTACTTTTATTCTTCACGGGTTTAGTCATACACCATCCAAAATACTCGTCGATGAATACTAAATCTTCCTTTGCTTTTCCGTTTGATTCTATCCTGGCTGGTTCCCAGACATCTGAGTGCACTATTTCTAGTAAGTCTTATGAGTTCTTGGCTACAAATTTCGCATTCGAGACTTCCCCTGGTTGCATCGATGGTTATACGTTTGATGGTGCTTTTTCTTCAACCTCCTTGGAGATTCTTGAAGTTTAGATGGCCCAAAGTGTTCGGTGCCATGTTTCAGATTCACTCAATCTTGATTCTGCCGTTGGCAGTCTTGTTACTGAATTGCATTCGTTCTTTCTTTCTTAGACAGCTCGTTGAATCTCTTCGCCTGGAGGATTAACTTTCCAGTCTTGCCGACAATATCTGTCATCCCCTTCCCTTGTCTGCTGTTTCTCCCTAGTCCAGTCCAGGCTATATAATATTTTTTGACAAAAAAATTAGTTACCGGTTCAAACCGGGTTTTTTATGCAGGCGAAATGATTAGAAATTAGGCAGATTAAAACAGCTGAATTTTTCCGCGGGTTAAATCCCGGGGGTTGAAAGGGGTGGAAAGGGTATTTTGCAATTTGTGGCGAAAATGTTCAATATAAAAGTTATAGGGTATAAAAAAATGAACGACTTTTGTATCTGCATTATTTTCACATAACCTCCAATTTTCCTAGAAACACCGAAAAAACTGTTTTTTTCGTTTTTTAATCTTATTTTTGCGAAAAAAAGTCGTAGGTGTTTGAAATTTTGAGAAAACATAGCTTGCTTTATGATAAAAAAAGGGGGCAATTTTTTCGGCCCGTAAAGTTGAACCGTTTCCGAGATCTCACGATTTCTGAAAAAAACACCTTTTTTTACAAGGAGATGAAAAATCTATTTTTTTTCATCGTACAGAGGTGCGCGGGGTAGCAAAATTTTTGGGAAAACTGATATTTTAATAAACAAAAATAAAAAAATATTATTCTTATACTTCGAGAAAATCGCCAAATACTGGAAAAACAGTTTTAAGATATACACGGTTTTTGACATGATAAATCAACGTGTTGGATGTTAATAAAGATTTTTTCGAAATTTATCTTCTTGCTTCTCTTTAATGTTGCTAAAATATTATCTTTTGTTTCCTTATGCTCAACTGTTTTAGTTAAAATATCTTTATTATTTCTTTTTTCTGCTTTTTTACCGCAATAAAAGCAAATTCGAAGTAAAATCGAATTATTTTGCTTCCTGAACAATTTGTTTTTGTTCACTGACTATTCTTCCTGACTATTTTATAGCTGATGCAATTACGCTGGGCCTGTTGAAAAACTTGCAAAATCTGCAATAAGAACGTTAATTTTATCGGCCAAAGCAATAGATGATTTGAGATATAAGACCTGGAATAAACTTCATGAGGATTTTATTCATAATTCGATAAAGCGATCAACAGACCCAGCGCAATTACATCAAGTGTAAAACAGGCAGGAAGAAGAGTTAGTGAATAAAAACAAATTGTTCAGGAAGCAAAAGAATTAGATTTTACTCCGAATTGTTTGCGGTAAAAATGAAGAAAAAAGAAATAATAAATATGTTTTAATTAAGGCACTAGGAAACAACAGAAAATATTTTAGCAACATTAAAGAGGAGAGAGAAGACAGATTTCAAAAACTCTTTATTAGCACGGATCCAATAAGTTAATTTTATTTAGTTGCAAAAAAGCTATTTACAAATGTCAAAAACCGCGTATCTTAAAACTGTTCCCCCAGTTTTTTTTATTCGAATAATAATTTTTATTTTTGATTATTAAAAAATAGATTTTTCATCTCTTTGAAAAAGAGGTGTTTTTTCTTCAGAAAATCTTGAGATCTCGGAAACGGTTCAACTTACGGGTCCAAAAAAAATTGTCTCCTTTTTTTCTCATAAAACAAGCTGTTTCCTCCAAATTTCAAACCCCTACGACTTTTTTTCGCAAACTGAGAATAAAAAACGAAAAAAACAGTTTTGCCGGTTTTTCTAGGAAAATTGGAGGGTATGTGAAAATAGTGCAGATACAAAAGTGGTTAATTTTTTTATTCTCTAAAGGCTTTAAATTAAACATTTTGCTAAAATTTGCAAAACTGCACTTTCCACCCCTTTTAACCCCCGGGATTTCACCCGCGGAAAAATTCCGTTGTTTTCCGTTCCCCGATTTTTAATCATTTCACGTGCATGAAAAACCCGGTTTGGCCCGGTAACTAATTTTTTTGGAAAATAAATTATTTTAGAACTATTTACCCTGGACTACCCACAGATATGAGATTATGCAAAATACATCGATTCTTGGTGGGAGACTCGGTAAAACGAAACAAGAAAATGATTCCTATTGATCTCCAGTAACAGAACCTTGAGTTCCTGCCACATTATAAACAGATCATCTAAATGTTTTCTCTCCAGTAATGATTTTCTTAGTAGTCCCTATACGTCACGTGAATTCTTTCAATCTCGTTGTTAACCCTTCGATGAATGCTTGTCTTGGGTTGCGAATTGTGACGTCCTTCCATACTTTGCTTATAGCCTTCCTCCAAGTTTTATCTAGAAAATACAACTTCCTCCCTTCTTTGCGGCATCTTCTTATTTCTCGCAAGAAATGACGCCTCCAAGTAAGTTTTCCTTAAGAGCACTATTGAGCGACATTTTCCCATATCTATAATGACAAGCAAAATAGGTATATTACAAGTAAAAAAAATGTGTATACTCACTGAAAACCAATTTGCTTTATCCATACTGTGGTCCGCTTCAATTGAGGTTCATCTTCATTTAACGCTGTTAAAATTTTATTCAATGTTCGCGTTTTTTTTCTCTCAAAAAAGGAATGGATCAAACGTCTGAGAACACTTTTAGTTCCAAAATCGTTGTTGTCCAAAATTGCACTCGGTCTGTGACATACTTAAGGCGCGTGAAGTTCGTGGGTCGTTTTATATTCCCGAAGAATCTTGCGACACTCACACCTAAAGTAAGATGTAAATAAATCTTTATCTACAAATATAAAAAATACCTGCTGCATTTGCGCTGTTTTCTGTTGCAGAGTTTTCTGAGTTGTTTGAGAATAAGCTTTGAATATGTCAAAATGCTCGTTTTATCTTCAATCGAGAAGTGCGGTGGAGAAAAAGCAGCCCCTGCTACACAGATCAGCCTTTGCAAAGACTATTTTTTTCGTATAAATGAGATGATATTAAAATTAATTTAAATTAAAATTAAAGGGACAATTCACTTGCCAAGTGTATCTGATCATGAATTGATTTATTGCCACATACCCGTGCAAAGGGTGACTTCTGCTCAAAACATATACACTTACAGAGATTTTACACAGTTTAGTTACACCCGGTTTAAAGGCGATCTTATGTCGATTCCATGGAAATGTGTAATTGAGGCGTCAGATATAAATACGAAGGTAAACATTTTCAATGAGAATCTATTGACACTTTTTAACTTGCACGTGCCTCTGAAAACGTCTAGGTTTTCAAAACCACATGCTCCTTGGCTCACTGACGGTATAAGGCAATTATTTGCAATTAGGCAGGTTGCTCTTAATAATTATAAAAAGTCAAGGCATCAAGTAGATTGGAACGTCTATAAATCTATTCGAAACTTTGTTACCGTAGCTGTTAAAAAGCAGCAACGCAAATATTACCAAGAGCGTTTCAGTGAACATCATAATAATCTCTGGAAAGAGTTTCGTAATTTAAATAAAACAAATAAATCAAAACCCATACCCAAAGAGTTGTCCGACGTAGAGAAATTGAATCAGTACTTTACTAATTCGGCAACTAGACTACTTGGTGACACTACCGCTTTGGAAACGTTTTATGAAGGGCTTCTATATCCACAATTTTAAGTTTCACCACGGTTTCCGAGGATGAAATCTTTAGGATAATCCGGTCAATTAAATCAAAGGCAATTGGTATTGATGGGATTGGGATTAATCTGATTAACTGGTGTATTCCGTATCTGCTTCCAGTAATTACGCATATAATTAATTTTTGTATTACGCATTCCACTTTCCCAAAATGTTGGAAGCAGGCACGAATAATTCCGTTGCCTAAAATTTCAAACCCCACTTTACTTAAAGACCTGCGCCCGATTAGTATATTGCCTACCTTATCTAAAGTTATGGAGAGAGTAATTGCTCTGCAACTTTCGTCGCATTTGTGTTTCAATAAAATTATTCCCAACGTACAGTCAGGCTTTAAAGTTGGTCACAGTTGCAATACAGCCTTGCTAAAAATAGTGGACGACATAATGATTGCTTCAGATAAGGGACACTTGACTACTCTGGTGTTGTTAGATTTTACGAAAGCTTTCGACACAATTAACCACAAACTGCTCATTTCCATCTTACATTACTCGGGACTATCACATACAGCCAGGAAGTTTATGATTAGTTATTTGGAGGATAGAGTCCAAGCGGTGTCGACTGCAGATATTATGTCTAAATTTCTTCACACTAGTTGCGGTGTACCGCAAGGCTCCGTATTGGGTCCAATCTTGTTCAACATCTATATTTCTACGTTTCCCCTTGCACTTCTCATTTCTATGCGGGTGATACGCAGTTATACTACTCTTTTGACCCATCGGAAGTACAGTTAGCATGCCATAGAATTAATGAAGATCTAACGCATATAGCAAATGTTTCTAGGGATCATGGTCTCTTCCTTAATTCGGTCAAAACACAAGAGATTCTCTTTGGTAGGGATAAACATAGATTAGAAGCGAAGGGTAACGTACAAATAGCCATAGGTGGAAAGGCAATATCCATAGAAGATTGTGTAAACAATTTGGGGTTAGTGGTAGATTCAAATCTGCGGTTTAAAAATCATATATCCCGATGTATACAACGTGGTAATGCGAGTTTGAAGATTATTTACCGCACTAGACACTTGCTTACTCGTATGCAGAAAGCTACTCTATGTAACGCCATGGTGCTGTCTGGCCTAAATTATTGTGATACTGTCTATGGCCCCTTTCTTGACTCAGCAGATATAAGAAAGATACAACTGCTGCAAAATTCCTGTCTAAGACATATTTGGAGTCAGGAAATTTGAACCAATTAGTTACAAATTAAAGGAATTAAAATGGCTTAATATGAAAAATCGGAGGTTTTTGCATGCTGCCACGGTATTCCATAATATTATAATCAACAGGTCGCCATCTTATCTGTATGAAAAGATCACCTTTAGGACGGATGTCCATAATCTGAATTTAAGGTTTAAGGGGCTATAAACACCGCCAACACATGTTACTCAATTTTTTAAACGTTCCTTTTCCTATTGCATTGCAAGTATTTACAATAAATTACCCGAAAACCTTAAAAAACTTTCTTTAATTTCATTCAAGTGTAAGCTACGGAAATTCCTGCTTGAAAATCAGTCACGTGCCTAAACTTCAAATATTGTTTTTTTTTGTTTGTTACATTTTTTGTTTGTCTAGTTCACATTTATACTTTTTTATTTATTTTAATTTAGTAATTCTAATTAGTTTTCATACCAAATAGAATATGTCTATACTAGGTATCGGAATAATTTCTAGGGTTAAGTGTAAGAACAGGCAGCGGTTTTTCTGCTGCACTGAACTTCGCCCTTGCTTGGAAGTCCTTTGGTTATTTTTTTTTTCTATTTCCTCAAATAAAGGCAATATTATTATTATTATTATTATTATTATCAACGGCAATTTACGCAAGTAAACGACTATATATAAACTGAAAAACGGAATTACAGACAGATTTCATTTGTCAACTACCACCATTGAAAGCAAAATTTCCCGTGTGTTACCGGCATTTGAAAATTGCAACCAATAAAAATTTTGCATTTAAATGTGCAGTATATGTGTATTTTCTATTCAGCAAATGTTACTAATTCACTTCCACAATGTTCCTTGGCCTATAACCTCTTGAATATTGCAGTTTGCAGTGTATGAATAAATATACCTCCGACCTTCGTTTAATGCTCATTAAAATGTGTCATAGATTTTGGACAAATTACAAAAATCTCGTAAAGGAAAAGGTGAAACGTAAAATCATGATTTCAAGACTCTTAGAAGTAATCATCGAACATAATGAATAAAAAGTGGCTGCAATGTGTTATTAATCTTCCTTGTGACAGCCTACTATTTTGCATAGTTATAAAACATATTATGAAACACTAAACCGACCCCATATGAAAACGAAATAAAGACATCAGAAACTTTCGGTGACATATAAATCCCATCCCAAACACATCTCCCTCGTCCATATACAATACAAATATCTCCATGTTTCTCTTTTAGGTGTTAGACAAGCGGCAGATGTGACATTACATTCATTCTTCTACTAAATCCGTGAACTAACACAGCGCGTGCGGGTTTAAACGGTATCTATTAGAGCCAAATTCTATAGAGGCAATCGTCCAAACGTACAGGGGAGGGTTCTGGAAAAAAATTGAAACACACCTTCGACTGTTCCACTGAAAAGATTATATGGCAAATTATGACCGAAAATGATTGCATTAAATTTATAGGATCGCGCGCATATACAAATTAAGGGACGAAGGAAGATTTTTTCAAACAAATAAGTTTCAGAAATAGATTAGATTCGCACGCGTGTTTTCTAACTAGACAGTAAGTATAAGGGGTAATTCCGGCCCGATTCCGGCATCTGACAGCCCCATTTCCGCCAAATACTCTTATCATGTCTTTCCTTTAAACGCGCGCGTGATGTATGTGCGAGAGCTTCCTTGGCCGACACTTTAATAATTACGTCAAGGCCTTCCCACGAGGAGTAAGGGAGAGTTATTATAAACAATTTTTCATGGAGGATATGATTCTGGCAGTCGACAATTTAGAGGCGAAACTCACCCCATCGAGCAATTTATAGAATACGACACGTGTCTACGGTATTAGAGCACCGAGTTACTTCCCGTCATTTCACACAGGATACTTTGATGCGATGACTAATTACGTACGAAAATTTAAAATCTAGTTTTCTCAAAATTGCAGGAAATCCGTGTTTGGCTCGGAAACAATATAAAATATCGACAGGTCTCGTTCGTGCATCCGTAAGGAAGCGAGGAACCGTATTATAACTGCTGATTAGTGGCAAATGGGGAGGGCGCTTGTTTGGTAATTTAGATAGAATCGAAGTTGTCTGTGAATCAACCCCTAATTTAACTACTTCAGGCCGTGGCAATGTACAAATATTAGTTCTGCCTATATATACAACTGCGTTTGATAGTTTCGTGTCGAACATCGTGTCTGTAGTCATTATTACACCTCTAATTGGAAATACTTTAAGAATCCTAATTATTCACACGCACACGGTTTTTATTCCTTTTTTAATCGAAAGATGATTCAGATAATTGAATTTGTTTGTGCCTATGAAAGTTAAACACAAAAGATAATTACAACAGACTAAAAATAATTAACCGAAGATTGAAAAAGAAAGCCCTGACTTGAGGTAGCGGGATTACCTTCGGAAACAGTCATCACTGTGTTAGCTACCACCGTTATGACTTGCGGAAAATTCGATGCTTCTGTTTCGCCAAAATGTATCACCTTCAGAGCACTGTAGAAAAGGAAAATGTCAACGTGTTTCATTCCTCCGACACCCTGAGGGATACCGGAGGCGGGCTGCTCAGAGTTTCCAAATCCTCTTCAGTCAGAGAACGGGAATGTAAGAATGGGTACAGTTAAGGGTGGGAACGGAAGGAAAAGGAATTAGGGTGCTGAGAGGGAAGAGCACTGTTCTAGCATTCGCCTCGTAGATTGCAACATAATGCTAGCCTTATCTAAACCAGACAGAGAAGTCGGCAGCGGGAATAGAACCCATAACCTCCCGAAGAGCAGTCGGCAACGCAACCATTGCGCCACCGACTTCGGTAAGCACTGCAGATGATATAACAACCTCTTTCAAGTTTTGGTCTGTCTTTGGTATGGAACCTATTACTAGCGTCGGAAGATCAGAGAAATGTAATCGGTCATCGATGGCACGTATCGTTCTTCAATTTATTTACTTATTTATTGTCCCTCTCTTGTTCTGGATCCTCAACAGCCTTTCGCCGGAAAACCGAATTCGGAGTAGCCGGCAGAATGCTCGAAACTGGTCTAAGGTAATTCCCATCTCTGCCACAGATGAAAAATTCACCCAGGTTCGAACACCCGACCTCCGGATTTATAGTCCAACGCTCTACCACTGAACCATAAAGCTGGAAGACAAAGGACAAAACACTTACACATGATTCTAGTCGACTATTCACAGACATAAGACACATTCCAACACATAACATCGGCATGTACAAGATTTCCACAAATAGAATACGAACACATCCACAATTAACTCTTAAACATAATCTCATAACAGATACCACGTTATGCTACAAATACACTCCACAGATAATACTTGAAAACCACACAATAAATTATATTGGAATATGACACTACTCACAGACAAAGGTCTTCACAGAAATTATACTTATAGATAATAAATTGTATGGAAGTTGATGTCATTTCGAGCGATACATTCGTTAGTTTAAACAAAACCTTCTTGGATTTTTTATTATTTTTAAACTTTGAAAACTTAAAGCGCAACATCTCGGCAACTAATCGAGCGGTCGAATGGTTGTGTAAGTAATGAAAACCCCCTCCAAATGATAGATTATCCCCCAGTCCCATTTAAAAGAGAGTTTCCGTTTTGGCCAGTGATCCCAGATTTCACGATTTATCGTGAGATTTCACGATCTTGAGTTACATCTCACGATCTCACGAATACAGTAGTAAATCTCAAGATTTTCCGTATTTCAAAAAATACTTTCAATTTTTTAATCTGATTCATGAATAAAATTTATATGCACAAAACGAAACAGTTATTAAAACAATAGCACATTCAGCTGATTCAACAGTCATATGGATATGAGTAAAGAATGAGCTGAAGCAGCGTAAGCGTAACGTTAGTAACGTGATACCGACGTGAATGTTGAATGAATCATGATGTGTTGTGTTGTGTTTTTCCACGCTGCCTTATCCCTGGCCACTCAGATGTCGGCTTGCGCGCTCAGCGTATATTACTTTTACTAAGGAATTATTGTCTTGTAGAAATCCTTACGCATACCTATTATAGATAGAGAGATTTTAATTTTTAATTAGTCAGTTTAACTTTGGCACACCGCACAGTTCGGTTTCTAATGCAAATTTGCTAATTTCATTAGTCATAGTCAGTTTGGACCGTACCTGTACGTATACTCGGGTTTCTTCATCAACTTTATTATTGACAATATACGTAACTAAATAAACTATTAATCACTAATGTGCTGAAGCGAAAATGTCTTCCGGTTCCGATTCAAATCGTGTTGATAGTGACACAGATGATAGTTCACCTTCGGCTTCAACGTCGCGTAAGAGGCCTAAATTGGCGTACAAACAAAAATACAAGAAGGATTGGGAGAAACAAATGCCATGGTTACAAGAAAGCCAAAATGGAGCATCTTTTGGTTGGTAAGTTACGCCTATAGTTCATACGGAACACAAAGTGTTAAATATAGCTTAATTTTATATAGGTGTAAAGCATGCAAATGTGACATAAAAATCACCCATGGAAAGGGTGATTTGGTAAAACACGAGTATACATCAAAACATACGAAATCTTGTGTATCTACCGTAGGACAAAAAACCATTACGTCCATGTTTGCTGAGAAGACAAAAGAAATGACCACAGAGATGAGGGCAAAAGAAGCCGAGATACGAATTGCCGGTTTTGTCGCGGAACATAATCTTCCATTTAAGATAATGGAACATCTTCCAGATTTAATGCGTGCTGTGTGCAGTGACTCGGCCATCGCTAAAAAAATCAAATGCGGTCCTACCAAAATTAAATCAATTATTACAAACGTAACAGGTGAAACTCATCGGCAAAATCTAATAGCTTTGATGAACAGTAACAAATTTAGTTTAATTGCCGATGAGTCAACTGATCGCTCGTGCACTAAAAATTTGTGCCTAGTTGCAAGGATAAATTGTAATAACAATAATGTAAAAGACTACTTTTTGGCGTTAATTCCAATACATGACGCTACTGGCGCAGCTTTGTTTGAACATATAATTCAATTTTTCAATAAGTATGGAATTGATTTTAAACAAAACTGTATCGGTTTTGCTTCTGATGGAGCAAATAATATGATGGGGGGCCAAAATTCTGTCGTAAGTCGTATCAAAGAACTTATACCTGGAATATTTGTCATGAAATGCATATGTCACAGTTTCCACCTTTGCGCGTCATATGCGTGCGAAAAGCTTCCTGAAGAAGTTGAAAAATTCGCCAGATATGTTTATAATTACTTTTCCAATAGTCCCAAAAGAACTGAGGAATTGAAAGAATTTCAACAATTTGCTAATGTATCTCCAGTAAAAATGCTACACCCATCTTCTACAAGATGGCTGTCACTAGAGTCAGTTGTCACTAGGTTACTCACTCAATACGGCGCTTTAACGCTATACTTTACGGATAAAGCATCATCTAAAAAAGATCAAGCAGCATTTTCTATTTTACACCTTCTTCAACAACCTGAAACAAAATTGTACTTAGAATTTTTGGCTTATGCTTTACCATTTTTTAATAAATTAAATACGTTAATGCAAAGTGAACAGCCACAAATTCATACTATTTATAAAGAAGTCAGCAACACCATAAAAACAATTATGGAATGTTTTATTAAAGACAGTATCATGAGTAAATTAAATGTTTACGAGATAGATTTCCAAAATCCACGGAACTTCCAAAATATTGAAGAAATGTACTTTGGCGCCGTAATAAATAGCAGTGCTAATTCAGAGACCCTTTTGCAAATTAAAAAGCAATGCCTTCAATTTTATATTGAATCTTTAAAACAGATCTTGTCTAGATTTCCCTTAAAAGATTCTATTTTTTCAAAATTGGATTTCATGGATCCAGAGACTGTTGTAAATAGAAAAGTTAAATCTATTGCCGATGTTGTGTCACATTTTTCCAATCTGCACTCCCATAGTCTTCAAGACATCGATAGTCAATGGAGAATGTTGCGAAATATAAATTTTGATGATTTTAATTTATGTATTGGTGATGACATCGTATCATTTTGGCGGAAAGTTTCTAAAATAAAATTGGGTACCGGTGAACAAAAATTTGGTAAATTAATTGCTTTCGTATTTAATTTATTATCTTTACCGCACTCCAGTGCGAATGTAGAAAGGTGTTTTTCTCAAATAAATTTGAATAAAACCAATATGAGAAACAGATTAATTAGTAGTACCTTGGAGGGTATACTACTAACAAAAAGTTTGGTTTCCGAAGGCGGTCAATGCGATAAGTTTGAAATAAACAAAGAGATGTGTAAGAAAATGAATAGTACTGATTTGTACAAAAACAAAGAAAATGAGGGGTCTGATTTAGACTCTGATTAAAAATATAATTTTGTATACATATTACCTTGTTTTATTTCATATATGTATTAATGTATTTGAATTTTTACTTTGGTAAGTACAAAGGTCCACTATATTAAAAATTGTAAAGAAAAAATTAACACGCCGCTGCTTTGCCATTCAAAATGGAATTCTCACGATTTATCACGATTTTTTACGATCAACCTAACGAAATCTGTTCAATGCCATCTGTGATCACTGGTTTTGGCTTCTTTCAGTTTTCGCGGGACTCTCGAACGGTTGCTCCTTTGGGATCCAAACGCGATTCGTGGACAAACAGTTCGCTTCTTCCGTTAAGGATTTGGATTATTGACAGCTTTGCTGTACATCCATTTGACTCTTTGGGGGAACTACGGAACGTTTGTGCAAAAAAATGTCAAGTTAAATATGGAAGCTAACAAATAGTGGCACTTTTTATCACTTACATCCGCCCAGGTCTAATCTGGCATGAACGATCGATTTTCCCAGTTAAAAAAAATCGGAGGGGAAAGTTTTTATTACGAATTTGTGCCATTGAGAACACTTTTCGTCTACCCTTTTGTACTAAAAAGGATCGCAAAACCTTTCTGTTGAGCTTAAATTAAAGTTAGTTTCAATATGAATGCGAAAATGATAGTTTTTGAAAGAGCCACGAGAATGCCTTTCCTAATTTCATTGAAGGATAAAATTATTGATTGCAATGACAAACTATAACAATATCAAATATAACGTTATAAAATAATAATAAAACAGGCGAATCAAAATAAAATTGATGAAAAATATGAATATTCAATTTAATGCCTTTTCATAAAATTATACAATATTCTTTAGCGAAGCGAATCCGTTTATACTATCTTAATTATAATTTTGAAATAACTTTTGCATAAACTGATATTCTTTTCATCAATCTCCGAAAATAATATTTTACTGTTCACTGGAAATTGACAATTTGATATTTAAATGAATTTTCTACTTCGTAACATAGTTCAATTTTAAAAGGATACGAAAGAATAAGAATTCTCTAAATAATTGCGATTTGTGATATTTTGTAAACTTTTTTGATTATCATCTGTTTGAGTAGGTTCTAACTGTACAAAAAGTATAAAGGAACCATCAAATGTAGTTTGTGTTTCTGCTTATAATTATTTATTTCCCATTCTTAGACCAATAACGCATTGATAGAAAAATGCAATTAAATTTAACATGCTAGTAAGTGATTTCTAACGTTTATTCTTATTTTGCATTAATAATAGAGGAACTACATCACTGTTCAGCCGCCTATGGTTTTATGAGTAGCAAACACATTGTCTTGCAAATTTAAAATACTCACAAGCTCATCGTCCAATAATTTTACGTTTCATTCATGTTTTTGTTGTAAATAACAACACTTCTTGTATTTTATGGTGGGTTTATACAATCATTATCATTAGTATTAGTAGATCATAAAGAAATAGCCACTAGAAACAAAAGTATGGTTTCGTTGGTTAGCGACGCACAATAAACGTGTGTTTCTATTGGCTATTTCTTAATGATCTAATGATAGTTAACTAATGATAATGATTGTATAAACCCATCATTAATGCTACCAATGATTTAGAGGAACATACTCCTTGATGCGCGTTAGTGGACCTAATATACACAGACACCGAAATCAGCCACCGAAGCACCTGAAAACCCGTGCATTTCTTAGGTTAATTGCATTTTGGTCGAGCTCTCGTAGGTCGTTCAAATGTGTCATTTGATGAGACTTAAATTTTCTGAGGTTAAATTTTCCATGCTTCAAAATGTCGGATATCCCAGCACAGATCCATCTCGTCTAGTCTAAAGTATCCGTCCTGCTCAATAAGTTATCTACATAGAAATCTGTCCGATAGCTTCGGAAAGTTTGCTTCGTTTTCATCTGGTAATTGAAAAAGACATCTAATGGCTAAAAACGACGCTGCAGCCGTTCCGTAGATCAGTCTTCAATTCATACGTATCAATTGGTTTGGATTCATGCTCGCGCCACACAATCCTCTGAAATTTTGTTTGGGATGGATCCAGCACCATTTGGCAGTAAATCCTACCGCCAATTACAAAGGTGTGTCTAAATCTCAATAGAATGGCCAACAGGTCCTGCTGTAATGTGGGTCCACTATACTGAACATCGTTCAAGGAAAATCCTGAATCCGTCGGCGATGAGGCGTCAAATACAACCCGGTAAACGCCCTGATGGGCAGTAACCCTTCTCATTCTTAGTCAGTACCTTCTCCATGTGACTTAATATATTCAGAAATAAACTCCCTTTCCCAATACCTTTCGTACACAAATAACAGTTTAAACTTCTGGTGTCTTCACAAGCAAAGAATGAACGTGTGTTTGGCTCCTTTAGTTTTTCATGATTATTTTGGGCCATTTCCAAAAAATCGGCGCGACTCTTCATAAACGTTTTGAAATTATCGAAGGTAGGGCATTCAATGTCCCTTTTGAAATCCTCCCACTCTCTCAAGGTGCTGGAGTGGACATCAAATATAAAAGCATAATGTTCTGTTCACTTACAGACTAGTTCAGCGGTTCAGGAATCAAGGTTGTTTGATACATCCCGGCAGCCCCTCTGGGTGCGCCATTGACACTTCTTGTATTTTAATGAAAGTAGTGATGAAACCTTCATTTTCAACCACTTTTTGTGCCACCTGTCACTTTACGGGCGGCACCTGTCACTTTACCGACCGTATCTGTCATTTTTCCGGCCATACCTGTCATATTACTACATATCTATAATTACTCCTGTCACCACTGACTGACATTAATCAAATGTTCTATACGAAAATGGAAATTCTAAATTAGATACCTTTTCGGGTAAACTTTAATACAAAACTGGTCAGTAAAATGACATTACTTGACACGACAATTAAAGTACTCGGGCCCAAACAGAAACAGGCCTCGTACTATATTTCCTCGCCAGTAATGTGTCATTTTCCTGACTTTTATGAAAATAGCTGTTTATACGTATAACTACAACTTAAATAAAAACATGACAGCATGATATACTCGGAATTTTACAGTCGTGTAATGACGTCATTTTCGTGGGAAAAAACGTATGTCCTATTAAATTTATTTGTTGCTAAGTAACTGACTACTGGTGTCTAATTACCTGTATGACTTTTACTATACAGTGGTGTACATAATATTTTAGCATTTTTTGATAATAATTAAGTCAATTTCCACAAGAAATCTAAATAGGTCTTAATAAAAGAAGAAGTCCTAATTAACTGACTGACTGACTGAGATATCAACGCACAGCCTAAACGACTGAAGATATCGAAAATAAATTTTTAGCATGTTAAGAAATGCTAATAGTTCATATTTTTTGCGAGCGAAACCGCGATGGATAAAATGTTAGTATTTCAAAAAAGGTCATTTACTCACTAATTATTTTAATAACTTGCTCAACTAACATATAAGTAATATTAACATATTTTTGTTTTTAAATAAATAAAGATTAACAAAACGAAAATCACAGAATATTATTTAGGAATCAATACTCCCGAAAAGACCCAAAAAATAATTAGCAGAGGAGTACATAAAAATTCAAAGAACCACTATCGAAAATCTACACAAGAAAAAATTGCACTACCTTGATGAATAGTTGGAAAATCAAAATCGTAAAACAAAAATATACCAATGCCAATTTATTGCGATTGTAATGGTCACAGTATTAGAAGAAAATTAGTCGCCTTCGTCCGTATCGTCAGAGTCAAAATCAAAGTATTCGTCGTCAGTAAGGTCGTCATCTGCGTCTGTAGTGATAACAAGAGGTGGGATGTCAGAAGCATCACAAACTTGTACTGCTCCCCAAGCCTCTTGTATTACTTTGTCCGTATGGTTTACGTATTTCTCCCAATTATCCCTAGAAATCTCCCCGATAACCCTTTCCCATGTTGCCAAAACCTCTTGTGTTGATCCCTTAAAATTTGCAATGTACTGATCGTATTTTCGTTTACACTGAGACCACACCATTTCAATCGCATTAAATTGGCAGTGGTATGGCGGTAACCGTAAAATTTTATGTCCTAAAGGCTTAACATATTCATCAAGGTAGTACTGTTTCTCTTTGGGGCAGTTTGCGCTGATCCTTCATTGCCTTTTCTGGATAGCCGATATTTTTTTCCCCTAACCATTCTATCATTCTTTGTTTTGTCCATGATTTGGTGGGAATTTTCTCTAAAAGGCCAGAATGGTAGCTTGCGTTGTACATAATAATTAAAGATTTTTCAGGAAGATTTGGCACCAGTTGAGTCTTGAACCAATTTTCAAAATTACCCCTGTTCATATTATCATGATAGTCCCCTGTTTTTTTTTCCACTTTTAAAAATCAAACTTGCCCCACCAATAAAGCCATCGTCCAGCTGTTTCGAAATGATCCCTTACTAAATAATTATCCAGGTTTCATCCATAAAAACCGGAGTATAACCCTCATGTCCCAAATTTTTGTTTTCAATGTACTCCCTTAAGAATTTTATTCGTTTGTGGACAATATCCGGTAAATCCATAAGATATTTTCTGTCATTGGACTTCTTCCATTTAAAACCCATACTTTTGATCCACTTTCTCAATGAATCAATGGAAAATTGAAAATATTCGTTTTGCTCCAGAAATTTTTGTCTAATAGTTGCCAGTATAACATATTCCTTTTGGGAGTACATATAATAGATTGTATCCCGAATTTTATTCTTCAAATATTCTGTGATTTTCGTCTTGTTAATCTTTTGCTTGGTAGAGACATTAGATGCGTAATCTTTGTCGGATTTTACACAATTTTTTCTCAAATTTGAAATGGTTGTTGGGCTGACTTTCGTTGCTTGTGCAGTTCGCTGTATAACATTGTTGATGTCTAGTGGTATGCCATTCCGAACTTGTTCCTGTTCAATTTGAAAGAAAGCCAACACATTTAGAATTATTAACTGTGTTTGTTCGTTAAATCGATGAGGGTTTTTTGGCGGCATGTTTTGACGCTTTGGCGTTTTCAAAACTTCAAAACTGACAATCACTTGACAAGCATTTCAGGTAAAATTTAGCCACGACAACAACATTTCGGCAAAATTTTTTGTCATTGTCATTTTACATTAGTTAAACAAGGATAGACAAAAATGACGTCATTACAAGACTGTAAAATTCCGATTTTACCCTTTAACCCTTCTCTCGAATTAATAATATCGTCAAAAAAACATAGAAACATTAACAATATTAACATGCAATAATAATTCGCTCGTAGGCTGCAGGTGGTGGTGGACCATATTCCAAAACTGGGCATATCGGTCCATCTTGCAATTCTTTAACCAGTTAATCCTATCCATTTGCTACTTCTTTGACATACAATACAAGGCATTATCACTTGAAATCAAACAGCGTATTTCCAGTGAAAATAAAAAGGAAATTACCTTCAGCTGCCTACAGCGCGTGTAATAAGTGCATTATTGTTTGAAGTTTGATGGGTTGCATATTGTAGTGGAAATATCTCTCAATTGTATAGATTTGGTTAAAAAGTACTATTCCAGCGTATATTAGGAATGGATTGCGTGTAAAGTATGACAAAATTACCTCTACACGATTCTGTACCTTAAGGTCTCCAAGGATCTATTCTTTGATTTTACCTTAACGAAAAGTTGTGGGACATTTTTATAATATAATCTACTCAGATACGAAAGAAAAAGCAAAACAAAATTTATGTACCATTAACGTCTATACTTTTACTCCACCGTTTCTGTAATAAAGAGATACCTTAAAATCTTTCTTTGTTCAAAATAGTCACTAAGCCACTAATGGTCATCATCAGAAGCAAATTTTGGTCTCGCTAGTGTTGTCTCAACTTGGGGAAGAAGAGCAGGGCGCTGAATCTGGAATATAAGGCGTCTTAATCCCAGTGGCGTAACAAGACAGCTCGGGGCCTCGGGGCAAATGGTCCTCGGGGCCCCCTATAAGTACTAGGCACGCATTAAAGTTTTTAATAAGAATCGTTTAAATAAAATCACCTTAAAACAGTCATTTTTTTAATCTATACTTCTTGATTAATTGCAAAATATAAAATCGGAACATACTAAACGTTTAATTTTTGAAATATTAATTACATACATATTTGACGAGCCTAAGTTATATAGAAAATCTAAAAGTCTCTTTTTCTAGCCTTTGCA
>NW_022170819.1:21559094-21585336 GCF_008802855.1 Photinus pyralis
TAGTGAGTTTTTGGAAGTAGTAGGCATTGATTATTTGAATAATTTAATTATGAGTGAAAAGGGTAAACGGATTGTTGTAATTGAAGAATTAAGAGATTATTTTATGTGTGGGATTTTTATAGAGAAGTCCTGGATTAATTTAGAAAAGGGGGGAGGAAAAGAAAAGCGAGAATGGAAAAAGTTTAGGAAAAAGATTAGGAATGATAGGGATGGTTCCCAGGCGTATTTGGTTGACAGTACAGTGCGAGATTCTTGACTTTGATTTAAGATTAGATTAGGGATGATAGGTTAGGTTTACTGCTGGAATAGGTCGGACCTAGGTTGAAACAATGCCGAAGATGGTTCGATCTATCCGGCATTTGAATAGTTAGCTAAGGGTTGTAGAGTTACAGTAAATTAGTGGTAGTTCTTAAATTTTTATACTATGATGATGAAATTTCTCAGGCTCAGCTGGTGACGTCACCGTGCGGGGTTTCAGTAATGACTAGGGAGCTGTGTTAGGCGATCGTGTCCGAATACCTAAAGCAGGTCCCGAAGTTTTTTAAAGTTAATTTGGTAAATTGAAAAAAAAAACCCTGTAATTCCAATATTTTGTTTTGTTTTCATAGTCAGGGGAGGATTGTAATTTTGTGTTTTTGTGTTCAATTTAAAGGGGGGAAATGTTGTGTTGTGTTATTTTGTTTTAGTTGTAACTTGAAAGAAATTATAGAGCGTCTGGATGTGACAATTTTGTTTAGTTCAATTAATTAACCGGGGGGGTTATTAATAATTTGAGACACAGGATTGCGTAAATTTCATGTTATAGTTTTGGTTCAATTTCTTAGAAGTGTTCTGTTGTTAGTTTATTCCTAGAATTTTTTTCGATGTAAATTTCTTTTTAAATTTTATTTGCCGTTAACGAGGTATAGCGCGAAGTAGAGATAAGGTTTTTCGCAGAATTGCCGGGCGTACGTGCCGTTTAGCAAGAAGTTGAAAAATCGACGCTTCGCGTGATTGGCGGACGGGATGTTGAAGAAAGGAGAAGGGCTTTTGGTTTAAATAGAAAATTTTGATGAGAGCGGGGCTTTTTGGTCGTTACAAAGCCAACCGGCGCTTCTTCGGTTACGTTATTTTTGAATTTTGTGGAAGTTTTCCTGCGTAGTTGGATCCAGGTTTTATTAGAATTTTGTGTCTGCCGTTTTGAGAAGAATTTATTGAGAAGTTTAAGAAGTTTGTCGTCGTCCTGTTTTTTTTTGTTATTTTGCGGAAACACGGAAGTTTTAAATATAATTTGTGGGTACCCGAAGAGAGAAGACGTCGGTGTTTGAGTGGTTGGTTCACGTGTTTGTGTACGGTTTACCTCTGTTTATCGGATTACGTTTTTTTCGGACTAATTTTAAATGTAAGTAGTAGTTTAGTGGTTTGTTTTGTCGTG
Organism: Photinus pyralis; assembly: GCF_008802855.1. NCBI lineage: Eukaryota > Metazoa > Arthropoda > Insecta > Coleoptera > Lampyridae > Photinus > Photinus pyralis. Next base: position 21,560,509 of record NW_022170819.1, read on the forward strand.
TTTTTTTTGTAATGTTTGAGTAATTTGTTTTTTTTTTGTGTGTGTCATTTATTTGTTTAAAATTGTAAAGATTTGTAAAACGGAAATTTACGCAATTTTTTGTTTGAAATTAAACCAGTCATTGCAATCCAGGTTTTGTTTATTAGAGTCAAGGAGAAGTAATTGTCGGCGTCTCTTACTTTGTTTCAAGTTGTTTAAATCTGGGGGTAAAATTTCATATTGGAATTTAAGGATTTGGTTAAGCCACCTATTTATGTCATTGTTGGAATGCTGTAGGGTGGCAGAATCCAGCTGGACCTTGAGATACAGATAAAAATTTTGTTTTCATTTTTTTTACTACTGAGCTAGCTAGAGGGAAATCGTGGGATTTCCAGAAGTTAAGGTTAGGTCTCACAACAGTATATATATCTATATCTACATTCTGCTGTACTTTCTCTCCCACTATGACTTCCTCTTCCTTCGATGACTTGCTTATTAATGGATGAGCACATAATTTGATAATGACTTACATCGGACTTTCTTCTTGCATTTCCTGGAGAAGTGGCCGCCTGAAGCAAGCATTTTTCTCAATCACTCCATAGGTCGTTTCTGTTACTTTCCAATATTTGGCAGGGTCGTGAGTTTTATCAGGCAGAGATCCCTCCCCGCCAGATTTGAGAACAATCCGGAGGCTGTGGGAACGTTATCTTCTTGAATATTGCATTTATGCTGGCGTTCTTACCTCCTACCATTACATTTTGATTGTTGCTGTGGTGGTGTAGTTGACTGAAACCCTTCACGTGCAAGGGAAATGGGGAGATGAGATTCCAGTGTAGTATGTAGTTAATGTTTGGCCAAATTGCTCTTTTAGGAACTCATCGGCGAGGGGGTAATAAGTAAGTACCAGTGATGAGTTTCTGTTCCAATTTCCACGCACTGCACGAGAGCTCAAAACCTGTCTACAGCGTGTAAGTTCTCCTTTTCAAATTGCGCCACCGCACCTAAGCCAGTTTTCTGCTCTCCCGTCAAATTTAGAGAGTTCTACATCAGGTAACTTGAATCTCCTCTTCTCGTGGTAAGCTAAGTTTGATATAAATAACGTTATTTTAAGAAAAACCTATCTCATCCCCGTTTGAATTTCTTTCAACCCTCCGCAACCGCAATTATACCCGGTAACGAACAATTTAACTTACATCTAAACTCTAATAAAACAACAAAAATAATCAATTGATATGCTGTATCAAGTTTAAGCAAAAAGTTTATGTTAACCTGTGTGAAATTGTTCCTATTAACTAAACGATTAGAGTAATTGAAACACATATAACACCAGAATGTCCTTGATATCATCCATAGAAAGAATGAGCACAATTCTAGTGCCTTCGCTTTTTATATTCTCGAAAAAGCTTTCTGTTAAAACTGGTAAAAGGCTTTCGTTGATATAGTTATGGATAGAATTGGAGGATTTAAAACCGTTACCATTTGCGTCACCCTCAAACTCAACCTCAACATCATAAATTTAACAATGAGGCTAGGTGGTGGTGATGCTGTATTTTCCCTTTGATGCAAGTGATGGAACATTGGCGTTTGAAACGTTATTCCAATGGATCTGGTTACTACCATGGCTAAAAATTTCCCTTATGTGATGGTTTTGTGAGTCTCTCTGTCCGTCTGTTCTTCGCCTTACTCGAGATAGCGATGTCAAACTTTCGCCAATCGATTTCTACGAGTGCAAGGATCAGTGCTATTGAATATGAGCCGGATTAAAAGTTGGGTTTCCCTACTGAGAATCGTATGCGATTCTTCGTATCTTGTTTTCAATAAACCCCATTTCGGATCGCCAATTCTTTAAATGAAAGGTTCATTGGTGGTGGTAATGTACAGACTAAATTAGGGGTTCATAAGTGACTATATTGCAGCACAACTTAAATCGTCCTTCACCGTATTTTGTATGTTCAGGACAAAGTAATCTTGCAAATTGGCAAGAAGCTTGTCTCAACGTGGGTATTTAGAATACAAACTGCAAAAAATGTTTATTTTTGTTTTAAAACTACCCTTTAAATATCGCATGGCTGTACTATAAAAAAACGTCACGTCTTTTGGTAATATCAAATTTCAATGTAGTTTCCAATTCCATAGAATAAGCGATCCAAATGTATACTTTGTATAAGAGAAGAAACTAAGGCAAACCACCCCTAGAAATCGAATTAAGTAAACATGAAAAGCTCACTACAAATAGCTCGGGTATACAATTTAGATGCGATAGAAGAAGATACTTGAAGCCAACAACACAGAAGACACCACATGACAGTACTTGTGATGAATTTATTGTTCCCACGCTTTTTATCGCGCGGCGTGTGACATAAATCGTAGCTAATCTTTCTTATTTTAAGCTCTAAGCGGAATTGTCAGTCTTCTCGTCTCAAGGGTTAACTTACTTTCGCAAAGTTTCCTGCTGTTGATTTGAAAGTAACTGCAATTTTGGTGGATACTTCATTTTAAGTTTTTGTACCTGCACTTCCATCCGAAATTACAAAACGAATGGGATTGTTTTGGAATTCTAGAGCATTTACATAAAATCTGCAGCAAAAATGTGCCTGGTTTGATCCAGATTTTTCATATGCCATTCCTATAGGAATTTTTTCTACAAAATCCCCCCTACTGTAAAAGTACTAAAGTAAAAGTTTTTGTGCCCATTATATAGTAGGCTGTTTTAAAATCTTGCAGAATTGTAAGTTGAAGAAAGATGTAACATAAATCATCTTCAGAGAAATTAACTCATCAACCTTTGAAGACATACTTACCTTTATAAAAGCAGCTTTAATTAAGCACGACAGAATCATGCGGAAGAGTACCGATATCCCGGAAGATCATGCCCTTTTGCGCCGGCAGTGATAAAAGATCACAAGGAAATTATGAGACTATTTGTTAACGTAGGTGTGAATAATAGAAAAATTAATCATCATCCCACAAATGATCATAATAGAGTTCGTCCTACGTAATTAAATTATTACTTAACCTTAATCGATATTTCTATGCAATTCTTTTACTTTTTAATTAATCGAAATAATTAGATTGCCTTACTTGCGCACGTTGACTAGATACGGACATCCTTAAAGCGCGGATCCGACGAAAATTACAAGAGATTTAATTAGGGAGAAGGAGGAGGGCGAGCGTCAGAAATCGGAACACGAATTCACACTTAAGTCCGTTATAAAGGGAAGTCACCCCTTCGTACATGATGATAAAACGGGTATGTATGTACGGGTCAGCTGAAAGCTAAAGCTAAATCGATGAAACCACCGTGGATTAAATAAGAGGAAGGAATAAGGAAAGGGTTCCGGTCAGATAAGAGTACTTCAGTGTGGGAGCGGATACTCTTGGTTACTCCTATCGCGACAAGTTAATTATTCTTCTAAAATACTTAATAGAAACGGTAGATTATATCTTTCAATGCACTAGATAATAACAACATAAACTACTGCATTGTGATTTTAATATTCGATAATTGTATTCGTGCCGTTTTATTTAAATAATGCCCTTTGTATCGGAAGCTTAACTACATATAAATATTTGCTATTGAATAAAAACAGATTCGATGCAAATTATTAAGAAAGCTACATCTTAAATTCGTTATTGATGCCAAAGGGTGCGAAAACTAGTTCATATTTCACCTAGACGAAAAGAGACCGTTGAGATTTACCAACGAATCAAAATTCTCCGTTTGCAAGTGTTTGTGACCTTTTTGAAACGCGATGAATTAATGATCCTTCAAAGAGTTGCGAAAATGTCACATACTCTCTGGATCGTTTAAAGATGGACATATTCTGAACTTTTTTTTATAAATACAAGGCATTTAATCATTTTGCCTTGAAAGCTTGAAACAGATTGAAAAAACTGCGGAGCTCAAGTGCCGTTTTTAAGTCTCTGGATTTCCAAGAATCAAACCTTAAAGAGATATGGACTTTGAGAGCTTCTGATCAAGTTGCAAAAGCCAATTATTACGAGTGGACATTTTTATCCAAACTACCTACCCAAGAAGAAAACCCAGTCATTTTTAACTGTCAAACAGCTTCAGCATGTACGAGGGGTAGTTTTTATATTCTCGGACTGGACTGTTTTGGATATTGATGCAATTTTTTGTTATCATCTGTTGAGATAAATTCGATGTTGAAAACCAAACTGGCCTACAGTCCTTTCTTTTTGATGCATTATGGGCAAAAGTTAAATTTTTCGATTAAGTATAGATAAAAGCCTATACTGTCTTTGTGGATTAGGTTATCGGAAATTATTGTTGCATAATCAGCCGTTTTCAAAATAAATATACGGGGTCATGGAAAAATTTATCGGACCTAACCTCATTTTTAAACATCTTGTATATTTTAATCTAGAAAGACAGCATATTAAATTATCTTTTCAGAACTATAGCACACCAGGGATGATACTAAAAAAGATTCAAGTAATTTAAAAAAATTCATAAAATTTAAAATGGTTTTTAAAGATTAAAAATGTTGAAATGATTCAAAAAGTATAATAAATTTTACAAAATTCTTGAATTTTTGTTATTTCTTTAAAAAGTTGTTAACCTTTTTGAATTGAATCCATTTAAGAAAAGTGATTAGCCCGATAACTTTTTTTTACCTGGCTCTATATACTTATTTTGAAAATAGATAGAAATACATTACAAAGAAACTTCTGTAATAAACGCATTTCCGATAAATACGTGTATTTCCGTCAAACAAGTGGAGAGGGGACATTTTTACCCCCAACGAAATAAGTAGGTACCTACTTACTTACCTCCCTTTCTAACGTGCGGATGGTAAAAATAAATTATAGGCTTTTATTTAAAAATCGAAAAATGCAACTTTTGGTCATAACTGTATGCCAGTTTGGTTTTCAACATCGAATTTATCTGGAAACGTTTTCAAAATTTTGTATAATCAAAAGGTAGCCTTTTTTAAACAAAAGTTGTATGTAACAGTTACAGTGTTTTGTTGTTCGATAGCTGTGAATGAAAGAAAGAAAATCGAATTTGTATAGAACGTGGCATTTGCGCGGGACACGGCAAGTTATTATTTCGCCCGTCCGCTCTGTAGATTTATTCTAAACGGCTTTGTAGCTCAGTGGTAGAGCGTTGGGCTACAAAACCCAGGTCGGCTGTTCAAACCTGGGCTGAGGTAGGAATTTTTCATCTGTGGCAGAGATGGGAATTTCCTTGGATCAGTTTCGAGCATTCTGCCGGCTTCTCCGAATTAGGTTTTCTGCAGTTTTCCTAATTCGTAAGGTAAATCTCGGATTAGTATAGAACAACTTAAGACCTTCTGCAGGGGCGGGGCACCTCTAAAAAGCATTATGCGGGTCACTCTGTAATTGGGCGTAAGCCTGCTGAGCGTCTAGAACAAGAGGGACAATAAATAAATTACAATCCTGAATCGAAACAAGAGTCGATGCAGTGGCATGTTAAGGACTCCAACCCTCCCCAGAAGTTTAAAATCACACCTTCTGCAGAAAAAATAATGGCGCCCATTTTTTGGACTGATTGATTATATTTTGGATAGGTAAGGGTAGTACGGTAACGGGAGTGTATTGCAAGGCATCGCCTTAGAGATGCTATTAAAGTAAAGAGCCGCGGAAAACTGACGCAAGTTGTCTTGTTGTTCCACGACAATGAGTGCCCAAGTCCAGACTTTCAAAAGCTGTGACTATTTTTTGTTCCCGAATCTAAAAAAAAAACACTAAGTAGGAAGCAAAAAAACGACCCCTCGTATAAATGCCCTGAGTAAGTGACGTACAAATTGCAAGATTTGATGTAAAACTTGAAAGCATAAAGGATCTTCATCACAAAAAAAAGGCAATGTTCAGCAAGAAAATTAATGGCAACGGTTGTTTGAGATTTTGAAGGGATCCTGTTGATTCCTCGCGTGAAAATGGGAGACTATTTAAAACGTTAAGGTTGCAAAGATCTCGGTATTTTGGCGCTAAGGCCATCATGCTGCTACTCGACAGCTGCAGGGTGGATAAGGCTTAAAAATGTCGGCAAGGATTAAGCAGTGGCGTAACTACCATCGGGCAGTTCGGGGCAATGCCCCAAGGCCCCGCAATCTCTGGGGCCCCGCAACCCGAAAGGTGCCAGCCACACGTAGAAAACGATGTGTAGTATACAAAATATAAAAATGTGTGCCATGCCTCATTTTAGTGATTTGACTAGCACAATGTCAACGAACGAATTTTTCGAACTAATCATCAAACAATATGGGATTCTCGAGAGTGATTTTATTCAGATGTTCACGACTTTTTATTATTCTTGACATTACCTGTAACTGTGGCAAGTCTCGAGCGATCGTTCAGTAAGTTGAAAATCATAAAAAATTATCGAAGATCTCAAATGGGTCAGAAAATATTGATCAATCTAGCATTTCTTTCAATTGCATCGCGTCGGAAACGGATCTGACCCAAGTAATCAAGGATTTGCAAATGCAAAGGCTAGAAAAAGAGACTTTTAGATTTTCTATATAACTTAGGCTCGTCAAATATGTATGTAATTATTATTTCAAAAATTAAACGTTTAGTATGTTCCGATTTTATATTTTGCAATTAATAAGAAGTATAGATTAAAAAAATGACTGTTTTAAGGTGATTTTATTTAAACGATTCTTATTAAAAACTTTAATGCGTGCCTAGTACTTATAGGGGGCCCCGAGGACCATTTGCCCCGAGGCCCCGAGCTGTCTTGTTACGCCACTGGGATTAAGACGCCTTATATTCCAGATTCAGCGCCCTGCTCTTCTTCCCCAAGTTGAGACAACACTAGCGAGACCAAAATTTGCTTCTGATGATGACCATTAGTGGCTTAGTGACTATTTTGAACAAAGAAAGATTTTAAGGTATCTCTTTATTACAGAAACGGTGGAGTAAAAGTATAGACGTTAATGGTACATAAATTTTGTTTTGCTTTTTCTTTCGTATCTGAGTAGATTATATTATAAAAATGTCCCACAACTTTTCGTTAAGGTAAAATCAAAGAATAGATCCTTGGAGACCTTAAGGTACAGAATCGTGTAGAGGTAATTTTGTCATACTTTACACGCAATCCATTCCTAATATACGCTGGAATAGTACTTTTTAACCAAATCTATACAATTGAGAGATATTTCCACTACAATATGCAACCCATCAAACTTCAAACAATAATGCACTTATTACACGCGCTGTAGGCAGCTGAAGGTAATTTCCTTTTTATTTTCACTGGAAATACGCTGTTTGATTTCAAGTGATAATGCCTTGTATTGTATGTCAAAGAAGTAGCAAATGGATAGGATTAACTGGTTAAAGAATTGCAAGATGGACCGATATGCCCAGTTTTGGAATATGGTCCACCACCACCTGCAGCCTACGAGCGAATTATTATTGCATGTTAATATTGTTAATGTTTCTATGTTTTTTTGACGATATTATTAATTCGAGAGAAGGGTTAAAGGGTAAAATCGGAATTTTACAGTCTTGTAATGACGTCATTTTTGTCTATCCTTGTTTAACTAATGTAAAATGACAATGACAAAAAATTTTGCCGAAATGTTGTTGTCGTGGCTAAATTTTACCTGAAATGCTTGTCAAGTGATTGTCAGTTTTGAAGTTTTGAAAACGCCAAAGCGTCAAAACATGCCGCCAAAAAACCCTCATCGATTTAACGAACAAACACAGTTAATAATTCTAAATGTGTTGGCTTTCTTTCAAATTGAACAGGAACAAGTTCGGAATGGCATACCACTAGACATCAACAATGTTATACAGCGAACTGCACAAGCAACGAAAGTCAGCCCAACAACCATTTCAAATTTGAGAAAAAATGGTGTAAAATCCGACAAAGATTACGCATCTAATGTCTCTACCAAGCAAAAGATTAACAAGACGAAAATCACAGAATATTTGAAGAATAAAATTCGGGATACAATCTATTATATGTACTCCCAAAAGGAATATGTTACACTGGCAACTATTAGACAAAAATTTCTGGAGCAAAACGAATATTTTCAATTTTCCATTGATTCATTGAGAAAGTGGATCAAAAGTATGGGTTTTAAATGGAAGAAGTCCAATGACAGAAAATATCTTATGGATTTACCGGATATTGTCCACAAACGAATAAAATTCTTAAGGGAGTACATTGAAAACAAAAATTTGGGACATGAGGGTTATACTCCGGTTTTTATGGATGAAACCTGGATATTTAGTAAGGGATCATTTCGAAACAGCTGGCAAGATGATACTAAGCACACGGAATCAATTAAACCCAATGAAGGTAAAATAAGATATTATAATACCTTTTCAATATCATTAAAAGAGATATTCTTTAGGTCATCGATACATTATTGTCCACGCTGGGACGAACGATGGCTTTATTGGTGGGGCAAGTTTGATTTTTAAAAGTGGAAAAAAAAACAGGGGACTATCATGATAATATGAACAGGGGTAATTTTGAAAATTGGTTCAAGACTCAACTGGTGCCAAATCTTCCTGAAAAATCTTTAATTATTATGTACAACGCAAGCTACCATTCTGGCCTTTTAGAGAAAATTCCCACCAAATCATGGACAAAACAAAGAATGATAGAATGGTTAGGGGAAAAAAATATCGGCTATCCAGAAAAGGCAATGAAGGATCAGCGCAAACTGCCCCAAAGAGAAACAGTACTACCTTGATGAATATGTTAAGCCTTTAGGACATAAAATTTTACGGTTACCGCCATACCACTGCCAATTTAATGCGATTGAAATGGTGTGGTCTCAGTGTAAACGAAAATACGATCAGTACATTGCAAATTTTAAGGGATCACCACAAGAGGTTTTGGCAACATGGGAAAGGGTTATCGGGGAGATTTCTAGGGATAATTGGGAGAAATACGTAAACCATACGGACAAAGTAATACAAGAGGCTTGGGGAGCAGTACAAGTTTGTGATGCTTCTGACATCCCACCTCTTGTTATCACTACAGACGCAGATGACGACCTTACTGACGACGAATACTTTGATTTTGACTCTGACGATACGGACGAGGGCGACTAATTTTCTTCTAATACTGTGACCATTACAATCGCAATAAATTGGCATTGGTATATTTTTGTTTTACGATTTTGATTTTCCAACTATTCATCAAGGTAGTGCAATTTTTTCTTGTGTAGATGTGGTTTCGATAGTGGTTCTTTGAATTTTTATGTACTCCTCTGCTAATTATTTTTTGGGTCTTTTCGGGAGTATTGATTCCTAAATAATATTCTGTGATTTTCGTTTTGTTAATCTTTATTTATTTAAAAACAAAAATATGTTAATATTACTTATATGTTAGTTGAGCAAGTTATTAAAATAATTAGTGAGTAAATGACCTTTTTTGAAATACTAACATTTTATCCATCGCGGTTTCGCTCGCAAAAAATATGAACTATTCGCATTTTTTAACATGTTAAAAATTTATTTTCGATATCTTCAGTCGTTTAGGCTGTGCGTTGATATCTCAGTCAGTCAGTCAGTCAGTTAATTAGGACTTCTTCTTTTATTAAGACCTATGATTTCTTGTGGAAATTGACTTAATTATTATCAAAAAATGCTAAAATATTATGTACACCACTGTATAGTAAAAGTCATACAGGTAATTAGACACCAGTAGTCAGTTACTTAGCAACAAATAAATTTAATAGGACATACGTTTTTTCCCACGAAAATGACGTCATTACACGACTGTAAAATTCCGAGTATATCATGCTGTCATGTTTTTATTTAAGTTGTAGTTATACGTATAAACAGCTATTTTCATAAAAGTCAGGAAAATGACACATTACTGGCGAGGAAATATAGTACGAGGCCTGTTTCTGTTTGGGCCCGAGTACTTTAATTGTCGTGTCAAGTAATGTCATTTTACTGACCAGTTTTGTATTAAAGTTTACCCGAAAAGGTATCTAATTTAGAATTTCCATTTTCGTATAGAACATTTGATTAATGTCAGTCAGTGGTGACAGGAGTAATTATAGATATGTAGTAATATGACAGGTATGGCCGGAAAAATGACAGATACGGTCGGTAAAGTGACAGGTGCCGCCCGTAAAGTGACAGGTGGCACAAAAAGTGGTTGAAAATGAAGGTTTCATCACTACTTTCATTAAAATACAAGAAGTGTCAATGGCGCACCCAGAGGGGCTGCCGGGATGTATCAAACAACCTTGATTCCTGAACCGCTGAACTAGTCTGTAAGTGAACAGAACATTATGCTTTTATATTTGATGTCCACTCCAGCACCTTGAGAGAGTGGGAGGATTTCAAAAGGGACATTGAATGCCCTACCTTCGATAATTTCAAAACGTTTATGAAGAGTCGCGCCGATTTTTTGGAAATGGCCCAAAATAATCATGAAAAACTAAAGGAGCCAAACACACGTTCATTCTTTGCTTGTGAAGACACCAGAAGTTTAAACTGTTATTTGTGTACGAAAGGTATTGGGAAAGGGAGTTTATTTCTGAATATATTAAGTCACATGGAGAAGGTACTGACTAAGAATGAGAAGGGTTACTGCCCATCAGGGCGTTTACCGGGTTGTATTTGACGCCTCATCGCCGACGGATTCAGGATTTTCCTTGAACGATGTTCAGTATAGTGGACCCACATTACAGCAGGACCTGTTGGCCATTCTATTGAGATTTAGACACACCTTTGTAATTGGCGGTAGGATTTACTGCCAAATGGTGCTGGATCCATCCCAAACAAAATTTCAGAGGATTGTGTGGCGCGAGCATGAATCCAAACCAATTGATACGTATGAATTGAAGACTGATCTACGGAACGGCTGCAGCGTCGTTTTTAGCCATTAGATGTCTTTTTCAATTACCAGATGAAAACGAAGCAAACTTTCCGAAGCTATCGGACAGATTTCTATGTAGATAACTTATTGAGCAGGACGGATACTTTAGACTAGACGAGATGGATCTGTGCTGGGATATCCGACATTTTGAAGCATGGAAAATTTAACCTCAGAAAATTTAAGTCTCATCAAATGACACATTTGAACGACCTACGAGAGCTCGACCAAAATGCAATTAACCTAAGAAATGCACGGGTTTTCAGGTGCTTCGGTGGCTGATTTCGGTGTCTGTGTATATTAGGTCCACTAACGCGCATCAAGGAGTATGTTCCTCTAAATCATTGGTAGCATTAATGATGGGTTTATACAATCATTATCATTAGTTAACTATCATTAGATCATTAAGAAATAGCCAATAGAAACACACGTTTATTGTGCGTCGCTAACCAACGAAACCATACTTTTGTTTCTAGTGGCTATTTCTTTATGATCTACTAATACTAATGATAATGATTGTATAAACCCACCATAAAATACAAGAAGTGTTGTTATTTACAACAAAAACATGAATGAAACGTAAAATTATTGGACGATGAGCTTGTGAGTATTTTAAATTTGCAAGACAATGTGTTTGCTACTCATAAAACCATAGGCGGCTGAACAGTGATGTAGTTCCTCTATTATTAATGCAAAATAAGAATAAACGTTAGAAATCACTTACTAGCATGTTAAATTTAATTGCATTTTTCTATCAATGCGTTATTGGTCTAAGAATGGGAAATAAATAATTATAAGCAGAAACACAAACTACATTTGATGGTTCCTTTATACTTTTTGTACAGTTAGAACCTACTCAAACAGATGATAATCAAAAAAGTTTACAAAATATCACAAATCGCAATTATTTAGAGAATTCTTATTCTTTCGTATCCTTTTAAAATTGAACTATGTTACGAAGTAGAAAATTCATTTAAATATCAAATTGTCAATTTCCAGTGAACAGTAAAATATTATTTTCGGAGATTGATGAAAAGAATATCAGTTTATGCAAAAGTTATTTCAAAATTATAATTAAGATAGTATAAACGGATTCGCTTCGCTAAAGAATATTGTATAATTTTATGAAAAGGCATTAAATTGAATATTCATATTTTTCATCAATTTTATTTTGATTCGCCTGTTTTATTATTATTTTATAACGTTATATTTGATATTGTTATAGTTTGTCATTGCAATCAATAATTTTATCCTTCAATGAAATTAGGAAAGGCATTCTCGTGGCTCTTTCAAAAACTATCATTTTCGCATTCATATTGAAACTAACTTTAATTTAAGCTCAACAGAAAGGTTTTGCGATCCTTTTTAGTACAAAAGGGTAGACGAAAAGTGTTCTCAATGGCACAAATTCGTAATAAAAACTTTCCCCTCCGATTTTTTTTAACTGGGAAAATCGATCGTTCATGCCAGATTAGACCTGGGCGGATGTAAGTGATAAAAAGTGCCACTATTTGTTAGCTTCCATATTTAACTTGACATTTTTTTGCACAAACGTTCCGTAGTTCCCCCAAAGAGTCAAATGGATGTACAGCAAAGCTGTCAATAATCCAAATCCTTAACGGAAGAAGCGAACTGTTTGTCCACGAATCGCGTTTGGATCCCAAAGGAGCAACCGTTCGAGAGTCCCGCGAAAACTGAAAGAAGCCAAAACGGAAACTCTCTTTTAAATGGGACTGGGGGATAATCTATCATTTGGAGGGGGTTTTCATTACTTACACAACCATTCGACCGCTCGATTAGTTGCCGAGATGTTGCGCTTTAAGTTTTCAAAGTTTAAAAATAATAAAAAATCCAAGAAGGTTTTGTTTAAACTAACGAATGTATCGCTCGAAATGACATCAACTTCCATACAATTTATTATCTATAAGTATAATTTCTGTGAAGACCTTTGTCTGTGAGTAGTGTCATATTCCAATATAATTTATTGTGTGGTTTTCAAGTATTATCTGTGGAGTGTATTTGTAGCATAACGTGGTATCTGTTATGAGATTATGTTTAAGAGTTAATTGTGGATGTGTTCGTATTCTATTTGTGGAAATCTTGTACATGCCGATGTTATGTGTTGGAATGTGTCTTATGTCTGTGAATAGTCGACTAGAATCATGTGTAAGTGTTTTGTCCTTTGTCTTCCAGCTTTATGGTTCAGTGGTAGAGCGTTGGACTATAAATCCGGAGGTCGGGTGTTCGAACCTGGGTGAATTTTTCATCTGTGGCAGAGATGGGAATTACCTTAGACCAGTTTCGAGCATTCTGCCGGCTACTCCGAATTCGGTTTTCCGGCGAAAGGCTGTTGAGGATCCAGAACAAGAGAGGGACAATAAATAAGTAAATAAATTGAAGAACGATACGTGCCATCGATGACCGATTACATTTCTCTGATCTTCCGACGCTAGTAATAGGTTCCATACCAAAGACAGACCAAAACTTGAAAGAGGTTGTTATATCATCTGCAGTGCTTACCGAAGTCGGTGGCGCAATGGTTGCGTTGCCGACTGCTCTTCGGGAGGTTATGGGTTCTATTCCCGCTGCCGACTTCTCTGTCTGGTTTAGATAAGGCTAGCATTATGTTGCAATCTACGAGGCGAATGCTAGAACAGTGCTCTTCCCTCTCAGCACCCTAATTCCTTTTCCTTCCGTTCCCACCCTTAACTGTACCCATTCTTACATTCCCGTTCTCTGACTGAAGAGGATTTGGAAACTCTGAGCAGCCCGCCTCCGGTATCCCTCAGGGTGTCGGAGGAATGAAACACGTTGACATTTTCCTTTTCTACAGTGCTCTGAAGGTGATACATTTTGGCGAAACAGAAGCATCGAATTTTCCGCAAGTCATAACGGTGGTAGCTAACACAGTGATGACTGTTTCCGAAGGTAATCCCGCTACCTCAAGTCAGGGCTTTCTTTTTCAATCTTCGGTTAATTATTTTTAGTCTGTTGTAATTATCTTTTGTGTTTAACTTTCATAGGCACAAACAAATTCAATTATCTGAATCATCTTTCGATTAAAAAAGGAATAAAAACCGTGTGCGTGTGAATAATTAGGATTCTTAAAGTATTTCCAATTAGAGGTGTAATAATGACTACAGACACGATGTTCGACACGAAACTATCAAACGCAGTTGTATATATAGGCAGAACTAATATTTGTACATTGCCACGGCCTGAAGTAGTTAAATTAGGGGTTGATTCACAGACAACTTCGATTCTATCTAAATTACCAAACAAGCGCCCTCCCCATTTGCCACTAATCAGCAGTTATAATACGGTTCCTCGCTTCCTTACGGATGCACGAACGAGACCTGTCGATATTTTATATTGTTTCCGAGCCAAACACGGATTTCCTGCAATTTTGAGAAAACTAGATTTTAAATTTTCGTACGTAATTAGTCATCGCATCAAAGTATCCTGTGTGAAATGACGGGAAGTAACTCGGTGCTCTAATACCGTAGACACGTGTCGTATTCTATAAATTGCTCGATGGGGTGAGTTTCGCCTCTAAATTGTCGACTGCCAGAATCATATCCTCCATGAAAAATTGTTTATAATAACTCTCCCTTACTCCTCGTGGGAAGGCCTTGACGTAATTATTAAAGTGTCGGCCAAGGAAGCTCTCGCACATACATCACGCGCGCGTTTAAAGGAAAGACATGATAAGAGTATTTGGCGGAAATGGGGCTGTCAGATGCCGGAATCGGGCCGGAATTACCCCTTATACTTACTGTCTAGTTAGAAAACACGCGTGCGAATCTAATCTATTTCTGAAACTTATTTGTTTGAAAAAATCTTCCTTCGTCCCTTAATTTGTATATGCGCGCGATCCTATAAATTTAATGCAATCATTTTCGGTCATAATTTGCCATATAATCTTTTCAGTGGAACAGTCGAAGGTGTGTTTCAATTTTTTTCCAGAACCCTCCCCTGTACGTTTGGACGATTGCCTCTATAGAATTTGGCTCTAATAGATACCGTTTAAACCCGCACGCGCTGTGTTAGTTCACGGATTTAGTAGAAGAATGAATGTAATGTCACATCTGCCGCTTGTCTAACACCTAAAAGAGAAACATGGAGATATTTGTATTGTATATGGACGAGGGAGATGTGTTTGGGATGGGATTTATATGTCACCGAAAGTTTCTGATGTCTTTATTTCGTTTTCATATGGGGTCGGTTTAGTGTTTCATAATATGTTTTATAACTATGCAAAATAGTAGGCTGTCACAAGGAAGATTAATAACACATTGCAGCCACTTTTTATTCATTATGTTCGATGATTACTTCTAAGAGTCTTGAAATCATGATTTTACGTTTCACCTTTTCCTTTACGAGATTTTTGTAATTTGTCCAAAATCTATGACACATTTTAATGAGCATTAAACGAAGGTCGGAGGTATATTTATTCATACACTGCAAACTGCAATATTCAAGAGGTTATAGGCCAAGGAACATTGTGGAAGTGAATTAGTAACATTTGCTGAATAGAAAATACACATATACTGCACATTTAAATGCAAAATTTTTATTGGTTGCAATTTTCAAATGCCGGTAACACACGGGAAATTTTGCTTTCAATGGTGGTAGTTGACAAATGAAATCTGTCTGTAATTCCGTTTTTCAGTTTATATATAGTCGTTTACTTGCGTAAATTGCCGTTGATAATAATAATAATAATAATAATAATATTGCCTTTATTTGAGGAAATAGAAAAAAAAAATAACCAAAGGACTTCCAAGCAAGGGCGAAGTTCAGTGCAGCAGAAAAACCGCTGCCTGTTCTTACACTTAACCCTAGAAATTATTCCGATACCTAGTATAGACATATTCTATTTGGTATGAAAACTAATTAGAATTACTAAATTAAAATAAATAAAAAAGTATAAATGTGAACTAGACAAACAAAAAATGTAACAAACAAAAAAAAACAATATTTGAAGTTTAGGCACGTGACTGATTTTCAAGCAGGAATTTCCGTAGCTTACACTTGAATGAAATTAAAGAAAGTTTTTTAAGGTTTTCGGGTAATTTATTGTAAATACTTGCAATGCAATAGGAAAAGGAACGTTTAAAAAATTGAGTAACATGTGTTGGCGGTGTTAATAGCCCCTTAAACCTTAAATTCAGATTATGGACATCCGTCCTAAAGGTGATCTTTTCATACAGATAAGATGGCGACCTGTTGATTATAATATTATGGAATACCGTGGCAGCATGCAAAAACCTCCGATTTTTCATATTAAGCCATTTTAATTCCTTTAATTTGTAACTAATTGGTTCAAATTTCCTGACTCCAAATATAAGTCTTAGACAGGAATTTTGCAGCAATTGTATCTTTCTTATATTTGCTGAGTCAAGAAAGGGGCCATAGACAGTATCACAATAATTTAGGCCAGACAGCACCATGGCGTTACATAGAGTAGCTTTCTGCATACGAGTAAGCAAGTGTCTAGTGCGGTAAATAATCTTCAAACTCGCATTACCACGTTGTATACATCGGGATATATGATTTTTAAACCGCAGATTTGAATCTACCACTAACCCCAAATTGTTTACACAATCTTCTATGGATATTGCCTTTCCACCTATGGCTATTTGTACGTTACCCTTCGCTTCTAATCTATGTTTATCCCTACCAAAGAGAATCTCTTGTGTTTTGACCGAATTAAGGAAGAGACCATGATCCCTAGAAACATTTGCTATATGCGTTAGATCTTCATTAATTCTATGGCATGCTAACTGTACTTCCGATGGGTCAAAAGAGTAGTATAACTGCGTATCACCCGCATAGAAATGAGAAGTGCAAGGGGAAACGTAGAAATATAGATGTTGAACAAGATTGGACCCAATACGGAGCCTTGCGGTACACCGCAACTAGTGTGAAGAAATTTAGACATAATATCTGCAGTCGACACCGCTTGGACTCTATCCTCCAAATAACTAATCATAAACTTCCTGGCTGTATGTGATAGTCCCGAGTAATGTAAGATGGAAATGAGCAGTTTGTGGTTAATTGTGTCGAAAGCTTTCGTAAAATCTAACAACACCAGAGTAGTCAAGTGTCCCTTATCTGAAGCAATCATTATGTCGTCCACTATTTTTAGCAAGGCTGTATTGCAACTGTGACCAACTTTAAAGCCTGACTGTACGTTGGGAATAATTTTATTGAAACACAAATGCGACGAAAGTTGCAGAGCAATTACTCTCTCCATAACTTTAGATAAGGTAGGCAATATACTAATCGGGCGCAGGTCTTTAAGTAAAGTGGGGTTTGAAATTTTAGGCAACGGAATTATTCGTGCCTGCTTCCAACATTTTGGGAAAGTGGAATGCGTAATACAAAAATTAATTATATGCGTAATTACTGGAAGCAGATACGGAATACACCAGTTAATCAGATTAATCCCAATCCCATCAATACCAATTGCCTTTGATTTAATTGACCGGATTATCCTAAAGATTTCATCCTCGGAAACCGTGGTGAAACTTAAAATTGTGGATATAGAAGCCCTTCATAAAACGTTTCCAAAGCGGTAGTGTCACCAAGTAGTCTAGTTGCCGAATTAGTAAAGTACTGATTCAATTTCTCTACGTCGGACAACTCTTTGGGTATGGGTTTTGATTTATTTGTTTTATTTAAATTACGAAACTCTTTCCAGAGATTATTATGATGTTCACTGAAACGCTCTTGGTAATATTTGCGTTGCTGCTTTTTAACAGCTACGGTAACAAAGTTTCGAATAGATTTATAGACGTTCCAATCTACTTGATGCCTTGACTTTTTATAATTATTAAGAGCAACCTGCCTAATTGCAAATAATTGCCTTATACCGTCAGTGAGCCAAGGAGCATGTGGTTTTGAAAACCTAGACGTTTTCAGAGGCACGTGCAAGTTAAAAAGTGTCAATAGATTCTCATTGAAAATGTTTACCTTCGTATTTATATCTGACGCCTCAATTACACATTTCCATGGAATCGACATAAGATCGCCTTTAAACCGGGTGTAACTAAACTGTGTAAAATCTCTGTAAGTGTATATGTTTTGAGCAGAAGTCACCCTTTGCACGGGTATGTGGCAATAAATCAATTCATGATCAGATACACTTGGCAAGTGAATTGTCCCTTTAATTTTAATTTAAATTAATTTTAATATCATCTCATTTATACGAAAAAAATAGTCTTTGCAAAGGCTGATCTGTGTAGCAGGGGCTGCTTTTTCTCCACCGCACTTCTCGATTGAAGATAAAACGAGCATTTTGACATATTCAAAGCTTATTCTCAAACAACTCAGAAAACTCTGCAACAGAAAACAGCGCAAATGCAGCAGGTATTTTTTATATTTGTAGATAAAGATTTATTTACATCTTACTTTAGGTGTGAGTGTCGCAAGATTCTTCGGGAATATAAAACGACCCACGAACTTCACGCGCCTTAAGTATGTCACAGACCGAGTGCAATTTTGGACAACAACGATTTTGGAACTAAAAGTGTTCTCAGACGTTTGATCCATTCCTTTTTTGAGAGAAAAAAAACGCGAACATTGAATAAAATTTTAACAGCGTTAAATGAAGATGAACCTCAATTGAAGCGGACCACAGTATGGATAAAGCAAATTGGTTTTCAGTGAGTATACACATTTTTTTTACTTGTAATATACCTATTTTGCTTGTCATTATAGATATGGGAAAATGTCGCTCAATAGTGCTCTTAAGGAAAACTTACTTGGAGGCGTCATTTCTTGCGAGAAATAAGAAGATGCCGCAAAGAAGGGAGGAAGTTGTATTTTCTAGATAAAACTTGGAGGAAGGCTATAAGCAAAGTATGGAAGGACGTCACAATTCGCAACCCAAGACAAGCATTCATCGAAGGGTTAACAACGAGATTGAAAGAATTCACGTGACGTATAGGGACTACTAAGAAAATCATTACTGGAGAGAAAACATTTAGATGATCTGTTTATAATGTGGCAGGAACTCAAGGTTCTGTTACTGGAGATCAATAGGAATCATTTTCTTGTTTCGTTTTACCGAGTCTCCCACCAAGAATCGATGTATTTTGCATAATCTCATATCTGTGGGTAGTCCAGGGTAAATAGTTCTAAAATAATTTATTTTCCAAAAAAATTAGTTACCGGGCCAAACCGGGTTTTTCATGCACGTGAAATGATTAAAAATCGGGGAACGGAAAACAACGGAATTTTTCCGCGGGTGAAATCCCGGGGGTTAAAAGGGGTGGAAAGTGCAGTTTTGCAAATTTTAGCAAAATGTTTAATTTAAAGCCTTTAGAGAATAAAAAAATGAACCACTTTTGTATCTGCACTATTTTCACATACCCTCCAATTTTCCTAGAAAAACCGGCAAAACTGTTTTTTTCGTTTTTTATTCTCAGTTTGCGAAAAAAAGTCGTAGGGGTTTGAAATTTGGAGGAAACAGCTTGTTTTATGAGAAAAAAAGGAGACAATTTTTTTTGGACCCGTAAGTTGAACCGTTTCCGAGATCTCAAGATTTTCTGAAGAAAAAACACCTCTTTTTCAAAGAGATGAAAAATCTATTTTTTAATAATCAAAAATAAAAATTATTATTCGAATAAAAAAAACTGGGGGAACAGTTTTAAGATACGCGGTTTTTGACATTTGTAAATAGCTTTTTTGCAACTAAATAAAATTAACTTATTGGATCCGTGCTAATAAAGAGTTTTTGAAATCTGTCTTCTCTCTCCTCTTTAATGTTGCTAAAATATTTTCTGTTGTTTCCTAGTGCCTTAATTAAAACATATTTATTATTTCTTTTTTCTTCATTTTTACCGCAAACAATTCGGAGTAAAATCTAATTCTTTTGCTTCCTGAACAATTTGTTTTTATTCACTAACTCTTCTTCCTGCCTGTTTTACACTTGATGTAATTGCGCTGGGTCTGTTGATCGCTTTATCGAATTATGAATAAAATCCTCATGAAGTTTATTCCAGGTCTTATATCTCAAATCATCTATTGCTTTGGCCGATAAAATTAACGTTCTTATTGCAGATTTTGCAAGTTTTTCAACAGGCCCAGCGTAATTGCATCAGCTATAAAATAGTCAGGAAGAATAGTCAGTGAACAAAAACAAATTGTTCAGGAAGCAAAATAATTCGATTTTACTTCGAATTTGCTTTTATTGCGGTAAAAAAGCAGAAAAAAGAAATAATAAAGATATTTTAACTAAAACAGTTGAGCATAAGGAAACAAAAGATAATATTTTAGCAACATTAAAGAGAAGCAAGAAGATAAATTTCGAAAAAATCTTTATTAACATCCAACACGTTGATTTATCATGTCAAAAACCGTGTATATCTTAAAACTGTTTTTCCAGTATTTGGCGATTTTCTCGAAGTATAAGAATAATATTTTTTTATTTTTGTTTATTAAAATATCAGTTTTCCCAAAAATTTTGCTACCCCGCGCACCTCTGTACGATGAAAAAAAATAGATTTTTCATCTCCTTGTAAAAAAAGGTGTTTTTTTCAGAAATCGTGAGATCTCGGAAACGGTTCAACTTTACGGGCCGAAAAAATTGCCCCCTTTTTTTATCATAAAGCAAGCTATGTTTTCTCAAAATTTCAAACACCTACGACTTTTTTTCGCAAAAATAAGATTAAAAAACGAAAAAAACAGTTTTTTCGGTGTTTCTAGGAAAATTGGAGGTTATGTGAAAATAATGCAGATACAAAAGTCGTTCATTTTTTTATACCCTATAACTTTTATATTGAACATTTTCGCCACAAATTGCAAAATACCCTTTCCACCCCTTTCAACCCCCGGGATTTAACCCGCGGAAAAATTCAGCTGTTTTAATCTGCCTAATTTCTAATCATTTCGCCTGCATAAAAAACCCGGTTTGAACCGGTAACTAATTTTTTTGTCAAAAAATATTATATAGCCTGGACTGGACTAGGGAGAAACAGCAGACAAGGGAAGGGGATGACAGATATTGTCGGCAAGACTGGAAAGTTAATCCTCCAGGCGAAGAGATTCAACGAGCTGTCTAAGAAAGAAAGAACGAATGCAATTCAGTAACAAGACTGCCAACGGCAGAATCAAGATTGAGTGAATCTGAAACATGGCACCGAACACTTTGGGCCATCTAAACTTCAAGAATCTCCAAGGAGGTTGAAGAAAAAGCACCATCAAACGTATAACCATCGATGCAACCAGGGGAAGTCTCGAATGCGAAATTTGTAGCCAAGAACTCATAAGACTTACTAGAAATAGTGCACTCAGATGTCTGGGAACCAGCCAGGATAGAATCAAACGGAAAAGCAAAGGAAGATTTAGTATTCATCGACGAGTATTTTGGATGGTGTATGACTAAACCCGTGAAGAATAAAAGTAATGTTTTCGACGCGTTCAAGAATAATAAAATACAGGGCGAGAATCTGACATGGAAGAAGATCAAGTACTTACAATCCGATAACGTAAAGGAACACGTGAGCAACATCTTCGATGAGTATCTGAGAGCAAACGGAATCGGGAGGGGATTGACAGACACGCACATATCAGAACGGAATGGATCGCCGTGAGAAGAAATCGTACACTCGTGGAGATGAGTCCGGATTGCCTCAATAGTTCTGGTGCGAACCCATCAACACGGCCAACTACACCAGGAATCGATGTCCATCAAGAAGTTGAGAGGAAAAATACTACACGAACTTTGGACTAGAAAAGAACTATACGTCAGTTATTTCCGCGAATTTGAATGCAAGGTGTACACACAAAACAGGGAGCAGGACCCAGGGAAATTCGAACCTCGATCCAGAAAGGATATGCGGAGATGTCTAAGGTGAACAGAGTGTGGATCCCAGAAGAGCGGAAAATCAACATCACGCAGTATGTAAAATTCGAGTTCAAAAAGAAGACGAGTTTTCAATCAGAAATCAAGAGAAGTGAAAATATATATGAAACCATACACAAGAGAGGTTCGAGATGTCAACATTTATGAAGAAGAGAATTGGTTCGAAGCGGAAAAGCCGATGAGGACTACAATAGAAACTCAATAAGTCCAGAGGCGCAGCGACTCCGCGAGAAGGAAACGTTAACGACGATAAAAACGTTAAACATCAGCAACCGCAAACAGAGGAAGCTGAACCAGCGCCAGCGATGAAAGGAAGCAGTGGAAGACCTCGACTCGTACACAACGGACCCAGGGAAAGACCTCAGAAGCGGGTCAACATGATACGAATCGTCGAAGAATCTGCGGTAGAAATTCTGGTTCAACAGCACTCGATGGACCAGATTCGAACCAGTGGATCGACGCAAACAAACGACTATTATGATACGTGGGTTCTCGTTGATCGACCGAAAAACCAACGAGTTATTGAAAGTCGTGCCATCTTAAGAAACAACTATCAGGTTGACGGAACACCGCACAAGAGGAACGCGAGAATCATCGCTAGCGGTTTTGGTTAACGTCCCGGCATAGATATACGCCGGTGGGAAGACTCAATACGATTGGTTACATCTCTCGCGGCTCCACATCAAATGGAAGTGAAACAGTATGATGAATGGAGTATTGAAGGAAAAAACATATATGGCCCATGAAAGCGCTTGGAGGAATTGTTGCGGAGGATTATCGCAATATAACCAAGCAACAGCGAAATCAGCAGGAAAGTCAAAGAAATGCTCCAGTCTTTGAGTTTTCGGAGATTAATTTGATTATTTCTGGGAAAGTTGAAGAATTCCCCAGAATTTGGACTTTGATTTGATTATTTAATTAACTTTTAGTTGGAAAATGAGGCGACCGACGAGCCGGTGCATCTTTCCTACAACGCATAGCTTTAGAAATACAGAGAAGTTCTACAAACTTGAAGAATTATTTTCCTTGGCACAATCGTGCATTAAACATTATTGTTTAGGTTCATTGACATTTGATTTATTTGATGACGTCATCAATTACATTGATTACTATATAATTAAATTAATCCGGGAAACACTCGCGCCCACGTGGGCGACCCCGCGAATAAAAACCAAGATGGCCGACAAGTGTCGTAGTTCTACTATGGTACGAAAGATTTCAGAAAGACGTGAAAAGATTTGGTCTCACAGGATCTAATTATGATCCGTGTGTGTTCTATTTGGGACGAGGGGAAGAGATATTTATCCTGGCGGTGTGTATGTAGATGATTTCGTGGTTATCTCAAAGGGCCAGAAACGGATCAATCTAATTTATTTATTGATTTATTTATTTACGGTTGACCATTATAACAAAAGAGAAAAAAACTACGTTAATACATATAAGAAAAATGAAACGTGAAGAGCAGTGCGTAAGTGAGTCAAACAACAGATTTATAACATACAATAGATATAAAAGATAGAAATAATATATGAAGGGTTAAGTATTAGAAAAGCTAAATAACTACATAAAACTAACTCAAACGATGTACAAGGTGGAAATATAAAACTAAATATTGTTACTCCAAGACAGATCGATTTTCTATAAATAATACTTTTTTAAACAAAGATATAGGCAAACCAAAAAAACTGAAATTCTTGCAAAGAGTGTTGGCCGAGGTGCGAAATCCAGAATCTCGGGGATGTAAAATATTGCCTCAGTATAGAATTCTCGAGAAGTGATGATAGAATTGAAATATGTCAGAAGGGATATCTGTCCTCCAAAGATTCAGAATGGAGGATTCTAAGAGCGCGAAGATTCAGAGCATTTACCTTACAGAGAACTGGTGGGCTCAGTGATGTATTTGGCTGTGTCTACGAGAGCTGACATAGGTCAAGCAGTCAGTTACCTCATCAGCCAGTAAAACTCCTGTCGTTCATTCTGGGAGGAAGTTAAATATCGTGGGAATCGAGAAAGCAGAGTACTCCAGCTTTATCATCTACAGAAGCAGAATACATGCTGAATCTGTAAAAAAATCGGTTTACCTACAACGATTTCTTACAGAATTCTGATTTGAGCAAAAAGTCAAAGGTGAATATTGTTCTGTGACAATACTGGAGCAATAAACCCCAGTTCTTGAGAGCAGGACGAAACATATTGATGTCAAACATCACTTGATGCGAGAAATTGCTCAAAGTAAAGAGGGTCCAAAAATCGAATATATATCCACCAGAAATCTGATAAATAATCGAGAAAGAATGATCTACATATCAAGGGGAAGTGCTGAAGAGTAATCAACAAAAGATATGTCTGTGAGAGTTTGAACAATTTATGGCCGTTTTCGTCAACAAATTTATGCTGAGTTTAGCTTAAACGTAGCTCAAAATCTATGACCGCAATCGTTATCATAGATTTTAACCTATGCTTAAGCTAAGTTTAGTTTACATTTGTCGGTGCAAAAGGCCATTAGTGTTTAATAATAAGCGCGCAAAGTTAATTTGTCTTTTGGCAGTGTACATTCGACATAAAAGATGTAAGTAATACTGTCAAAAACGCTTTTAGATATTTAAATCAGCCTATAGCTTTTGTGACTGTCCGGATAACATATATATAAACGTATGGCTTTATTAAAGTGACTTGTAACTCGATGGGTAATCCGTTGAGGTGAGGGGATGAATGTTAAAACTAAACCTTCCATTAAACCTAGCTATCTAAATGAACGTGGCAGTGAAATTCTTGATTTTTTAACCAAAATTGTAAATTACAATCGTTTTTTTTGTTTTGTAAATGATAACCCTGTATGTCATCATTCACATCGGTCTGCAATTCTTCTTTCTACACATTTTTATCAACAATTTCATGTTAATTTTGCGCCTGGCATATCTTCCATTAGCGATTTTACGTTTCCGACCTTCACTGCCTGTCGTATTTGTTAAAGTAATTAAAACACACCTCCTTGTAGAGATAGTGTGTACATAAATCAATCAGTCACTCAATCAATAACGCAAAGTGAGCATAATAGCGGAGCTCTTTTGGGAAAATGCGCTAAAACTGCATCCCTTTTCCATTTTGTCCATTTGCTCATTATAGTCACAAGAGG